>NC_134354.1:411560922-411866658 GCF_048569485.1 Anomaloglossus baeobatrachus | reverse complement strand
AGGAGTTCACAGTCCTGGAGGCGGGAAAGGAGTGGAGTTGAGTTTAGGGAAGCTGTAGGAGAGGCGCAGACTGACCGTGTCCGGGTACGTGGCCCGGGCACATACAGCAAGGTTGGCAGACGGTGGTGACAGTCTGCAGGAGGAGCCAATCAACGCAGAACCGTAGGACCGGAACGGGCGGTGGCCCTCCGGTATCGAACCGGGGAGCTAAGAGAAGCCAGCACCATTCGGCAGGGCCTACGGACCCCGACCAGGCTTGGAGTCGTCGTAAAACCGGTCAAATCCGTTAGCGACGGGAACCTCCGGGGTTTCCCAGCAGCAAAGACCCGATTGAAGGCAACCGCTCAACCGTGAAGGGAAATACAGTCACCGCCAAGGCTACAATTCCCAGGGCCAGAGCCTGCCGGCAGAAGGGGCTCCCTCGGCATCTATCCACACTGGGGAGCGGGTTACCGGTGGGAAGCCATCGGGGCAGAAAACACACTACAGGTGCAGGGAAATGCAGTCACTGCCAACCTACCGGGAGTGACCACCGCAGCCGGCTGCGGGACCCGTCCATCCAGCCGTTTGTTTTCCCAGAGACTCCGTATACATTATTGGCTGAGTGAGTACCACCGTGCCGCCTGGCACCGCGCTGCCCCCGCGACCCTGCAGCTCACCAAACCCTGCCATCCACTTTCCAGTTACTCTCACCGGGCCCCGGGACCACCAAAACCCCCTACCCACGGAGGGGAGAGAAACATCTCGGCTGCTCCCTGTCATCACTCCCGGGATCCCCGTCCAGAGCAGCGGTGGTGTCCCAACCTCACCACAAACCGTGGGTGACCGACTACCCAAACCCCAAAAACTATCCCCTTTTCACTCACGGGCGAGGAGCGCCGCTCGAGTCCCCGGATCCGGCCCACCGCTCGAGCCACCAAGCAGCAGCAGTGCCGGACCCGAGCATTAGCGAGAGCGCAGCGGCGGCGGCCTCCTCCCCGTCTGCGACATTAACAGGTCGGCTTGAAGCTCTTTCCTGTCCTAGAGTCCTGTACCCCGTCGGTGCTTAGTTCCGGGAGTACTCCACCGTACTCCACCAGCAACCACCTCTCCTGGGTACCAGGTCACCATTAACCTGAGCTAGGGTATCACTTCTCCCCTACCTTCACACTTCCACAGTTACTACTCAACTCAGCCTTAAGGGTGCTTTACACGCTACGACATCGCTAGCGATCTCGTTAGCGATGTGACACGCCAGTTCGCATCTGCGATCTGGTGTGTCATATTGCTAATGAGATCGCTAGCGATGTCGCAGCGTGTAAAGCACCCTTTAGACTGACTTAGACTGACTTCTGACTTCCTGTGTTCCCGACTACTCTTCACAGTCTGCCCCTCCCACCTGGTCAACTAGTGGTGTGGACTGGAGTGGCTCCACCTCTAGGCGGCCATCCATGGTCCCACTCTAGCTAAGCATCATTATATGGGGATTGTTGGGGAAAACTGGGATTACCTGGGTTTTTGGTGGTACCAGCACTGGGGTTCTGGGTACCTAAGGGGGTAGGCCCCGCCTCCTGGTGAGGATGCAGAACCTTGTAGCACCCTGATGGTTTCAGGGGCACTACACAAGTACAATTGAACCCTCTAACCGCCGGCACTTTTTGGTCAGCGCGACATCAGCAGTGTGATTAGGTCAGCTGAGCGCACTGCTGACGGCACTCATCGGCACCACAGAGGTGGTAAACAGGATTGGTCTCCTTCCAGGTTAGTGGGTGTGACCAGCTTGGTTAGTGGGCGTGATCATCTTGGTTGGTGGGCGTTTCCTCTTGTCCATTATAATAATGCAATCATGATTCGCCCCCCTGCACCCGCCGCCAAGGGGTGTTACCCACAGACCCCCGCTTCAATTATAAACAACTCCAAGCGCATGTGGACTTAGAAAAAGAATGTTTATTCTGTCTGGAAAACATAGTGCTACATTTTGAACATGCCCCCTATAACATGACAAATTACATCTTACCTTTTAAGGGGGGAGGGGGGCAGTATATGTGGTTACAGTATGGGGAGAGGGGGAGGGGCATAATGTATATGTGGTCACAGTATGGGTGGAGGGTAAGGGGAGGATTATATCTGTGACCACAGTGTTGGGAAAGGGGGCAGTATATATGGCCGCAGTATGGGGGAGGGGAGGAATGTGGTCACAGTATGGGTGGAGGGTGAGGGAAGTTTTGTATATGTGACAATAGTATGGGGGAGGGAAGGATTGTATATGCAACCATAGTATGGTCGGAGGGGAGGATTGTATATGCAGTCACAGTATGGGGGGAGGGGAGGATTGTATATATGACCATAGTATGTGAGGAGGGGAGGAATGTATATGCAGCCACAATATGAGGGGAGGGGGATGGGAGGAATATATATGTCCACAGTATTATGAGGGGGAATGTATATATAGCCACACAGTATTGGGAGAGAGGGTGGGGAGAGGAACGTGTATATGTTCAAACAGTATGGGTAGAGAAGGAAAAGTGTTGTGAATATCATCAGGGATGGTGTGGTTAATGGAAGTGTTTCTGGGCTCCCTCTGGTGGCTAGTGCTGGTAGTGAGTCTGATTCTGCATCTGTTGCTCAGACAGGTGTGGAAGATGATTGTTATTCCAGGAAAGCCAATGAAGTACAGCCTGGAGGGAATATAGGAAGCAGTTTCTGTCCAACCTTTGCCAGTGAATTGTTTCTGCTCCAAGAAAAGATGTCCTAAAGTTTGTCCTCCTGCCTTTAGGTTTTTTAGCCTTTCCATGTAGAATTGGTTTTTGCTTTTTTCTGCTCCATTTTGGATTCTCCAGGAATGATTTCTACTGCAGTTTTTTTTGTTCCTTTGCATCATTTTTTGTTCCTATGTCATCCAGAGTCTGCAGCTATACCTGATAAGTATTTTGTTTTTTCTTCCTGAGATTAATTCATTCTCATTCAGAATGAATTCCAAACACAGTATGGAAAGAAAATGGGGAAAGATCGTTTGAGGATACAGTATGGGGAATTTCAGGACTATATGTGAGGAATGGGGAAATTTTGAGTACACGGTATGGGGAGCAAGCAAGCAGGATGGGCAGCGAGGAAGAAATGTATGCGGACACAGAATACATAGTGAGGGAGATTGAGTGCAAAGATAGTGAGGAGACAGTTGCGATGAAAAAAATGTGAGGGGGCACAAAATAGAGACTGAGAAGTAGAGGGTATGAAGCGGGGGCACAGTATAGAGACTGGGCAGTATTGTGGGTTCACAATGTAGAGGACAGTATCAAGAGGAAAGAGACCAGTGTGGAGGGCATGTACCATTAGAGGGACAATGTGTGCATCATATTTTGTGCAGAAAACACAATGAGGGGCTATTATTTATTAAGGGGCATAGTGTAGGGAAGATATTGATTTTTAGGAGTATTCTAATCATTCTGCTATTTTTAAGGGTATCATGTCGGGATGTGCTGCAGAGGACCGGAGAAGATGGAAATCTGCAGAGACAAGCTGTGAATGTGAAAAGTCAACATGGCATCTGGCCAAGATGAAGAAAAGAAAGAGATGACTTCTATCATAGACAATTTCATCTATAAACGTACCTGAATGTAAATATTTATTTGTGATACTAATTCTCATCAGTACTGAGGTACCAGAATAATCCACAACCTGGTGATGACTGGTAGCAACTCCCAGTATCTTTTTACCATTGTTAAGAATGTACTAAAAGTTGTAGCTTTATGCAATACAAATTTATATGGGTCTGACCTGACATTACAATTGATGTACCATGTACTGCTGTTGGTGTCAGTGATGTATTTCTGTACTGATAAGGGTTTTAATGCTGTTTTTCTATACTGATGGGGCTATATGGATGTATTTCTGTACTGCAGATGGTTCTGGTGAGAAATTTCTTTACTGATGGTGGTTCAGGTGAGGAATTTCTGTACTGCTGGTGGTTGTGATGCTGTGTTTCTGTACTGATGGGGGTTCTGTTGAGGTATTTCTGTACTGCTGGTAGTTGTGATGCTGTTTTCTCTTCTGATAGGGGTATGTATTTCTGTACTTCTGATGGTTCTGGTGATTGTATACCTGTGCTGATATTAGTTCTGATCCGGTACACAAGAGATAATTCATAACTTATAAGATTATGTTACACATGGCTATATTAAAGAGGTTGTCCACTACTTTAACATTGATGAACCTAGGACAGGTCATCAATGTCTGATCGGATGGGGTCCAACCCCCTTCCAATTGGCTGTTCTAGGTACTGTAGTGCTCAATTCCAGATCTGCTCCATTTTCTGATAGCTGCCTTGGCTGGGTACTGCACATCCGCTTCTATTCAAATCAATGAGGCGTATGTGCAGTACCCGGCATACTTGTGTTCATATGACCGTCCACTCTTGCCATTAGTGTGGGAGAATCTTAAAAGTGTGCAGAGCATACGCTGTGAGAATTCAGAAGTCTGCAGTCACCTAGAGTGACTGCAGACTTTCATCATAATTCTGGACAACCCCTTTAATTCTAAAATTAAGTACTGTAGCCAAGTCCTAACAACATGTAATATACTCACTATCAGGGTTCAGCTCTGCATGCTGGCTCTAGCAGTCATCACATGGCCACTCCACTCATGCAATTTCCATATTTAGTCATGTGACAATTCGCTTTTCTTTCTATCTCTCTGTTTTTCATTAAACATTGAAAGAGTCAGGAAGAGCAGCTCGTCTACACGTGACTAAGTGTGCAAATCATATATGGGTGAGCGTCACATGATGACTACTAAAACTGTGGAAAGGAAGGGGGTGCTAAACAGAATTCTTGCCCCGGGTGCTAGAAAGCCTAGATACACCTCTGCAGTCAGTAATGAATCTCAGAAGTCTTAAAAGGGAACCTGTCACCACTTTTTTTGGCTATAAGCTGCGGCCACCACCAGAGGGCTCTTATATACAGCATTCTAACATGCTGTATATAAGAGCCCAGGCCACTGTGACTACATAAAAAACACTTTAGGCTATGTGCGCACTGGGAAATGGAATTTTCTTGAGAAAATTCCGCATGCTCTCAAAGATTACCGCACCCGCGGTAAAAAACCGCGGGAAACCGCACCCGAAAACCGCATGCGGTTTGCCGCGGTTTGCTGCGGTTTTACCACGGTATTGTTCGCGGTATTGCCGCGGTTTTGCCGCGTGCGGGTTGGGATGTGCTTTATTGCATTCAATGCAATAAAGCACATTGAAGAAAAAAAAAAAAAAAGTCATTTAATCCTGAGATAGTAGATAGATAGACAGAAGAATAGATAGAGGGATAGATAGATAGACAGACAGATAGAGGGATAGATAGATAGATAGATAGATGACAGATCGCTGCATTTCCCACGGTCGGCAGTGAGTTCACATTACCGGCCGTGGGAAATGACCGGTAATTACCTCTGCTGTCTGCTGCATTCATTCAGCGCTGTGTCTGTGACAGTCGCGGCTGGATGTAAGCAGCGCAGGACCTGTGGATTACGCCGGAGCGGTGGATTACGCCGGAGCTTTGGTGCGGGAGGGGTTAATAAAATGGTGAACGAGGCTTGTTTGTTTTATTTAAAATAAAGGATTTTTCGGTGTCTGTGTTTTATTCACTTTACTTACGGGTTGATCATGTCAGCTGTCACATAGACGCTGCCATGATCAAGCCTGGAGTTAATGGCGGTGGTCCCCCACCATCATTAACCCCTTGTATTACCTTGCTGTCACTGCTACACGGCAGCAAGAAGAGCCGAGGACACGCCGGTGCTGCCGCATAATGCATGCGACAGTGCCGGGGCAGCTGCGGCTGATATTCTCGGCTGCGGGAGGGGGAGTGAGGCAGGGGACATTATCCCTGCCCCTCTCCCTCCCCAGCCTGAGAATACCGGGCCGCCGCTGTGTGCTTACCTCGGCTGGACGGTAAATATGCAGCGGAGCCCACGTTCTTTGTTTTCTATATTTCCGTTTTCTTTCTATGTGTGTTCTATGTGTCTGTGTCTATGTGTTCTATGTGTCTGTGTCTATGTGTTCTATGTGTCTGTGTGTGTGTGATCTGTGTGTTTACTCTGCACGGCTTCCTCTTCCTGTAATGACATCACTTCCCTGCAAAACCGCAGACAAGCGATGCACATTACCGGAGGTAAACCGCGAAATGCCGCAGGGAATAACGCAGGAAAACGCAGTGAACCGCACAGAATTTGCTGCCTGCGTTATTCCCTGCGGGATTTCATGATTAACATTGGAGTCAATGGAGTGAAATCCCGCAGCGATGTGCGGGAAAGAATTGACATGCACTTGTTTTTGCTACGGGATTCCCGCAGCAAAACATGCAGCTGTCAAATTCCGCCCAGTGCGCACAGGATTTTTTTTCTCCATAGGATTTGCTGGTGATTCACTGCAGAGATGTTATGAACATTTTCTGCAGCGAAACATGCAGCAAATCCGCGGAAAATCCGCGGCAAAATCCGGTAAGTGCGCACAGGGCCTTATAATACTTACCTAACGGTCGCGCAGCGGTGGAATTGGGTCACGGAGGCGTCTCCGTTGTCCGGCGCCGGCGCCGCCTCTTTCGGCCATCTTCGTCCTCTTTCTTCTGAAGCTGCGGTGCATGACGCTTCCGACGTCATCCACACTCGCCGGCATTCAGGTCCTGAACAGGCGAGTGTGTATGACGTAGACGCATCATGCACACAAGCTTCAGAAGAAGGAGGACGAAGATGGCCAAAAGAGGCGGCGCCGGCACCGGACAACGGAGATTCCACCACAGCGCGATCGTTAGGTAAGTATTATAAAGTGTTTTTTATGTAGTCACAGCGGCCTGGGCTCTTATATACAGCATGTTAGAATGCTGTATATAAGAGCCCTGTGGTGGTGTTGTGGCGCCCCTGACCTGGTCAGGCACCACTGAGTACTGCACCCATGCTGGGGACAGTACAATACAGGTAATCCAGAAGGCTGACCGGGGTGTGGAACACAGGCGCATAGTGATCAGGTCTCACACATGTACCCATGAGAGGACCCCTGGGGATCCCAGGAGGGGGAAAAGCCTTCACCTTCACTGGAATAGTGGAGGGGGCCAAAAGCCTCCATCTCCTCTCAAGGGGTGTGGTAAGAGAGTCTGGTTGCTAGGTGGCGTAGGCAGGCACAAAAGGGAAAAGAGAAGGAGGAGTAAACGGTCTGGAGTCTGCAGCAGAGTGTGGAGGAGTGAGGAGCAGGAAAGTGAAGCTCAGACCGGAGCAGCAGCGAAGGTCCCAGATGTGAGCCGGTTCAGTGCAGAGTCCAGGGAGCTCGAGTGAGGAGCAGATCCCGTGGGCTGCTGTAGTCTGACAGCGTCCGCGCAGTGGCTACCGACGGGGGAGAACGGTCAACTAGGAGTGCTACCCGAAATCCATCTTCAGCTAGAGAGAGAGCAACGGAGTGGGAAGTAAGGAGACTGCTAGAGAGTACCAGGCCCAAACGGGCGGCAGATCCCGAAGCGGAGATAGATCCAGCTTTCTTTTGCTAAACCTGCCGGTGTGGGGCTCTCAAAGCCCACGCCACAACACCACAAAAGCCGCAGCCACGTAGCCACAGTTAGGGCCCATAGGTCACAGGAGGCAAGCAGCTGGAGTGGCCTGGTCCAGGCGACAAGCAAACGGCAAACGAAGGGGAGAGAGGCTGCAGCATCTTCCCTGGGTGACCCCCATAGGGACTCAAAGTCGGGGTTACCCCAAACCACCAAGGGCTAAGGAAGGCGAGTTAGTAGTCACCCTCACAAGTCAGCCTGAAGGACACCTGGTTCCCACTTGGTTCATCCCAGCTACGCCCGGGTCGCTCACCCTGCCATCAACTGTGAGTAAAAACCCTGAAAGACATCCTGCCTGTGTTGAGTCATTCTGCGCCTTGTAGTTCTACACATCTACACAGGGCCCTGGGGCTTGCCTCACTCTCAGGAGGCTACTACAACTGGCTGCACTCACCATCAGCCCCAGGCATCCCTTAACCTGCAGTGGCGGTCCCCCACTGACCGCAAATCTGAGAGTGGCGTCACGACAAACTACAAAGAAGGTTTCCTACCTGTGACCAGACAGATCCAGCTACGTGGAGTCCCTGAAGGTAATGCACTGACACAGCGTTTGCGGGGCTCCACATCTGGCGTCACGAACAGGATAAGGACTAGACCTGTCCAGACAGGTGACCATGTGCCTGGGCGGTCCGCTTGAAAAATTGGAAGCGCCGCCATATTGCCACCATGAAAAGCGCGCTGAAAAACAACAGCAGCCCGCGCTGGAAGAAGTTACCGCCCACGAAGAGGTGTGGCTACCCAGAGATCCCCTGCAGAGTGCTGACCTCGCTTGTGAAGAAAGCGGAAGCGTCCAGAGACGGCGGGAAGGACAGAGAGCCACAAGCCTGCTGCTGCAGAGAGAAGAAATGGAGTCCGGACGTGGATACCCAGAACCAGGCTCTGCTGCCTGGTGGTGCCGGGAGCTTGCTATCTTCTGCGATCAGCTGGAGGCCAGGATTATGCGACAGCTCAGTGAGGGACGCACGGAGCTTCTGGAGATGGCTGCGGCGGTTCGGACCTACGAAGAGGGAGCCGTGCGACGCATGCCAGATCGAGCGGCGACGACTCAGATCCCGATGGTGCCACCGATGGGTGAGTCCAGAGTTGCCCCGGCCAGCGCAAGTGCTCCGACCCCTGCTGCTACGACCGCGGTCCCAGAAGAGGCGCCTGGCGCGGCGACGCTGAGCGAGGCCGCAGCCACGCTAGGTGCGGCCCGCCAAATCCAGGCCGCCGCAGCGACACCCCGCCTGGCCCGCAAAGGTCCGACTGCCACGGCGATACTCATCCGTGCCGCAGGTGTGACGCTGACCCAGGCTGCCACCCTGCTGAGCCCAGTCCGCCAAGACCCCACCGCAGCAGCGACGCTCGTCCGAGCCGCAAGTGAGATGCTGAACCAGGCCGCAGCCCCGCCAGGTGCGGCCCGTCAAGCCCCGATCACTGCAGCGACGCCCAGCTCCACCTGCACGGACCCCATTGGGGATGCGACGCCAATTCAGACCGCGGCTGCAATGCCCAGTCCGGCCCGCCAAGAACTGGCCGCAACAGCGACGCAGATCCAGGCCGCCGCCACGCCAGGCTCGGCCCGCACAGACCAGGCCGCCGCCACGCCAGGCTCGGCCCGCACAGACCAGGCCGCCGCCATGCCAGGCGCGGCCCGCCAAGACCAGGCCGCCGCAGCGATGCCCTGCGCGGCCCGCCAAGAAAAGACTACATCACCATTTACCCCGGCCTGCAAGGCCAGAGCAGACACCGCTCCCCAGTCTAAGGAGGTCCCTGCAAGGAAATCCCTGATAGGTGAAGACCCCGCGTACTGGCAGCTGAAGGCTGACATGGAGGCCAAGTTTCCACAGGAGATGGTGGACCAGTACATGCTCCCTCCGCACACCCCTAAGGCAACCCCTGCGGCAACCACGCCGAAGAGTCCACCGCCTGGGCCAGCTGAGGAACACTCATCCCTAGCGCTGCCACGACCAGAGTGCAGCGAAGAACTAAGGGGGAGAGGAGGGCAAGAAGTTGAGGAGTTGCCCCCGGAGCCAGCAGCAGTGCTAGTCCCAGAGCCGGAGATGCTGCCATATTCCCGCTGGGACGAGGAAGACCTGACACCTCCTGCTGAAGAAGACCTGCCCAACCGCCCCACCTGGGAGCTTGTAAGCTGCACTTCGCAGAATCCAGCCCGCAAGACACAGCGCCGCAGTAGAACCCAGTCTTTCCCTGCACCGCCATCCCCAGAGCAGAGAGAAGTCACGGCCAGAGACCTACAAGAAAAACGGTTCCTGAGAAGAGCCAAAGCACAGATCAGAGGACCCCTGCGTCGAGGAATTGTCGAAGATTTCAGCCTCAAATCAGGATACGGCTTTATAGTATCACCTGGTGTGAAGGAAGGGATTTTTGTCAATCGAAGGGATGTGAGAGCCCACCTGCCCAGAGGACACCCTGGAAGAAATTTGAAGATAGGAGACTCAGTGGAGTTCACTATGCATCAGGGAGAAAGAGGCTGGTATGCCCTAGATGTTGCACCATGTTCTAGAAGTCCTTGCAGAAGCCCTGCAGTCACAACAGAAGATGAAGACAGAGACACTGAAGAAGAAAGAAAATACAACGAACCCACAGACGAAGAAAGAGATCAAGAAACCAGCAGGTGCCGCAGCCCTACAGGCCCAAGCCCTGGTATGGAAGAGTAGAGGAATCTGCATAAAGTAAAGCATACAGCAAGTTAAAGTTTTGAAAAGTTGGAAGTTTTGCAACGTTTACGTTTAAGTATGTGCCCACATAAACTTGTGTGAGAAAACCATAAACCTTAAGGCTATGAACTGGCTATAGCCACAAACTCTCGCAGTGTAAATAGTTACACCAGAGGGCACCACCACCACCAGAGTCAGCCTGTTTAGGGGCTTGGCTCGTCTGCAACCGGGAGGAGCCCGTCCGTATATAGGGCCTTGGCTCACCTGCGACCAGAGAGCATGCCTGCTTATGGGGCCTGGCTCTCCACCACAAAGAGGGTACCTGGTCAGCACCAACTGTGGAGGCCGCCTCTACATCCTGCCAGAAGAGGCTGAGGGCGCGGATCCACCAGGCCAGGTATACCCTGAAGACCACCAGACCATGAAAGCCGCCTCTACATCCTGCCAGAAGTGGCTGAAGGCGCGGCCAACGGGAGAGGCAGATTGGAGGAAAGGTCTGGGGAAGTAGATGGCCCAGATCTGGTTACCAAAAGGACCGGTGACCTGCCTCCTGAAAGGGTTTGGGTGGGTTAACGGACTTGTGGGTGGAGGGTGGTGATGTATGGTACCTGGTGCTTTTAAAAATGTTTTACATGTTTTAATGTTTTATGCATTTTAAAATGTTGTCTTGCAGCCCGAGGACGTGCTGGTGATAACTAAGGGGGAATGTGGCGCCCCTGACCTGGTCAGGCACCACTGAGTACTGCACCCATGCTGGGGACAGTACAATACAGGTAATCCAGAAGGCTGACCGGGGTGTGGAACACAGGCGCATAGTGATCAGGTCTCACACATGTACCCATGAGAGGACCCCTGGGGATCCCAGGAGGGGGAAAAGCCTTCACCTTCACTGGAATAGTTGAGGGGGCCAAAAGCCTCCATCTCCTCTCAAGGGGTGTGGTAAGAGAGTCTGGTTGCTAGGTGGCGTAGGCAGGCACAAAAGGGAAAAGAGAAGGAGGAGTAAACGGTCTGGAGTCTGCAGCAGAGTGTGGAGGAGTGAGGAGCAGGAAAGTGAAGCTCAGACAGGAGCAGCAGCGAAGGTCCCAGATGTGAGCCGGTTCAGTGCAGAGTCCAGGGAGCTCGAGTGAGGAGCAGATCCCGTGGGCTGCTGTAGTCTGACAGCGTCCGCGCAGTGGCTACCGACGGGGGAGAACGGTCAACTAGGAGTGCTACCCGAAATCCATCTTCAGCTAGAGAGAGAGCAACGGAGTGGGAAGTAAGGAGACTGCTAGAGAGTACCAGGCCCAAACGGGCGGCAGATCCCGAAGCGGAGATAGATCCAGCTTTCTTTTGCTAAACCTGCCGGTGTGGGGCTCTCAAAGCCCACGCCACAACACCACAAAAGCCGCAGCCACGTAGCCACAGTTAGGGCCCATAGGTCACAGGAGGCAAGCAGCTGGAGTGGCCTGGTCCAGGCGACAAGCAAACGGCAAACGAAGGGGAGAGAGGCTGCAGCATCTTCCCTGGGTGACCCCCATAGGGACTCAAAGTCGGGGTTACCCCAAACCACCAAGGGCTAAGGAAGGCGAGTTAGTAGTCACCCTCACAAGTCAGCCTGAAGGACACCTGGTTCCCACTTGGTTCATCCCAGCTACGCCCGGGTCGCTCACCCTGCCATCAACTGTGAGTAAAAACCCTGAAAGACATCCTGCCTGTGTTGAGTCATTCTGCGCCTTGTAGTTCTACACATCTACACAGGGCCCTGGGGCTTGCCTCACTCTCAGGAGGCTACTACAACTGGCTGCACTCACCATCAGCCCCAGGCATCCCTTAACCTGCAGTGGCGGTCCCCCACTGACCGCAAATCTGAGAGTGGCGTCACGACAAACTACAAAGAAGGTTTCCTACCTGTGACCAGACAGATCCAGCTACGTGGAGTCCCTGAAGGTAATGCACCGACACAGCGTTTGCGGGGCTCCACAGTGTCCGCAGCTTATAGCCAAAAAAAAGTGATGACAGGTTCCCTTTAACAGAGAACAACTTAATTTAAAGCATTCTGCCATGTCTTTAAAACTAACCATACAAGTATATTTCTTTATGAACATTTTTTTATATTTGGAAAGTCGCCCTTCACAATTGTTTCTATTGGTGATCCCAAATTTTCCAACCTAATGCAGTATAATGAAACTTTCAGAAAAAAAGACAGTATCTCACCTGTCCGCATTGTAGAAAGACAAAGACTTTGCATGTTTACTTTTTCATTGTAGGTATTTATCAATTGCAAAATAAAACAAGTGTAGATATTCATGGTCAACTCATCAATTCCTTTCTAGGGTATCAAAGAAGAATCAGAAAACTCTATCATACGTCAATATATTGCAATTTTATTAATGGCCAGACCACTAGCACGCACTCCTTTCATGTCCATGACAAGATATTGAAAGCCACAAAGAATGGCTTCAATGTAGCCCCTGGGCCACAGGTTGTGCATTCGTTATCTGGACTAGCAATTATCATGAAAAGATACACCACTTTAGAGACTGGCATTACATTTCTAGTAATGCTCATGGAGACACAGGCCACTGAAAAGATGCACCAAATTCTTTAAGTGGCATTTGCATTGTACTCCAAAGCACACCTTGATCTTATCTGTGTTGTACACTACTAGTACAACCTCTTCTCATTCTCCATGTTTGGCCCCATTAAAATGAAAAAGCTTAAACTTACCTCCCGTGCCACAATATTGCTCCATTAGTGAACAAATAAAGAAGCTATAGCTCTCAGAATACAGCAATGCAAAATCATTTTTTCTATAAAATAGTTTTTATGGTGTAAAAGTGGCAAAACATAAATAAAAAATATATAAATGTGGTATCACTGTATTTCTACTAACCCACGAAGAATAAAATTATCTTATTACTTTTACTACACAGGGAATGGTAAAAAACAATTCTAAATTACAAAAAGCAGAATAGAAAGCGATAAAATATTTTGTGGCCCAAAATTATATAAAAAAAAATCCAGCACATATTGCAAAAATAAGCCCTCAAATGATTTTGTCAACAGAAAAATAAAAAACTATAACCTTCAAAACTCAGTGATGCAAGAAACCTTTATATGATTAAGGACTTATCTATATTCCAACTGTCCGAAACGCGTCAAGTCATGATGTTTTCATGGAACCGATGATGTTTTTCTTGGATTTTTAATCATTGAATAAAGTTTCTACACTTTTATATATTTTTCGTTGGATTTATATTTTTGCTATCCTGGAATTGGTGCTGAGTCCCGTCCTTTCTCCTTGCTATTGCCTCTACGGACCTGCCTGTCCGGTGGACATCCTGCATCCCACCTGAACTGAGCGGATACATATACGGGTGAGCTGAATAATTTTTTTTCTAAGAAACCTTTATAGCCTTTATTTTGTAAAAAAAAAGAAAGCATTTTTTAGTGTGATAGTAGCCAAACCTAAAAAAAAGTATAGAAGGCCCTATGCGCACACTGCGTTTTTTGCCGCAGATTTGCCATGGTTTTTGCTGCTGAATTGCTGCAGAAAATGTTCATAACCTTTCTGCAGTCCTTCCCCAGCAACCTATGGGGAAAAAAAAATGTTGTGCACACAGTGTTTATTTACCTACAGGTTTTTGCTTCAGAATTTCTGCAGTAAAAAGAATGAGCATGTCACTTAATTTCCTCAGGTACCTGCAATTTTTGCCATAAATATTGGGAAAAAACCCCAGGGACCAACCTGCGGAATAAACATGGCAACACCGCAGCAAACCGTGGGTGCGTTATTATCACGGTTTTTGCCACGGGTGCAGTACGGAATTTTCTAAAGAAAAAGTTATTTCCTAGTGCGCACAGGTGTCGCTGTAATCATAATAACCTGAGAAATAAAGCTGCCTAATCACTTATACCTGAAGGTGAACAGAGTAAAAAATAGTAATAAAGTCAATTCTTCAACTGCTCTTGATTTGTGCATTCTGCTCATCACAATCATCTCACATTTATCCTGCGCTCTACGCTGAGCACTTGCACAGTGAATTATGTGTAAATCTCTGAACAACGTTATTCAGACAAAATTCCCAACTGAAATTCACTGCAATGAAGTAGATGGAGTCACTCTGACCTCCCGTCTGGCTTGTGGTCCGGCAGTGTCCATCTTTGTACCTGTCTTTTTAGGCATGCACAAAATTGCGGTCAAGAACAGATTTATGCACCTTTGAAAAGATAGATGTCGCTGAGCAGAGGCCAGACTCCAGAGTAAAGCGGGCTTTACACGCTGCGACATCGCTAGCATCGGGTAGCGATGTCGAGCGCTATAGCACCCGCCCACGTCGTACGTGCGATATTGTGTGATCGCTGCTGTAGCAAACATTATCGCTACGGCAGCGTCACACGCATATATCTGCTCTGCGACATCGCTCCGGTCGGCGAACCACCTCTTTTCTAAGGGGGCGGTTTGTGCGGCGTCACAGCGATGTCACACGGCAGGCATCCAATAGAAGCGGAGGGGCAGAGATGAACGGGACGTAACATCCCGCCCACCTCCTTCCTTCCGCATTGCCGGTGGAGGCAGGTAAGGAGATGTTCGTCGCTCCTGCGGTGTCACACACAGCGATGTGTGGTGCCACAGGAACAAGGAACAACATTGCTAAAAAAAAACAACAATTTTTTGATTCAGGACGACCTGTCCGCGGCAAATGATTTTGACTGCTTTTGTGATCGTTTAAGGTCGCTCATAAGTGTCACACACTGCGATATCGTTAATGACGCCGGAAGTGCGTCACAAACAATGTGACCCTGATGATAATTCATTAACGATATCGTAGCGTGTAAACCCCGCTTAACTCTGCTCCTTATTAGTGAATGGATCTGTCGCGGGCGGAGGAGGGGACGCTGCGCTTTCCCACTGCTCGGGTCCGGCTGCCGCTGCGGCTGCTGCGGCCTGCTGCTGCTGCTCGGTGGCTCGAGCGATGGGCCGGATCACGGGGACTCGAGCGGCGCTCCTCGCCCGTGAGTGAAAGGGGATTGGTTTTTGGGATAGTTTATTGTCCGTGACGCCACCCACGGTTGTGGTGATTTGTTGACACCACCGCTGCTCTGTATGGGGATCCCGGGGACTGATGACAGGGAGCAGCAAAGTTGTTGGTTCTCCCCTCCGTGGGTAGGGGGTAGTTGTCCCGGGGCCCAGTGATGAGGTGGGTGATGCAGGGCTTGGTGGGGTGCAGGGACGCGGGGGCAGCGCTGTGCCTTGCGGCACTGTGGTACTCACTCAGCCTGAGACGATGACACAGTTCTCGGTAAAACACACGGCTGGAAAGACGGTTCCCACGGACGGCTGCACTTGCTTTTCCCCAGTAGTTGACGGTGACGGTCCCTTTTCCTGCACCTAAGATGATGATGGTTGCGATGGGTTCCCACCGGTAACCCGCTCCCCGGCTTGGATGGGGGCCGGAGGAGCCCTACTTTGTCCGCAGGCACTGGCCTTGAGAAACTGGTGCCCTGGCGGTGGCGGTGTCTCTCTCCAACGGTTGGACTGTTGCCTTCAATCGGGACTTGGTTGTTGGGAGACCCAGAGGTCCCCTTCACTAACGGATTTGGCAAATTCACGGCGACTCCTAGCCTTGCCGGGATCCGAAAGGCCCCGGCCAATGGTGCTGACTGCTCTTCGTATACCGCTCCGGTACCGCCGGGCCACCACCCGTCTGCGGTCCTTCCAGCAACCTCCAAGCAGTCTCCCCTGCAGACAGTCACCGCCGTCTGCTGACCTTGCTGTCTCAGTCCGGGGCACACACCCGGACCAGCTTCAGGCTTTACAAACTGTCACTTTTTTCTCCTTCTCTCAAGCTCCTCTACCACTTCACTTCCTTCTCCTTCACTTCCCTAGCTGTTCTGCCTGGTCTTCCCGCCTCCAGGGCTGTGAACTCCTCGGTGGGCGGAGCCAACCGCCTGGCCCACCCCCTGGTGTGGACATCAGCCCCTGGAGGAAGGCAACAAGGATTTTAGGTTAGTCTTGGTGTTCCTAACTGGGGTGTAGGGTGTGGTGGTGTTATGACCTGTGACCCCTGGCTTGCCCAGGGCGTCACAGATCCGTCAGAAGTTTCACTTGAATCACTTATTTTAGAGATGTAGATGGAAACTGTAACGTATGTGTTAAGCATAGCGCACAGGATAAATGTGAACTGATCCAAAATGTTCTGTACCCAAATTGCCACAAAATAGCATTCACCTCAACCCACAAAAACACAAGTCCCCACTCAGGCCCTTCATCGGTTAATGGAAATATAGGGGCATCCACATTACAGGTAGCACAAACGCTCTGGACTATGACTCCCCTCCCAAAAAAAAAGAAATCCAGCTAAACCTGCAGTCCCAAATCCAAATGCCCCCTCCTTTCTCAGTCCCACAGTGTGCCTAAACCAAATTAATGTCCACAGGTTTGACATTTTTGTAGTAAACAGAACACGCTTAATTTTACGGGGTGCATGGCTCAAAAAGCAAGAGCTAGGCAAAATCTATAGGCACTACAACTTACTGGGCAGTACTACATGCTGGGCACTACAGTGACTGATTTCCATTTTCAGTCTGAAACATCCATTGCTGCTTGTTTCTGGAAAACATCCATGGAGTTAAAACCATCACTAAAACCATAGATAAATTCCTAGAGGGGTGTAATTACCACTATCGGGTCACTTGGAGGGGATTCTGCTATTCTGGTACTTAAGGGCTCTGTTTAATGAGTTTGTAAATTTTTGTATGAAAATTGTTACTCAAAAGGGGGCTTTACACGCTACGACATCGCTAGCTATAGCTAGCGATGTCGTGCGCGATAGCACCCGCCCCCGTCGTACGTGCGATATGTGGTGATCGCTGCCATAGCAAACATTATCGCTATGGCAGCGTCACACACACATGCCTTGTCAGCGACGTCGCTGTGACCGACGAACAATCCCTCCTTCAAGGGGGAGGTGCGTTCGGCGTCATAGCGACGTCACTGTGGCGTCACTAAGCGGCCAACCAATAGAAGCGGAGGGGCGGAGATTAGCGGGCCGAACATTCCGCCCACCTCCTTCCTTCCTCATTGCCGGCGGGACGGAGGTAAGGAGATGTTCGTTGCTCCTGCGGTGTCACACATAGCGATGTGTGGTGCCGCAGGAACGAGGAACAGCATCGCTACTTACCCGACAATGATTTTTTGTAATTAAACGACCTCTCCAAAACAAACTATTTTTGTCTTTTTTTGCGATCGTTTTAGGTCACTCCAGCCTGTCACATGCTGTGACGTCGCTAACGATGCCGGATGTGCGTCACAAGCACCACGACCCCGACGATATATTGTTAGCAATGTCACAGCGTGTAAAGCCCCCTTTAGAGTCAAATAGTTCTATTTCCTTGCTGAGTCTCGCCATGTGGCTAAGCAGTACTGTACAAAATACATGTGGAGTATTGCCACATTCAGCAGAAATTGTGTGACAAATTTTGGTGCCACTTTTACCCATTTCCTGTTTGAAAATGTAAAATACAGAGCTAAAAAAAATTGGGGTAGCAAAAATGAAATAACTTTTTCTTCACCGCCTAATAATATAAAATTTTGTGACACATCTGTTGTAGCAGTATGACCATTGAACAACTAGATGAATTAGTTGACAGGTGTACTTTGTAAAATGAGGTCACTTAAGAGGGTTCTGCTATCCTGGCACCTCTGGGGCTCTGCCAATTTGACATTGCACCCACAAATTATAATAGCAAAATCTGCGCTATTATATGGTGCTGCTTCACTTTTGAGCTTTGCACAGTGACTCAAAAATTGTTTTCGACCACATATGAGGTATTGACGTACTCAGGAGAAACTGCGTAACAAATTGTTTTGTTTATTTTTTCCCATTACCACTTTTAAAAATAAAAAATTTGGGCCAAAACAACATTTTAGGGAAAAATTATAGAACTATGTGAAATACATGGGGGTTCAAGATGCTCCCCACACATCTAAATAAGTTCATTGAAGTGTTAAGTTTCCAAATTGGGGTCACTTGTGGTGGTTTCAACTATTTAAGCACATCAAGGGGCTCTATAAACATAACATGGTGTCCGCAATCAATTCCAGCCAATTTTGTGTTCCAAAAATTAAATGTCACTCCTTCCCTGCTGAGCCCTACTGTACACAAAAACAATCGTTTTCCACCACATATGGGGCATCGGTGTACTCTGGAGAAACAAATTGTATGATGCAATTTCTCCTGTTACCCTTTGAAAAATGCAAATTTAGAGATAAAGTAACATTCTTGAGAGAAAAAGTAGAATTTTTTTTTTTCCTTACACATTGTATCTGAAGGGTTGTTAAACTTCTTGAATGTGAATTTGAGCAGTATGGGGTGTGCACTTTTTAGAATTGTGTCACTTTTGGGTATTTTTTGTCACCTAGGTCCCTCAAAGGCACTTGAAATATGATGTGGTCCCTAAAAAAATAATTTTTAAAATTTTGTTGAAAAAAATGAGAAATTGCTGATAAACCTTGTACCCTTCTAACTTCCGAACAAAAAAAAAAAATTGTTTAAAAAATTGTGGTGATGTAAAGTAGAGATGTGGCAAATGTTATTTATTAACTATTTTGTGTGACATATTGTATGAGGGACATTATTACTTTTACGAGGGGCTGCTGCTAAATCTTTGGCTTTACCCTGAAAGACACGAGATAGGATGATGAAACTTTACATTTATTCCACATACTCTCCACTGATGTCGACTCAACACACTTCTTACATCGGTATTCCAAGTTCTATAAAGCGGGCTTTACACGCTACGACATCGCTCAAGTGATCTCGTTCGGGTCACGGAATTTGTGACGCACATCCGGTCGCTTTAGCGATGCCGTTGCGTGTGACACCTATGAGCAATTTTGCATAGTCGCAAAAACATGCAAAATCGCTCATCGATGACATGGGGGTCCATTCTCAAATATCGTTACTGCAGCAGTAACGAAGTTGTTCCTCGTTGCTGCGGCAGCACACATCGCTCCGTGTAACACCGCAGGAACGAGGAAGCTCTCCTTACCTGCCTCCCACCTGCAATGCGGAAGGAAGGAGGTGGGCGGGATGTTCGTCCCACTCATCTCCGCCCCTCCGCTTCTATTGGGCGGCGGTTCAGTGACGCTGCTGTGACGTCGCTGTGATGCTGAAAGAACCGCCCCCTTAGAAAGGAGGCGGTTCGCCGGTCACAGCGACGTTGCAGGGAAGTTAAGTAGTGTGACGGGTCCGGGCGATGTTGTGCGACACGGGCAGCGATTTGCCCGTGTCGCATAACCGATGGGGGCGGGAACACACGCTGGCGATATCGGTACTGATATCGCAGTGTGTAAAGCGGCCTTAAGCCTAGCAAAAAGAAGGATTTCGGTTGTGCCTCAAACCAGGCATCCGTAGCAGCCGTTGCATCAGAAATTGTGTGAAATTTGGTACCCTTGAGGTGTTTCTGGAAGCTTTTTTGGCTTAATAGTGTGACAAGTGATTTTGTGATTTATCAAAATGAACAGCTGGCAACACTGAGATACATAGACAATACGTAAAGGAGTTTACTCTTCAGTGAGCAAGTGGAGGGCGATAACATAGGACATTAAAGTAACTAGCTGGGTGACAGAAGCCAAGGAAGGTATATGAGTGTCAGGAAGGCTAGTCCTGATCTGGCACACCGCACAATTTTGCTAAGTTGGCATATGAAGGAGATGTCAAAACAAGGATAGCACTGCTGCAGCAAGACATGTCCTTTAAAAGGTGGGGGAGTGCTTGCTCCAATAAGGGTTAAAATAGGAGCCAAGGGCAAGTGAGACAGGTGCTGGTAGTGGGACAATCTATTATTAGCAGGATAGAAAGGGCAATCTGTCACAAACACAGGGAACGCTGAATAATGTGTTGTCTTCTGGATGCAGTAATTTGGCACATTGTTGATCAGGTGACAGATATTGGGAGAAGCTGGTGAGAACCCAGAGGTCATGGTGCACATCAGCACCAATGACATAGTTTGAAGTAGGTGGAAGATCCTTAAAAATTATTTTAGGTAATTAGGCTGTAGGCTTAAAGCAAGAACCTTGAAGGAAGTATTTTTTCAAATTGACTCCAGAATTCACCTAATTAGAAAATTGAGTCCACCTGTGTCTAATGTATTCTCAGTATAACTACATCTGTTCTGTGAAGGCCTCAGAGGTTTGTGTGAGAACAGTAGGGATCAAACAGCATCATAAAAACAAAGGAACACACTAGACAGATTAGGAATAAAGTTGGAGAGAAGACTACAGCAGGATTAATTATAAAAAAAATAGCCCAATCTCTGAACATCTCAAGGAGCACTGCTCAATCCATCATCCAAACATGGAAAGTGTATGGCACTAATGCAAACCTACCGAGACATTGCAGTCCAACTAAACTGACATCTCAAACAAGGACAGCACTAATTAGAGAACAAGCCAAGAGGCTCATGGTCACTCTGGAGGAGCTGCAGAGATTTACAGCTCAGGTGGGAGAATCTGTCCATAGGATAACTATAAAGGCTACTTTACACACTGCGATATCGGTCCCGATATCTCTAGTGTGCGTACCCGCCCCCATCTGTTGCGCGACACGGGCATATCGCTGCCCGTGCCGCACAACATCGCCCAGAGCCGTCACACATACTTACCTGTCCGGCGACGTCGCTGTGACCGGCGAACCGCCTCCTTTCTAAGGGGGCGGTCCGTGCGGCGTCACAGCGACGTCACTGAAACGTCACTGAACCGCCGCCCAATCGCAGCAGAGGGGCGGAGATGAGCGGGACGTAACATCCCGCCCACCTCCTTCCTTCCGCATAGCGGCCGGGAGGCAGGTAGGGAGACGTTCCTCGCTCCTGCGGCGTCACACGCAGCGATGTGTGATGCCGCAGGAACGAGGAACAACCTCGTTACTGCTGAAATAACGATAATTGGGAATGGACCCCCGTGTCGCCGATTAGCGATTTTTCACTGTTTTGCAACGATGCAAAATCGCTAATCGATGTCACACGCAACGGCATCGCTAATGCGGCCGGATGTGCGTCACGAATTCCGTGACCCCAACGACTCCGCATTAGCGATGTCGTAGCGTGTAAAGCCCGCTTTAGTCTCATACTCCACAAATCTGGCCTTTATGGCATAGTGGCAAGGAGAAAGATAATTTATATAGCAAGCCATAAGAAGTCATGTTTGCAGTTTGCAAAAAGCCATGTAGGGGAAACAGCATGTAGAAGAAAGTGTTCTTGTTAGATGAGACCAAATTTTTTTTTTTTTGCTAAATGCAAAGCTCTATGTGTGGCAGAAAAATAACATTGCACAACACGCTGGAAACAACATCACCACTGTCTAACATGGTGGTGGCAGCATCATGCTGTGGGGATGCTTTTCTTCAGCAGGGACAAGGAGGCTGGTGAGAGTTCATAGGAATATGAATTGATCTAAATACATGGCAATCATGCAGGAAAACCTGTTGAGACTGACTTGAGACTAGAGAGTAGGTTCACTATCTAGCAGGACAACGACTCTAAACATACTGTAAGAGCTACTGTGATGCCCTTGCAAAACCAGGTAGTCACAGAAGTAGTCCACCCTCCTTGATACCACCAAAAACCCACACCCAGGTACAACACACAGCCTTTAAAGCCTAGCCACCCCCTCATGATAATAAGGACACACCAGTGGGCGGGATCAAATGGATGAGAACGCCCACCTAGGGGTCCTGAGGTGTCAGGGGTGGGAACACAGTAGAAAGAGTCTGACAGTTGAAGTTGAGAGTTGTGGAGAAGTGCTGACAGCAGTGGAGTCAGGGGTAGGGGCCCCTGGACTACCTGGCTAGGTGGAACAGTAAACAGGGCCAAAGGCAATGGAGATCCGGTTGCGGGAGACTTTAAGTAGACCGGGGCAGGGTTGTAGCCCGCTGGTGCCGACAGCGGGAATCCGGTCTGGAGGCCGTGCACAGACGGGGTGCCTGGACCCCATGACGAGGAAGATTGCATGCCTCTTGTTAATCAACCAGCAGAGGGCGAGGTTTCAGGCCTTGTTCTCCAGAAACCCCGAGAGCGAAACGGAAGCCCAACGTGGGGGATAGGGTGTCCGTCAAAACCCACAAAAATCCCAAGGGTCAGATTTCGCGGGCCACAGCTCCCAAACATACACAGTACCGGGAGTGGACTTCCCTGTTCCATGTGGAGTTGTCCGACAGAAGACACAAACAGAGTGCAGGAGGAAGGGACCCCTGTTTACTACACCCGGGTGTGGGACCCGAATACACCCGCCAAAGGTGACCGGTCACTGGCAACTTTGTTTACTACTGGACTTGTGTGCAATTATAGAACTGTGAGTACACCATTGATCCCCGATCCAACCCGGCACGCCACCTCCAGCAGCCATTACTCCCGTGTACTAAAGAGGGCCCCAGGACTACACCTCCCCTACCCGTGGAGGGGATCCCACCTTCCTGCCCCGCTCCATCAGCCCTGGGCACCCCATCACCTGGCAGCGGCGGAGTCACCATCCCTCACCGCAACCCACGGGTGGCGTCACCGACTCATCAAACCCCCCTGTAAATATCCCTTTCAGGCGGTTGTGAGGACGGACGACCGTGCGAGCCCGGGTTTGGTCACCACTCGAGCCGCAGCAGCGAACCCGGATCCGAGCGGCCCCAGAAGCGGCAGCGGCCCCCGCCCGCAACAACTCCAACTTGGCGTCACGAACAGGATTCCTACCACATCTACTAACCTGGATGACGTGCGCCTTCTTTTGAACTGTAGACTGTGAACCGTTACAGAATTTTGGACTGCTGCCACCTTGCCCACCATATTTGGTGCCAAAAAACAACAACATCGTCATCTTCTTCCCCGAAAAAAGCGCGAAGCTGAAGACCCGCCCCCAAAGAATACAGGCGGAACCCGGTGATTCCCAAAGCAAGTAGTTGCAAAGGACAGTGGGTCCCGCGAGACGACTGTCGAAAATCAAGGGGGAGGGCTGGAAGGAGCGGCATGTGATCCGAGAGGATAAAGGGCAGGGACACCAGGACTCTGCAGAAATCCGTTCCTGGACACCAACGCGGCAAGATGTCTCAGTAGTCCGGCAACCAGTGTGTGGAGGGTCCCGTTCCCGGGACCACCGACTGGATTGAGGAGCAGACGGAGAAGATGTGCCTAAAGATACAGGCCCAAGCCCACTTCATCTTGACAAGGTGGATGACCGAGATGAAGGGCCTGGCTGCAGCTGTCCGGGCGCATGAGATGGAGATGGCCTCGGAGGAGCGGGTAAGCAGTGTGAGGTTGCACCCCGCAACCTGGGGGTTCCACTCGCTTGCAGTGGTGGGAGGTAGCTTCAGCAACACATGTACACAGTCTCTTTATAAAAATCCGGCAGTTTATTTAAAACACTCCCAGCATAAACTGCTCTTAAACATGAATAATCCACGTACCGTGGGCTTCCAGTCCATTACAAGTCCATAGTGGAAGTTTAGCAACTTTCCCCACTCTTTGGCTCCTGCCAACATACACCTGTAGCCGAGGTTCCTTCCCAGCACCCAGGGCCCTCTGCAGACCACTGTCTGTCTCTCCTCCAGGAGAGTTTCAGCAATGCAGCCACAGCCCTAGCCTGGCTGCACTCACCTTCCAGCTCAACTGAAAGACTCAATTAAAGACTCTGTCAGTCTCCTAAATCAGACTGGACACACCCACAGGTGGAGGTCTGATTCTCCAGACCTGCACAGCACACTGGCATTGTTAAAGGGAACCTGAACTTTATATGCAGAACCAAGCCTTTGTGGAACTACAAATCCCATAGCAACCTCTTCAGTTTAATATCGAAGAGGAACCTTCTCCACTGGTACACATAGCGACCATTTACCACATTGGTGGTCGCTACCTCACTCCCCCCCCCCCCGTTCAAACTTGGTTAGGGTTGAACACTTGATACCCCACAGGGGCCCTGAGACAGGGCATCAGTGTCACCTTGCCCTAACAGTTGAGAGGGCCCTCTTTGACAAGCTTGAGTTTCAGTTCTCGACATACCGTCCGTCACCAAACCCTTCACAGGGAACCCACTTCTCAGACACGTTCCCCAGTCAGACCTATCTCTCCATGACCATTTCCAACGGTCAGTGTGGTAAAGAGACACTCTCTTAGTCGTAACTACCACGCGGCCTGACCAGGCGCTAACCAGTCCACTAGAGGGGCTACTATCGGGGTACATTAGCCCTGAAGTTCTTCCATAACTAGACCCTATGCATTCTCTGTTTGCAGATCGATGTTGGGCTCATCTTCTAGGACATCTTCGTCCGTTACTCCATCTTTGGCTAGAGATATGTCCCAAGCACCACTCTTTCCTTCGGACATGGTCTTAGAGGGCTTAGAGCCTTCAGAGTCTGTGCTATAGCCTGATGTATAATTAGGTCCTCTATAACCTTGGCTCCTTTTACTACAGGACCTGCTTCCTTTGCCATCTGAAGCAACACAGTCACCAGGTGGACCGCACTTCTTTGGGCCCTGGCCCGAAAGCGGTCGCGACCTCACACTAATTTGACAAAGTTTCTCTGTAATCTTCTGTCTTTCAAGACTCAATTGCTTTAGTTCTTCCAGGTATCCCAGGCGGTACTCTAGGAGAACTCGTACATTTTCAACACACTCCTTTGTTCCCACAATGACACAGGGAACCATACCGACTTCACAGAGTATCCTGGCTTCATTATAAATATCAAGTCTTCTCGTTACACCGGACGTATCAACAATCTCTTGCATGACTCTTCCATTTCTGCCAATCAGCTTCTTGACAAGTTCTCTGGGCACTTGTGTGACTTCTTCCACAAACTCCAACAGCCTTCTAGCTGTCTTCACTGCTTCTGCAGTTTTCCCATAGATTCGGAATGTTCCACTGTCTTCTTCCATTTCAACAGCTGTAACACCTGGAACCTTCCTGGCTTGCTGAATGTTGCTTCTCAGTGCTCTTATTGCAAGCCCAATTAATGGTTTCTTCACAACCACCACTTCCTGAAATGCTGCGGTCAGCTGCTTCATATGCTCCAATCGTCTGGTGTCTTCTTCCATCTTTGTAGAGATGAGCCACTTCGTGCGAAGACACTGTAGGTGCATGCCACTCAGGATAGCCACCCGCTTCTTTGTGACATCACTTACAGAGCACACCATCAACTGACAAGACTCTGGGACAAAGTACACTTTATAGGCTCCTATGGCCGTCTTGAATTTTTCATGTACCGCCTCACTGGCACAGGCATCTTTCAAGTCTTTTGGCACATCTACCATGCACTTAAAGACTAAATGGGTTCCTTTACCTTCAGTGACATTAACCTGTTCCTTTGGTCTCTTGCATACATCCTTATTCTTCACCAAAGGCTCCACCTCTTGAGTTACACATGCCTCAGGTTCAGCTACAGCCACAGATCTTTTGGGTTTCTCTTTGCTTCTGATCTTCGGTGTCTCCTTCTGAGTGTAGTCAATCTCTATGTCTTCCATCTTGGTCTTACCAGCTGGGTCAGTCAAGCACTCAGCTCCACATGAGATCTCTGGTTCAGACTTCACCTCCTCAGAGGCTCTTTCCAGTTCAACACCAGCTGTTTCTTGGGTCCTCACTGCATTACCTTCAACTTTCTCTTGAGGCGCTGCAGTGTCACCTTCAGTCTTTTCTTCTTTTCATGCCAGGGTGTCACACCCTTCAGCATGGTACTCTGTTCCTCTTAGAACCTTGTCACCATTTTCAACCTTCATCACTCCAACACTGGGTAACTTACCTGTCTGTTCTCCATGACCTTTGTGGATTTGTACTCCACCAACACTTTTCAGGATTCCTTCTCCTGTATTACTCTCTAGGATGTCATCTCCTACAGCACTTTCATCCGACAGACCATCAGCTTCATGCTTGGAAATTATAGGAGACACCGCTGTGGCGCCCTGGACAAGCCAGGATGTTACAGGTACTGCAACAACACACCCCACACCCCGGCTAGGCACACCGAAGTCAAACAAAAATCCTTGTTGCCTCCCTCCAGGGGCTGATGTCCACACCAGGGGGTGGAGCCAGGCGTTTGGCCCCACCCACCGAGGAGTTCACAGTCCTGGAGGCGGGAAAAGGAAGAGAGAGAAGAGAGATGAGTTGAGGAGTGGAGAAGTGAAGTAGTAGAGGAGCAGCCTGACCGTGTCCGGGTGCGTGGCCCGGGCACATACAGCAAGGACCGGGGACGGGCGGTGGCCCACCGGTACCAGATCGGGAAGCGAAGAGAAGCCAGCCCCATTCGGCAGGGCCTACGGACCCCGACCAGGCTAGGAGTCGCCGTAAAACCGGTCAAATCCATTAGGGATTTCCCAGCAGTCAAGACCCGATTGAAGGCAACAGCTCAAACCGTGAAGGGAAACACAGTCACTGCCAAGGCTACAGTTCCCAGGGCCAGAGCCTGCAGGCAAAAGGGGCTCCCTCAGCATCCATCCAAGCTGGGGAACGGGTTACCGGTGGGAAGCCACCAGAACCGAGAACACAACACAGGTGCAGGGAAAGGCAGTCACCACCAACCTACCAGGAGAAGAACAGCCGCAGCCGTCTGTGGGACCCGTCCTTCCAGCCGTTTGTTTTACCGGAGACTTTGCATTCATCATTGGCTGAGTGAGTACCACCGTGCCGTGCGGCACCGCGCTGCCCCCGCAGCCCTGCACCTCTACAGGCCCCGTAACCCGACTGCCATCTCTCCCTCACCGGGCCCCGGGACAACCAAACCCCTACCCATGGAGGGGAAAAACAACATCCAAGCTGCTCCCTGTCATCGCTCCCGGGATCCCCGTCCAGAGCAGCGGTGGTGTCACAACCTCACCACAACCATGGGTGGCGTCACGGACAATAAATCGCCAAAACCATTCCCCTTTTCACTCATGGGCGAGGAGAGCTGCTCGAGTCCCCGGATCCGGCCCACCGCTCGAGCCACCGAGCAGCAAGCGAAGCAGCAGCACCGGACCCGAGTGTGGTGAGCGCAGCGTCCCCTCTCCGCCCGCGACACCGCCATTACTGCTTTGGTCGGCTCCTTTTCTGCAATTTCACCCTGCTGATTTCTGTCATGTGTCAGTTCAGTCTCTGATTCCTCTTTCTTTTGCAGGATATTGCTGTCTGACTCTACCGTAGCAGTTGCTACTGTCAACATGTTTTCCTTAACCAGGTATTTCACCTTCTCCGCACCCTCAGACAGCATACACTGTGCTACCTCTAGGCGCTTATTACGTCTTCGTCGTCGGGAAGAGGATTTACCCTTCTCAACTATCTGTACCTCACTGTACTCGTTTGTCATTTTACTAGTGTCAGTGCCTTTACTGGAGTCATCGTCACTCCCCCTGGTGTCCTGGACTAACATGTCCCCGCTTAACCAGGTGTCAGCCCCCTTTTCTGGAGCTACTTTAATTTTAGTGGTCACACTGTCAGTTCCCTTTGGAGACGTCACTTCACTAAGTTGGGGAGACCCTCTATTTCCCTTGGTCCACCCTAACTCTGGACAGTCCTTTTTAGGAGGTACCATTTCTTCATTACCTCTCAATATACCACAAGGAATCTGTGTAACCTCATAAGGAAGAGAGGCTTCCTTAGGCGGACGCCGATACATTCCTGAACAATCGGTCCCGGCCTCTGTCTTCCATAAGTCCCTAAATAATTTGGAGCCCCAACCTATAATAATTGGATGGAGCAAATCCTCAACCACACCCAGATCAGGGCGCTCCAGTTGCTTGGCTGTCTGAATTATCACTCTGGCCAGAGGATATTCTCTAGTGGTCCCATGCACACAGCTACCTTCTACTTTCCTACCGACCATAAAATGAAGATTGGGTATGAGTCTCACTAAGGTCAGCTGGCTCCCCGGGTCTAACAGAGCAGACACTATTGTCCCATTCAATTCCATGTAGCACTCCTGTGGCCTCATACCGGATGGATAGCCTATACCGCAGGTAGTACATATGTAAGGCAAACCCCATTGCTCCTTGCTATAGTCCACCTGTTCAAATTTGGAATGCCTCACCCCCTTGTGGGCAACTATTCCTCTAAGGGCCTCCACCCCCTTTTGGGCAACCACCCCTTTATGGGACTCCACCCCCTTTTGGGCTTTCAGAGACTCCCTTTTAGTGTCTTTAGACCCCAGTTGACATAGTTCCCCTTTATCTCGCTGGGCACCCGGTGTCCAAACTGGACCCAGAAGGGAACTCACAAACTGGTCCACTGCTGCCACATCAGTGCGCACTGACAGGTCCTGCTGTCCACGCACAAGTAACTGGTACAGCTCCTCCATAGCGTCTGTATGAATTACAGTTAGGTCCAGAAATATTTGGACAGTGACACAAGTTTTGTTATTTTAGCTGTTTACAAAAACATGTTCAGAAATACAATTATATATATAATATGGGCTGAAAGTGCACACTCCCAGCTGCAATATGAGAGTTTTCCCATCCAAATTGGAGAAAGGGTTTAGGAATCATAGCTCTGAAATGCATAGCCTCCTCTTTTTCAAGGGACTAAAAGTAATTGGACAAGGGACTCTAAGGGCTGCAATTAACTCTGAAGGCGTCTCCCTCGTTAACCTGTAATCAATGAAGTAGTTAAAAGGTCTGGGGTTGATTACAGGTGTGTGGTTTTGCATTTGGAAGCTGTTGCTGTGACCAGACAACATGCGGTCTAAGGAACTCTCAATTGAGGTGAAGCAGAACATCCTGAGGCTGAAAAAAAAGAAAAAATCCATCAGAGAGATAGCAGACATGCTTGGAGTAGCAAAATCAACAGTCGGGTACATTCTGAGAAAAAAGGAATTGACTGGTGAGCTTGGGAACTCAAAAAGGCCTGGGCGTCCACGGATGACAACAGTGGTGGATGATCGCCGCATACTTTCTTTGGTGAAGAAGAACCCGTTCACAACATCAACTGAAGTCCAGAACACTCTCAGTGAAGTAGGTGTATCTGTCTCTAAGTCAACAGTAAAGAGAAGACTCCATGAAAGTAAATACAAAGGGTTCACATCTAGATGCAAACCATTCATCAATTTCAAAAATAGACAGGCCAGAGTTAAATTTGCTGAAAAACACCTCATGAAGCCAGCTCAGTTCTGGAAAAGTATTCTATGGACAGATGAGACCAAGATCAACCTGTACCAGAATGATGGGAAGAAAAAAGTTTGGAGAAGAAAGGGAACGGCACATGATCCAAGGCACACCACATCCTCTGTAAAACATGGTGGAGGCAACGTGATGGCATGGGCATGCATGGCTTTCAATGGCACTGGGTCACTTGTGTTTATTGATGACATAACAGCAGACAAGAGTAGCCGGATGAATTCTGAAGTGTACCGGGATATACTTTCAGCCCAGATTCAGCCAAATGCCGCAAAGTTGATCGGACGGCGCTTCATAGTACAGATGGACAATGACCCCAAGCATACAGCCAAAGCTACCCAGGAGTTCATGAGTGCAAAAAAGTGGAACATTCTGCAATGGCCAAGTCAATCACCAGATCTTAACCCAATTGAGCATGCATTTCACTTGCTCAAATCCAGACTTAAGACGGAAAGACCCACAAGCAAGCAAGACCTGAAGGCTGCGGCTGTAAAGGCCTGGTAAAGCATTAAGAAGGAGGAAACCCAGCGTTTGGTGATGTCCATGGGTTCCAGACTTAAGGCAGTGATTGCCTCCAAAGGATTCGCAACAAAATATTGAAAATAAAAATATTTTGTTTGGGTTTGGTTTTTTTGTCCAATTACTTTTGACCTCCTAAAATGTGGAGTGTTTGTAAAGAAATGTGTACAATTCCTACAATTTCTATCAGATATTTTTGTTCAAACCTTCAAATTAAACGTTACAATCTGCACTTGAATTCTGTTGTAGAGGTTTCATTTCAAATCCAATGTGGTGGCATGCAGAGCCCAACTCGCGAAAATTGTGTCACTGTCCAAATATTTCTGGACCTAACTGTATCCTTCCTTTTTGGAATCTCAGCCCCAACAGCTGTCGCTGGACCTCCTGGCACATGCTGTTGGTGCTGCTGCAGGCTCTGTGACAGGTGTTTCAGGAACTCCTTCATGCTGAAACGAGAAGAGCAACAGGAGGGGTGCTCCAATGGGTAATACCTGGTGGTTCAAGAAAGGGGGGGGTTTGGTTACTACTCACCTTTCCTGGTTGTACCACCTGTACAACCAGGATCTCCAGCCTGTGGTGTATCACTGCTCACCAAGCAGGACCTAGCAATCCCGGATTGACCTGGAACCTCCAGTCGCAGGTCTCCCGCCACTGCAGCACGGAACCCCGCTGACCTGCCAATCCGCCAGCTGCTTGAGTATGCAGACAAAATTTTAGTTGACCCGCCAATCCACCGCAAACCACTTCAAAACAATTTTTCGTGGACCCGCCGATCCACAGCAAAACTTCCTAGGCCGTTGCCTTTAGCAACCAGGCTGCGTTGCCCCTAGCAACCAGACCGCTTGCCCGCATTCTCCACCATAATGTGAGGTTGCACCCCGCAACCTGGGGGTGCCACTCGCTTGCAGCGGTGTGAAGTAGCTTCAGCAACACATGTACACACTCCCAGCATAAACTGCTCGTAAACATAACTAATCCACGTACTGTGGGCTTCCAGTCCATTACAAGTCCATAGTGGAAGTTTAGCAACTTTCCCCACTCTTTGGCTCCTGCCAGCATACACCTGTAGCCGAGGTTCCTTCCCAGCACCCAGGCCCCTCTGCAGACCCCTGTCTGTCTCTCCTCCAGGAGAGTTTCAGCAATGCAGCCACAGCCCTAGCCTGGCTGCACTCACCTTTCAGCTCAACTGAGAGACTCAGTTCCAGACTGTCAGTCTCCTAAATCAGACTGGACACACCCACAGGTGGAGGTCTGATTCTCCAGACCTGCACAGCACACTGGCATTGTTAAAGGGAACCTGACCTTTATATGCAGAACCAAGCCTTTGTGGAACTACAAGTCCCATAGCAACCTCTTCAGTTTAATATCACAGGGACCTTCTCCACTGCAACACATAGCGACCATTTACCACATTGGTGGTCTCTACCTCACAGCAGTGACCCACGCCCCTATGTTCCCCAGGCCGTACCGGCTGAGGGGTCCGGCCTGCCCCCGTCCGCCACATCGCCTCCCTCGTCACCCGTGTCCATGGCTAGTGCCCCGATCAGCCCGCTACCCCAACATGTGGTAGCGGAACCCGTCTTGTCTGCGGAGGAGGACCCAACAGCAGAGACCTCGGGCCTTGTGTGTACCACTGACTTTGCACCCGTCTCGGCCCTGAGCCAGGCCACAACCCTGATGACATCCCGTCTGGCCCCGAGCCAGGCCGCAACCCCAATGACGTCTTCCCCGACCCTGAGTCTGGCTGCACCAGTGATGACGTCGGCTCTGGCAGTCCGCCTGGCTGCAACAGTGATGACGTCGGCTCCGGCAGTCCGCCCGGCTGCACCAGTGATGAGATCGGCTCCGGCAGTCCGCCCGGCCGCAACGGAGGAGGCACCCAACTGGAAGGTTACCCCCGCTGCGGTGCCAGCCACTCCCAAATACCTTGTCCCGGCTGTGGAGCAGCCAGAATATACCTACAGAGAGGCGGAGCAGGCCACCGATCGATGGGGCCCACGGCAATGTGACAGACTGGTCGTCGCTGGTGCCGAGGGCATCCGAGTGGGCCTGGCTCCCGAGCAGGAGGCGGAGCACGGAACCAGTGCCCCATACTGGGAGTGGCAGCAGCAGCTGCGCATGGAGATTTCTGCCAGAGAGAGGCGTAAGGCGGATGTGCTTGCCCGCACTTATAAGGAGAAGGATCACCTGCGGCAGGCTACCTTCCGGGTCCGGGGCCTGACATATAGCGGACAGGTCCAATACTGTGACCCCCAAGAAAGGATGGGGTTTAATTTACGAGCCGGGATCGGAGTCCAGAATCTTTGTATCCCAGAGGGATGTGGCCCCTCACTTGCCAACTGGCCACCCAGACCGTAATAGGGTGAGCTACACCCAGTATTGTGCAGAGCGAGGGTGGTTTGCCCTGGACATCAAGAAGTGGGTCGTGGTTGACGAAAAGCCATGCCTCACCTCCCACCGTCACTTATATGAAAAAGAAAGAGAGTAGGTAGCGGACTCTGGCTACCCCCCTTCAGTTAACCTGATGTTTTCCCCTGTTAAAAGTTAAAATGGACCATGGCTTCGGAACTGGCGAAGCCAACCCAAAAACTTTCTTGGGCCTTGTAAATAACCCCCATCTACCTTCTTGTTTCTCCACCACCAGGACTGTAACGCCTCTGGAGAGGTTGGTTTGGAGGAAGGGCCTGGGGTAGAGTCGGCCGAGGCCCAGTCACCAGCAAAACCGGTGGCTATCCTCCAGGCCAAGGGTTCTGGACCATGGAACTCTTGGGGTGGACTGGTGGGTAAGGGACTTCCCGGACATTCTGGACACCCACAGGAACTCGGGACGGTGTGACACCTGTGACTAGCGGTAGCACTGAGGGTGGGTTCAGGTGTTTTGGGTAGCGGGTGAAAGGGAAGAAGGAGATGATGTTTTTCTTGTTCCTTGCAATGTTTAAGTGATGTGCCTCCCTTAGGGGATGAAAAGTTTTAAAATGTTTTTCCAATGTTATGCTTGTTACATTTTCTATTTGCAGAAGCAGAAAAAATAAACGTTAGTGGCTGGACAGCCCAAGGACGGGCTGTATTCTACCAAGGGGGAGTGTGACGCCCTGGCAAAACCAGGTAGTCACAGAAGTAGTCCACCCTCCTTGATACCACCAAAAACCCACACCCAGCTACAACACACAGCCATTAAAGCCTAGCCACCCCCTCATGATAATAAGGACACACCAGAGGCCGGGATCAGACGGATGAGAGCGCCCACCTAGGGCTCCTGAGGTGTCAGGGGTGGGAACACAGTAGAAAGAGTCTGACAGTTGAAGCTGAGAGTTGTGGAGGAGTGCTGACAGCAGTGGAGTCAGGGGTAGAGGCCCCTGGACTACCTGGCTAGGTGGTAGACAGTAAACAGGGCCATAGGTGACAGTGATCCGGTCGCAGGAGACTTTAAGTAGACCGGGGCAGGGTTGTAGCCCGCCGGTGCCGACAGCGGGAATCCGGTCCCTAGGCCGTGCACAGATGGGGGTCCCTGGACCCTAGGATGAGGAAGATTGCATGCCCCTTGTTAATCAACCAGCAGAGGATGAGGTTTCAGGCCTTGTTCTCCAGGAGCCCAGAGAGCGAAACGGAAGCCCAACGTGGGAGATAGGGTGCCCGTCAAAAACCCACAGAAATCCCAAGGGTCAGATTTCGTGGTCCACAGCTCCCAGACATACACAGTACCGGGAGTGGACTTCCCCGTTCCATGTGGAGTTGTCCGACAGAAGACATAAACAGAGTGCAGGAGGAAGGGACCCCTGTTTACTACACCCGGGTGTGGGACCCGAATACACCCACCAAAGGCGACCGGTCACTGGCAACTTAGTTTACTGCTGGACTTATGTGCAATTATTGAACTGTGAGTACACCATTGATCCCCGATCCAACCCGGCACGCCACCTCCAGCAGCCATTACTCCGATGTACCAAAGTGGGCACCGGGACTACACCTCCCCTACCTGTGGAGGGGATTCCACCTTGCTTCCCCGCTCCATCAGCCCCGGGCGCCCCATCACCAGGCAGCGGTGGTGTCACCATCCCTCACCGCAATCCACAGGTGGCGTCACCGACACATCAAACCCCCTGTAAATATCCCTTTCCGATGGATGTGAGGATGGACGGCCATGCGAGCCCGGGTCCCGTCACCACTCGAGCCGCAGCAGCGAACCCGGATCCCGAGACGTTGGAGCAACCCGCCAACTACGAGCCCTTCCGGAGGCTGCGCCGGTTGCCCGGACAGTCCCTGTCGGAGTACGTGGCAGGCCCAACGAGCCGAATGGCAACGTGCATATCATCCGGAGTGACTTTTCAAGACCGGAAGATGGCGGGCCTGTTTTTGTTCAACACCGGCGTTGTTTTGAGCCGGAAGAAGGTGTGTTGCTTTGTAACCGTTCAAGTTGCTGAGCCCGGAAGAGAGCCTGATGCTGGACTGAGCCAGGGGCTCCCTCCGCGTCGTTAAGAATATTTTTGCCGAGTTGTGTTCCTGCCAGCTAACGTCTAAGACCGGGAGTGCTGCAAAAGCCTCCGGGCAGAAACTCCACTAAGACCGGGAGTGCCTGCCGACGGCCTCCGGGCACGACTAAGACCTGGAGCTTCCAGGAGGAACTCCAGGCGCTGGACTGGTGTGCCCTTGCGGGTGCCCTCAGGTGAACATGTTCGCAGTTTCATTAAAATGACTTTGTTTAGTTTTAAAATGTGATTTTAGATTTGTGCCTTGCCGGGAGGCTTAGGCTTAAAGAGGGGAGGTATGTAAGGGGTGGGCAGACCCCTTACAAGGAAGCACAGGTTTTCTCTGAAGTGGTTAATGCTGTCCCCATAGAAACTGTACAGGAGGGAGGAGGAGCCGGCAGCTTAGAGAGAGAAGTGTGTGTGTGTTGAAGTCAGTTGTGTCCGGGACGGGAGAGAAGAAACAGCCAGGGGCAGAGTGTGGAGCTGAGTGGGCAGAAAGAAAGAAAGAAGGGAGCTGGAAGAACAGGGAAGCCGGAGAGAAAAGGAGCGGGCGGAACCTCATAGTGCGAAGCAGTCCCGGTGTGGGTCCGGTCTGTGGGTAGCCGTAGTGGGAGCCAGGTGAAGTAGAGTAGCCGGGCACATCCCCACTGGAGGAGACGTCAGGGCAGGCTTTCCCCAGCTAAGAAAAGAACGTGAAGTCATCTGTAACTGCCGGTTTTTCGAAAGAGTTGTGAAATAAAGAATGTCTTTTATTTGCATCGAACCATGCCTGGAGAGTGTTTATACGTCGGACGACATCTGCACCACCACACTCTGCCCCACCAAGACATCTCCCGTCCCGATAGTGACGGCGGAGCCAGGGGTAAGCCTGACAGAAGGGGCCACGACTACAAGCCCAGAGGCGCCCCTGGCACCCCGTTACACAGGCAGGGTATAGCCAGGTCGGAATACAGGCTAGTGACCAGAAGAGTCCTTGTCAGGACTATTGTAGCAGTATACAGGCAGGCAGGCAGGGTATATAGCCATTCCTAGTGGTGACCGTATACCAGTCTTCATCATATCTGGGGCTGATGTACACAGTCTAAAACAGTCCTGATAGTGTTAGACTTCTCAGCAATTGTCGCTCCTAAAAACCTGTTAGGTTCTTAGTGCGTCCGTGCTTGCATTTAAAAACCGCACGTGTGTGCCTGTCGGTGGCAGCGTACAGGTGCACGTTTTGCACAAACTATTATATAACGCACAAGTCTAGTGTATAATACGCGTCAGTCAGCAGTGTCTGATAGTGTCAGACTTCTCAGTAATTGTCGCTCCTAAAAACCTGTTAGGTTCTTAGTGCGTCCGTGCTTGCATTTAAAAAATGCACGTGTGTGCCTGTCGGTGGCAGCGTACAGGTGCACGATTTGCACAAACTATTATATAACGCACAAGTCTAGTGTATAATACACGTCAGTCAGCAGTGTCTGATAGTGTCAGACTTCTCAGTAATTGTCGCTCCTAAAAACCTGTTAGGTTCTTAGTGCGTCCGTGCTTGCATTTAAAAACCGCACGTGTGTGCCTGTCGATGGCAGCGTACAGGTGCACTTGTGTGCGTTTTGCACAAACTTGGATATAACGCACAAGTCTAGTGAATACACGTCAGCACAATGCGCAAGGGCGTTGGCAACGAACAAGGAAGTGGACGTGATGGTGGTGCAGGCAGAGGCCGAGGTCGTGGGCAAGCTCTAATTTCGCCACAACAAAGGGCCACATCTAGTCGCTCGCACGTCCTGTCCCAAATTCTTGGGGACCGCAGCAGTACACCGCTCTTGAACCAAGACCAGTGTCAACAGGTTGTTAGTTGGATAGCGGATAATGCTTCCAGTCAGATTGGCACCACCACAAACACTCTGTCTTCCACACGGTCAAGTGTCAGTAGCCGTGATACTGCACCGCACATTTCAGAACCTGATCCTCCTTCCTACCACAAGGCTGAGTACACGTCCTCGGACATTACTGATCCCACACTTGGACACTCGGAAGAGCTGTTCACGTTTCCATTCGCACATTCTGGCCTCTCGCCAGCTCATGTTGAAGTGGGTCATGAGGAGATCGTATGTACAGATGCCCAAATATTTGAGCAGCCACGTTCTCACGAAGTTGGCAACGTGTCTCAACAAGGGGTGGACGATGATGAGACACAATTGTCAGGAAGTCAGGAGGAGGAGCAGGGTGCGGAAGAGGAAGACGACGTGGTGGATGATCCAGTAACTGACCCAACCTGGCAGGAGGATATGCAGAGCGAGGACAGCAGTGCACAGGGGGAGGGAGGCTCCAGGCAGAAGTCAGGCAACCGTTCCCCGGAACAACAACACGATACAAGGTGTCTGTACAAATGTTAGGTCTTCCCGAGTCTGGCAGTTTTTTAAGTTGGCTCCAGATGATTCTAAAAGGCCATTTGCAACACCTGCCGTGCCAGCATCAGCAGGGGTACCAAAACTAGCAGCCTGACCACCACCAGCATGATCAGGCACATGTCAGCCAAGCACCCGACTTTGTGGGAAGTACAACAGAGTCGAGGAGCAGTGCTTGCTGATGTCACAGCTACGTCTTCGCTTGTTGTGCATGCGAGCCAATCCCCTGTCCATGCTGCCTGCGAACAAGCCTCCTCCGGTCCTGCACCTGCAGTTGCCTATGTCGCGGGCGGGGAGGAGGGTGTCAGCACACCGTGCTCACCCCTTCTGCTCGGGTCCGGCAGCTGCTCCTGGTGGCTCGAGCTGTGGGCCGGATCCCGGGGTTTCTCGAGCGACACTCCTCGCCCGTGAGTGAAAGGGGGTGTTTGTTGGGTGAAGGGATTGTTATAGTTCGTGACGCCACCCACGGTTGTGGTGATTGCACCACCGCTGCTCAGTGTGGGGGTCCCGGGGATGGTGATGCGGAGCAGCCAGGTGTTGTGTTGCCCCTCCGTGGGTAGGGGTTGGTGATCCCGGGGCCCGGTGATGAGATGTAAAGTGTAGGGCCTGGAGGGCGCAGGGACGCGGGGGCAGCGCTGTGCCTTGCGGCACTATGGTACTCACTCAGCCTGACACACGGACACAGTTTGTACGGTAAACCAACGGCTGGTAGGACGGTCCCACAGACGGCTGCACCTGCACTCCCGGTAGGTGACGGTGATGTCTCTCTTCCTTGCACCAGTGTTGACTGATGGTAGCGGTGGATTCCCTACGGTTACCCGCTCCCCGACTGCAATCTGGGCCGGAGGAGCTCTACACTTTGCCCGCAGGCGCTGGCCCTGAGAAACTGGTGCCGTGGCGGTGGCGGTGTCTCTCCAATACGGGTTGGGCTGTTGCCTTCAATCGGGACTTGGTTGTTGGGGGATCTGCGTCCCCGTCACTGACGGATTTGGCAAATCTGGCGACTCCTAGCCTTGCCGGGGTCCGAGAGGCCCCTGCCCTGGTGCTGACTGTCCTTCGGAACACTGCTCCAGACCACCGGGCACACAGCCAACGGGGTCCTTCCAGGAACTTCCAAACGGTCCCCCTCCAGACAGTCACCGCCGTTGCTGACCTTGCTGTTCTGGCCCTCACAAAGCTGGACCCCTCAGGCTGTCTTCCTCTTCTGTCACTTTACTTGCTTTTTCCCTTTACTACTTTCCTTCCTTAACTCCTCACACTTGCCCTGCCTGGGCTTCACTTCACTCCTTCCACTTCCTCCTCCTAAACTCATCTGCCTGGTTTCTTCCTGCCTCCAGAGTTGTGAGCTCCTTGGTGGGCGGAGCCAACCGCCTGGCCCACCCCCTGGTGTGCATCATCAGACTCCTGGAGGAAGGCAACAAGGATTTGTGGTTAGCTGTGATGTGCCTACCTGGAGTGTGGGGTGTGGTGGTGTTGTGACCTGTATCCCCTGGCTTGCCCAGGGCGACACACCTACGCAGAAATAACACTATCATCAAGCACGTCCTTGTCCCAGCGCAGCGTTCAGTTATCCATTCAGCAAACCTTTGAACGCAGGCGCAAATACACTGCCAACGCCCCACATGCCACAGTTCTAAATGCTAACATTTCGCGACTGCTTGCGCTGGAAATGTTGACTTTTAGGCTGGTGGAGACAGAAGCATTCCGCGACCTGATGGCGGCAGCTGTCCCACGTTACTCGGTCCCCAGCCGCCACTATTTCTCCCGGTGTGCCGTCCCCGCATTGCATAACCACATGTCACAAAACATCACACGTGCCCTGAACAACGCTGTTTCACCCAAAGTCCACCTAACCACAGACACGTGGACAAGTGCTTGTGGGCAAGGCCGCTACATCTCGTTGACGGCACACTGGGTTAATATTGTGGAAGCTGGGACCCAGTCTGAGCGAGGGACGGAACACGTCCTTCCCACACCAAGGTTTGCAGGCCCTACCTCAGTCAGGGTTTCACCCACACTCTACAGCTCCGGAATGTCATGCTCTTCAGCCTCCTCCTCCTCCTGTGCATCCTCATCCACTTTACCCTCCACACCAGTCCCAAGCTGGAAGCACTGCAGCACTGCCTCGGCGAAGCGGCAACAGGCTGTGCTGAAGCTAATCTGCATAGGTGTCAAACCCCACAATGCAGAAGAGGTGTGGACAGCTCTGAAACAGCAGGCAGATCACTGGCTCACACCTCTGAACCTAAAGCCAGGAAAGGTCGTGTGTGACAATGGCCGGAACCTGGTGGCGGCTTTGAGTCGAGGCCAGCTGACACATGTTCCATGCTTGGCCCATGTGCTCAACCTCGTGGTTCAGCGGTTTCTAAAGTCATACCCAGAGCTGTCTGATCTGCTGGTAAAAGTTCACCGCCTGTCTGCACATTTTCGAAAGTCACCTACTGCTTCAGCCGGCCTTGCCGGCTTTCAGCGCCGTTTGCATCTTCCGGCTCACAGACTGGTGTGTGATGTCCCCACGCGTTGGAATTCAACTCTGCACATGTTGGTCAGGATATGTGAGCAGAAGAGGGCAGTTGTTGAGTACCTGCATCACCTAAGCCGTCGGGAAATGGGTCAAACTCCACACATAACACCTGAGGAGTGGAGATGGATGTCCGACCTATGTACCATCCTCCAAAACTTTGAGGACTCCACCAAGATGGTGAGTGGTGATGACGCCATTATTAGCGTCACCATACCGCTTCTCTGCCTTCTAAAACGGTCTTTGCTCAAAAACAAACATGATGCATTGCAGGCGGAGCGCGATGAGTTGGAGCAAGAAACAGTAGTGGGTGTGGGTGATAACACACAGCCCAGCCTCGTCTCATCACAACGTGCAGTGGAGGACTATGACGAGGAGGAGGATGAAGACATGGAGCAACTCTCCGGCCAAATTGAGGATATGACATGCACACCAGTCATATCCTCGGTTCAGCGTGGCTGGCCAGAGGACAGGGTAGATGAGGAGGAGGAGGAGGAGGAGGACAGCATGTTCAGTCATCGTGTTGGTCAGGATACTGAAGTACTGGCTGTTAAGAGTCTGGCGCACATGGCTGTCTTTATGGTAAGCTGCCTGTCTCGTGACCCTCGCGTTAAGAACATCTTGGCCGACAATCATTACTGGTTGGTAACACTGTTAGACCCACGCTACAAGGAGAACTTTATGTCTCTTATTCCCGAGGCGGAGGGGTCAGCCAAAATGCAGCAGTTCCAGAAGGCCATAGTCACAGAAGTAGGCAAAGCATTCCCCTCACAAAACGCTAGCGGCATAGGTCAGGAATCAGTGGACAACCAAGGCGTACAGCCGAGAGGGGCACAAGTCCAATCCGCCAGAGGTAGGGGAACAGTCTTTAAGATGTGGACAGTTTTCTCAGCCCCTCACGTACCACAGCCCCTGAGGTGCGGGGTAGTGCCACAAGAAATCCTAAGTTTGCCCAGATACTCAAGGAGTACCTTGCAGATCGAACAACTGTACTCCGACATTCCTCTGTGCCTTACAATTATTGGGTATCCAAGGTGGACACGTGGCATGAATTGGCTCTCTATGCATTGGAAGTCCTGGCCTGCCCTGCCGCTAGCGTTTTGTCAGAGCGTATTTTTAGTGCCGCAGGTGGAATCATTACAGATAAACGCACCCGCCTGTCAACTGAAAACGCTGACAAGGATTTTTTATATATGTATATACATATATGAGAACGGGTTTGTGCCGCGCTAAAGAAACACTGTATCCAAAGATACAGTGTTTCTTTAGCGCGGCACAAACCCGTTCTCATATATGTATCTACATATATAAAAAATCCTTGTCACGATCACTACGGGGCCGCTGCTTGGAACCACGCTAACACTCACATGCTTTACAAGGGGTTGTGACTGGCACAACCGCATCAGGTGAGTGTTTTTACTCGTGTTTTCTAAACGGTTCTTGCCGAGTAAGACCCTATTTGCGCCTTTTGTTTCCCTATCTCTAGCAACTGAAAACGCTGACAGGCTGACTCTCATCAAGATGAACAAGGGTTGGATTGGGCCAGACTTCACCACACCACCAGCAAATGAGAGCGGAATTTAAAGTTTGTAATGGGAATTTGCCATGTACCTCCACTCACCCATGGGTACACACTTCTGGACTTTGGATAATCGCTGGACTGCTCCTCCTTCTCCTCATGCGCCACCATGATGACCGTTACAATAGTTAGGCTTTTGTTTCAGGTATACCACCAGTGGTAAATTTTTTCGCCCATTCTTTCAGAATGGGCATTACAACGACAGGAGACCCGCTCCTTTGCAATGGGAACAATGTTTTGAGGCCCTCATGCACGTCTCTATCCAGGGACAATGTGGAGCCTCCCAATTTTTGGCTGCCCTGCCTAAGGGCTATACTACAATAGACCCACTTCCTGACAATGGACACTTCAGGTTTACAGGCCCTCATGCACGTCTCTATCCAGGGACAATGTGGAGCCTCCCAATTTTTGGCTGCCCTGCCTAAGGGCTATACTACAATAGACCCACTTCCTGACAATGGACACTTCAGGTTTACAGGCCCTCATGCACGTCTCTATCCAGGGACAATGTGGAGCCTCCCAATTTTTGGCTGCCCTGCCTAAGGGCTATACTACAATAGACCCACTTCCTGACAATGGACACTTCAGGTTTACAGGCCCTCATGCACGTCTCTATCCAGGGACAATGTGGAGCCTCCCAATTTTTGGCTGCCCTGCCTAAGGGTTATACTACAATAGACCCACTTCCTGACAATGGACACTTCAGGTTTACAGGCCCTCATGCACGTCTCTATCCAGGGACAATGTGGAGCCTCCCAATTTTTGGCTGCCCTGCCTAAGGGCTATACTACAATAGACCCACTTCCTGACAATGGACACTTCAGGTTTACAGGCCCTCATGCACGTCTCTATCCAGGGACAAAGTGGAGCCTCCCAATTTTTGGCTGCCCTGCCTAAGGGCTATACTACAATAGACCCACTTCCTGACAATGGACACTTCAGGTTTACAGGCCCTCATGCACTTCTCTATCCAGGGACAACGTGGAGCCTCCCAATTTTTGGCTGCCCTGCCAAAGGGCTATACTACAATAGACCCACTTCCTTACAATGGGCACATTAGACTCAAGAGGCCTTCATGTACGTCTCTTCTCAGGGACATCGAAGTGCCACACAATGTTTTCACGTAAAATCTTTCATGTAATCTCCAAAAGTAACATACACCAGCTCTATCTCACTATTGGGTATGTGCCCTTAACATTTCCGTCATGAAAATTCATTTTGGTGTCATTTTGGAAGGTTTTCTGGTGAGTCCGTAAAAATGGCGTAAAACGCGGACAAAATTGTTCACAGCTGTGACTTTTGAGTGATAAATGCTTCAAGGGGCCTTCCCCATGCTGTTGCCATGTCATTTGAGCACTCTTCTGAGACTTTTGTGACATTTTTAGGGTTTCTACAAGCTGCTGGGGGTCATTTCATAAAAATACTCGGGTCTCCCATAGGATAACATTGGGCTCGGTGCTCGGGCCGAGTACACGAGTATCTTGGGATGCTCGGCCCGAGCCTCGAGCACCCGAGCTTTTTAGTACTCGCTCATCACTATTTATTATTATTATTTTGCAAGGACGACTAGGCAAAATTTTCAGTCTCTAGATGTGCAAAGCTGGTAAACTCTGCAGCAGTAATTACAACGAAAAGTGGTCCTACATAGTATTGTGTGTATAATTTTGGTCTCCAATATATAAGAAAGACATAGCGGACCTGAGTGGGTGCAGAGAAGAGCAACCAAGATTATTAAGGGAATATGTGAACTGCAATACCAAGAGAGATCAAACTTGGGCTTATTCAGTTTGGAAGAAAGATATAGGGGTAATTGTATTACAATGTACAAGTATATGAGGGAAAAGTACAGAGATCTTTCTGAGCTTCCTACACCAAGGCCTACAATGGTGATAAGGGGCCATCCTCTACGTAAAAAAGGTATATATTAATCATAATCACAGATGGAAATTCTTAACTGGAAGACCAGTGAAACTATGGAACTCTCTGCCGAATGATATTTAATTACTTCCATAGCGCTTTACATACATCAGCATACCTCCCAACTTTTAAAGAAGGAAAAGAGGGATAAAGTTTGCGGCGCGCGTAGCGCGCCGCGGCAAATTTTTAGGCCACGCCCCCTAACCACACCCATTTCACAGTCACGCCCATATCCACTCCCCATCCACACCCATTCAGCACAAACACGCAGGCAGCCGGCGGGCCTCCAGCACGGACACGCAGGCAGCCGGCGGGCCTCCAGCACGGACACGCAGGCAGCCGGCGGGCCTCCAGCACGGACACGCAGGCAGCCGGCGGGCCTCCAGCACGGACACGCAGGCAGCCGGCGGGCCTCCAGCACGGACACGCAGGCAGCCGGCGGGCCTCCAGCACGGACACGCAGGCAGCCGGCGGGCCTCCAGCACGGACACGCAGGCAGCCGGCGGGCCTCCAGCACGGACACGCAGGCAGCCGGCGGGCCTCCAGCACGGACACGCAGGCAGCCGGCGGGCCTCCAGCACGGACACGCAGGCAGCCGGCGGGCCTCCAGCACGGACACGCAGGCAGCCGGCGGGCCTCCAGCACGGACACGCAGGCAGCCGGCGGGCCTCCAGCACGGACACGCAGGCAGCCGGCGGGCCTCCAGCACGGACACGCAGGCAGCCGGCGGGCCTCCAGCACGGACACGCAGGCAGCCGGCGGGCCTCCAGCACGGACACGCAGGCAGCCGGCGGGCCTCCAGCACGGACACGCAGGCAGCCGGCGGGCCTCCAGCACGGACACGCAGGCAGCCGGCGGGCCTCCAGCACGGACACGCAGGCAGCCGGCGGGCCTCCAGCACGGACACGCAGGCAGCCGGCGGGCCTCCAGCACGGACACGCAGGCAGCCGGCGGGCCTCCAGCACGGACACGCAGGCAGCCGGCGGGCCTCCAGCACGGACACGCAGGCAGCCGGCGGGCCTCCAGCACGGACACGCAGGCAGCCGGCGGGCCTCCAGCACGGACACGCAGGCAGCCGGCGGGCCTCCAGCACGGACACGCAGGCAGCCGGCGGGCCTCCAGCACGGACACGCAGGCAGCCGGCGGGCCTCCAGCACGGACACGCAGGCAGCCGGCGGGCCTCCAGCACGGACACGCAGGCAGCCGGCGGGCCTCCAGCACGGACACGCAGGCAGCCGGCGGGCCTCCAGCACGGACACGCAGGCAGCCGGCGGGCCTCCAGCACGGACACGCAGGCAGCCGGCGGGCCTCCAGCACGGACACGCAGGCAGCCGGCGGGCCTCCAGCACGGACACGCAGGCAGCCGGCGGGCCTCCAGCACGGACACGCAGGCAGCCGGCGGGCCTCCAGCACGGACACGCAGGCAGCCGGCGGGCCTCCAGCACGGACACGCAGGCAGCCGGCGGGCCTCCAGCACGGACACGCAGGCAGCCACAGTGAGGCGGCCGGTCGCCCGCACAGTGAGGCGGCCGGTCGCCTTCACAGACAGGCGGCCGGCCGCCTTCACAGACAGGCGGCGGGCCGCCCGCACAGAGAGGCGGCCAGCCGCCCGCACAGAGAGGCGGCCGGCTGCCCGCACAATGAGGCGGCGGGCCGCCCGCACAGACAGGCGGCGGGGGGCGCCCGCACAGACAGGCGGCAGGGGGGCGCCCGCACAGACAGGCGGCAGGGGGGCGCCCGCACAGACAGGCGGCAGGGGGGCGCCCGCACAGACAGGCGGCAGGGGGGCGCCCGCACAGACAGGCGGCGGGGGGCGCCCGCACAGACAGGCGGCGGGTGGCGCCCGCACAGACAGGCGGCAGGGGGGCGCCCGCACAGACAGGTGGCGGGCCGACCGCACAGACAGGCGGCCGGCCGACCGCACAGACAGGCGGCCGGCCGACCGCACAGACAGGCTCCGGCCGGGGGTGAGGGGGGAGGGAGGGAAATCAGCGCTGGGGAGATTAGTTTACTGTACCAGCAGCAGCACAGGCAGCGCTCCTCTCTATGCCACGTCTACTAGGATGGTAGGAGGGAAAAGCAGGGAGGCGGAGAGAGAGTGGGTGGGCGGAGCCCGGGAGCCGGCCGTCCCGCCCGTGGCAACGGGACAAACAACGTAAAGCGTGAAAGTCCCGCTGTATCCGGGACGGTTGGGAGGTATGCAGCATGTTAGAATGTGTACATAAGATCCCGCTGGTGGTGGCCGCAGCTTATAGGCCCCAAATCTGGTGACAGGTTCCCTTTAAAGTGAACCTGTCAGGTGCAATATGCACTCAGAGCCAGGAGCAGTTCTGGGCACATATTGCTAATCCCTGCCTAACCGTCCCTGTATACACTAGCATAGATAAAGAGATCAAGAACAAATATTTTTAAAGATCTTATATCTTATGCTAATGAGCGCGGGGACTAGTCCGAAGGGCGTTACTTCACTTGGCTAGTCGGCTCGCATAGCATGTTAGCATGTTATTACGCCCCTGTGTGAGTACTAATACGCTATGTGAGCCGACTAGCCAAGTGAAGTAACGCCCTTGGGACTAGTCCCCGCGCTAATTAGCATAAGATATAAGCTCTTTAAAAATACTTTTTCTATAGATGCCTTTATCTATGCTAGTGTATACAGGGACAGTTAGGGAGGGATTAGCAATATACACCCAGAACTGCTCCTGGCTCTGAGTGCAGATTGCACCTGATAGGTTCCCTTTAAAGGGAAACTGTCACCAGAAATTTAGCAAAAAAAATAAAAGATTCCCCTCTGCAGCTCCTGGGCTGCATTCTGGAAAGGTTCCTGTTGTTATTGTGCCCACTTTGAGACCTAAAAAAATACTTTATGAAGTCTTACCTTTTTGTATGCAAATCTGTTTTTATGGTCACGGGGGCGGGCTGCCTGGCGTCCGTTATTCCCCCTCCTGCCGCTGTACGCCGTCCCCCATTGCTCATTTCCATACATGAGGACGCCTTCCTCATGTAACTGTCCTCCTGAAGTTTTGTGCATGCCCAGTGCCACTCTCGCGGGACTGAGCACTGTGCAAAGTGTGAACGCTTTTGAGGTGATTGCGCAGGCGCGAGATTATGGGCGGCGCTGTGATTGTCATCAGCAGCGTCATCCAAGTACCTGCCCATAATCTCGTGCCCGCGCTTCTCACTCTGCCTCCACCGTTATGCGCAAGCACTGGCCATATGAACCATGTTACCTATTATCATGGGCGCGAGATTATGGGCGGCGCTGTGATTGTCATCAGCAAAGTCATCCAAGTGCCCGCCCATAATCTCGTGCAAGCGGTAATAGGTAACATGGTTCATATGGCCAGCACTTGCGCATAACGGTGGAGTCAGAGGGAAAAGTGCGGGCACGAGATTATGGGCGGGTACTTGGTTAACGCTGTTGATGACAATCACAGCGCTGCCCATAATCTCGTGCCTGCGCAATCACCTGAAAAAGCGTTCACATGCGCAAAACTTCGGGAGGACAGTTACATGAGGAAGGCGTCCTTGTGTATGTAAATGAGCAATGGGGGACTGCGTAAAGCGGCAGGAGGGGGAATAACGGACGCCAGACAGCCCGCCCCCGTGACCATAAAAACACATTTGCATACAAAAAGGTAAGACTTCATAAAGTATTTTTGTAGGTCTCAAAGGGGGCACAATAGCAACAGGAACCTTTCTAGAAGCAGCCCAGGAGCTGGAGAGGGGAATCTTTTACTTTTATTGTGAAATTTCTGCTGACATGTTCCCTTTAACTGGTAGGGGAGCCAGGATAAAGCAGAGCTGAAGTTGTTGGGCAGCTAGGACCCAGCAGCTCTGCTCCACAGGCAGGAGACCACTGATCGGTAATAGAAGCCTGCAGATGTCACTCTGCATAGGTTATTGTCACTGCTATCTGCAGGAGAGAGAAGTGCTGATTGCACGGTCTCCTCAGCTTCCTGACTCCCCGCGTGTCTGCAGCAGTGAGAAGCCGCACAGGGGGAGTCAGAGAACAGCTGCAGAGAAACGCAGGCTCCGGGACTGGGGGGGTCGGCTCTGGGGGAGGGGGGGTCGCTCTGCTGCAGGGGGATCGCTCTGCTGCAGGGGGTGATTCATACCTCAGCAGCAGTCACAGGAGTAGGTGCGCGGTCGGCTCTGTAATGAATAGAAGGGAGAAACAGCGAGGCGGGGCTACAGTGGGTGGGTGGAGCCCGGGATAAACAGCCTCACGGGCGGGACCCGGGATCAAAGGCTCAGAAGAGGGACTGTCCCGCTGTATCCGGGACGGTTGGGAGGTATGCATCAGCCACGTGGTCCCCATTGGGGCACACAATCTAAATTCCCTACCAGTAATAAAGAAAACCCATGCGAACACATGGTGAATATACAAACTCCTTGCAAATGTTGTACTTGGTAGGATTTAAACCCACGACCCTAAAACTGCAAGGCTACAGTACAGTGCTAACCACTGAGCCACTATGCCGCCCCATTTGTGATGTAATGGGTGTAATGTTTGATTCACTACAAAACTTCAAGGATGGTCTGGTTGCCTTTATTTGAAAAATACTATATATTACAAGTTATGAGTACTAAATTTTGTGATGGAACGTTGATCCAGGGAACAAGTCTGATTACCATTTGTAGAGTTGTACATTTTGCCCTATATATGGGGCTATTAGCATTTGCTTCATACTATTTTTGCCTTCCTCTGGATCAACATGTTAGGCTGAAGATTGAATATGATGGACTTGTCTACCTTCAGCCTCAATAAACTATGAATCTATGAAGTATTAGGTACAGCATGAGGAACATTATTACTATATTGGGTCCAGAAAGGGAATATATTACTATACTCGTACTATGCCCCACATTCCCCTCCCAATATTACTATACTATGCCCCACACTCCCCTCCTCCCAGCCGACACTGTCACTGTTAAAGTGCAGAGCCGTGCCCCGTATCTTGCCAGCTCTTTAATACTGACAGTGCCAGCCGGGGTCGGGGACTGTGCGGCTGCCCCGCACTCCCCTCCTCCCTGCCTTCACTGTCACTGTTAGAGGGCTGGTGGGATGCAGGGCATGGCCTCGCACTTTAAGCCAGAGTGCGGTACTCAAGTCATCGGAGGTCATACCATGGGAAACCAGATATGACCTTTGGTGAACTGAGTGACATCACTGCTGCCAGCCGGGTCCCCCTTGGCAGTGTTTCCTGGAGCCTGGAGAGATCAGACATATTTTCGGTCTCCCTAGGCTTGGATGTAGCAGAGCCAGGACCATCATGTGGATTAGCGTAAACTTCAAGGGTCTTTTTGGGATTAATAAAAAAGGGAAAGAAGGTGCTGGATTTTATTTCAAATAAAGGATTTTTATTTGTGTTTATTTCTTTTTACTTACTAGTGATGGGGGTCTCATAAACCCCTACCCATAATTAATTCTGGGCTTGATGACATTGCACTGTCATTAACCCCTATTACCCCGAATGCCACCGCACCAGGGCAATCGGGAAAAGCTGAGTAAAGCACCGGGATTGTCGCATCAAGTGGCTGCAACAATTCTGGGGCGGCTGTAAGCTGCTATTCTTAGCCTGAGGGGTCCCAATAACCATATGACTTCCCAGGCTGAGAATACCAGTCCTCAGCTGTTGGGCTTCATCATGGCTGGGTATCAAAATTAGGGGGGGGGACACCATGACGTTTTTTAAAATTATTTATTTTTTATATATATATTTATATTATATATTTAGGCCACATCCAGCTGGCAGCGGACTCCTACGTTTCACACTAGAATGTAATTTCTACTTAAAAAGGTGCAGAAACAGGATAGAGACCACCAGCCGGGTGGGGGACCAGAACGCAACCAGCCACGGCACTGGCCACCACGATCTTGGTTTACCAGAGACTTGTGTGTGTTTCTAACTGTGAGTACACCAGCACCCCCTGCGGCCTCCATCCCCTGCACGGACCAAACCGGGTCCCGGTGCCACTATCCCTGCCCACGGAGGGGTTAACAACTTGCTGCACAACATCTCCCCCGGGTGCCCCGTCACAGCAGCGGTGGTGTTCTACCTCACCACACTCCGTGGGTGGTGTCACAAACTCAATACGGCCCAGTCCGTACATATACAACCCCCCTATTTATTTTGGACTTAGAAAGTCCACCTTACACAAAGCAGTGCAGGAAAAGGATAGAGACCACCAGCCGGGTGGGGGACCTGAATGCAACCGGCCGTGGCACCGGCCACCACCACCTTGGTTTACCAGAGACTTGTGTGTTTTAATAACAGTGAGTACACAAACACTCCCTGCGGTCGCTATCCCCTGCACTGAGCCACCGGGTCCCGGGGCCACCATCCCTGCCCACGGAGGGGTTAACAACTTGCTGCACAACATCTCCCCCGGGTGCCCCATAACAGCAGCGGTGGTGTCCCACCTCACCACACACCATGGGTGGCGTCACGAACTTACTACGGCCCAGCCCGTACATCTATGTCCCCCCCATTTATTCGGCATGTCCGCGAGACCCCCGGGTCCGGAGACCCTCGAGCCACCTCCCCTGAAGGCTCGGACTCGAGCAGCGCCGGCTGCTGGCATGAGGGCGGCACACTATGCGGCCTCCAGTCTCAGTAATGCTAGTAGCCAACAAGTCTGCAGCATTATTGTGATTGGCAGGCAATCCTGCATGTTTAGTAGCTGAATATCAGCCGCAAAACATGCAGAGAGGGGAATTGATCACGGTGCCCAAGTATCAGAATACTCAATCAAATACCGAACAGTGATAAGCACACTTGCACATTGTTAATGATAACTTTAGTACTTTAATTTAAACCATTGTATTTCTGATGTGAGCAAATAGATGTTCATGAGCCATCTGTATTTTTCAATTGCCATTTCACTCTAAAAGGAATAACATGTAATAGGTATTTGCATGCAGCTCTAATATGGGACCCTGAGGGGTACTTTGCACACTACGACATCACAAGCCGATGCTTGTGATGCCGAGCGCGATAGTCTCCACCCCTGTAGCACATACGATATTGTGTTATAGCTGCTGTAGCGAAAATTATCGCTACAGCAGCTTCACATGGACTTACCTGCCCTGCGAAGTCGCTCTGGCCGGCGACCCGCCTCCTTCGTAAGGAAGGGGGGGTCACGCGGCATCACAGCGACATCACATGGCAGGCAGCCAATAGAAGCAGAGGGGCGGAGATGAGCAGGACGTAAACATCACGCCCACCTCCTTCCTTCCGCATAGCCGGCGTGAGCCGCAGGACGCAGGTAGGAGATGTTCCTCGCTCCTGCGGCTTCACACACAGTGATGTGTGCTGCTGCAGGAACGAGGAACAACATCGTAACATCGGTCCTTCCGAAATTATGGAAATGACCGACGCTACACCGATGATACGATTTCGATGCTTTTGCGCCTGTTAATCGTATCAAAAACGATTTACACACTCCGATGTCGACAGCGACGCCGGATGTGCGTCACTTTCGATTTGACCCCACCGACATAGCAGCTGCGATGTCGTAGTGTGCAAAGTACCCCATAGAGTCAATAGCTGTGTGCCATAAGCACCCCAGACTGTATAAGTAAATTTGTAGCACTCAGGGGGCAGGGGTTGTCAGGCACGATACCTACGTTACTCGTCACCGTGCTGGTGTGATGATCTGGGATGTCGCGGTGGCCTGCCCGGCTTTGTGCCCCGAGGTGTACACAAATAAGGAGGGAAGATGATGGGGACAGTAGTAAGATGAATACTGTGACGCTGCCTCTGGTATCGGGCCAGGGATTAGCCGCCGCTGCTTGCGCTGTCCTCCGGGCCGATGGTAGTAGCATCCAGAGATGGTATCGCTCCCCACAGGTGGAGCGGGCCCTGGGGAGGATGATGAGGGGAGTAGTGATGGCGTTTGGCGCCGAGGTGCACGGCAGCGGCACTGCTATTCAAGGGCCAGGTGTCTTTACTCACTCTTTGTGCCGCTTGCCCGGATAGTACTGGTCACCTGCTGTCATGGGCTCCGTCGAACCCGAATTCATTCAGCGGTCAGTTCTGTGTGGTGCTCGGTGAGTCCCTTCCTCCTAGCACCGAGTGTGTTGGATCCCCGTGGCTTAAAGCTACTTAGGGACTCCAGTCCGAGTCCATCTCGAGTAGTAATCTTGTCCCTATTTGCAGGTCCCGCTGCTCCGCAGTGGGGCCTGGTGCTGTCCAAGGCCCTGGATCCTATCTAGCACTGTGCTTTCGGGCTCTTTGTGGCCAGGGAAGCTTGAAACCTCCCCGTCCTGGCAGATTCTGGAAAACCAACTTGGAGTGCGATCTTCCTTAGGGTCCTGCACCCTGAGTGTGGCACCGATTCTAAGGAAGCAATGAAGCTCTCCCCTCAGCAACCACGTGAACAACTCCTATGTTTCATCAGAGCACAGGTGAGGCACTCCTGCTCCCTTCCTCTCCTGCTGGAGAACTTCAGAAACTGTTGTGTTGGCTCCTAACTCCCCCTTGTGGCTGCTCCTTCCCCGGGCTCCTGTCACTAGTGGGTGGTGCCCCCTATGTTTGAAGGCAACCTTAAGACCCTACCCTAGCCCGGTCGCCATTGGGGAGGGCAACCTGGTTGTGTATTTGAGTGTGTAAGTGGTGAAACCGGTACCAACCTCCTCTGGATCCGGGTTAAGCATTACACCTTAAATGAGGTGCAATTCTCTGTGGTGACTGAAGCCTCAGGGGCGCCACAAATACAATACAGATAAATCCAATGACTCACTCGTAAATTCTCCAGTTAAACTAATTAATTTTCTCTTTTCTACTTTATCCTGGCCAGACTTGTATAAGTACTTGCAGCCATGATTCGCCTCTACAGAATGTACTGTGCAGACATCTATGACTGATCACTTTTACAGCAAGTTCTCAACTTTTTCACCCACTTATACACTAACTTCATAGTGCCATAATGCCAACTCAGTGCCCTACATTGTAGCAGTGCCTCGCTTTTGCTCCATTGACAGTAACACTATCCCCAAAAATAAAATACATTATAGTAGAAACGTCTCACCATGTGTCCCTCCTACAGTGGTATTGAATATGTTCACTTTTGTAGCATGTAAAATTTCCCTTTGTGCTCCCAACACAAATGTCTCTTTTTTTGTGCCCAAATATAGCAGTACTGCTCCTCTTCTGTGTGTCACCCATACAGTTGTAACGTCAATCTTTTATGCCTTCGTGCAATTACAATATTTTTGTCACTCCCATACTGTAGGAGCAGGCAGTTTTGTGGACCCAATACAGTTGTAGTGTCCAACTTTGTGACTTCATTTAGTAGGAATACCTGCCCCTTTTGTGCTCCTTATGACACGCTCACCGGGGCCGTGGGGTTTCTACTCGTTACCGGGTTGCGGTTCCTCTCTCTTTGGGGATGTCACCGCTGTGGAGCCCGATTCCGTGACCCTGGCGGTGATCGTTAAATGGGGGTTATTTACAAGGGATGATGAAAGTTATTTGTGACGTCACCTGTGGTACTCGGCCAGAGCTAGCTGACACTATGGGATGGGACCTCTGGGGAAAATGGTGACGCAGCAAAGTTGGTGAAGCTCTCCACAGGTAGAGCTGTGCCCCAGGGATGTTGGGAGTAGTAGTCTATGATGGCGAGGCGCAGGCGAATAACGGAGCGACACAGGGATGCAGTCTCAAGGTTTTTACTCAATGCAGCAGGTTCCAAGGTAACATGACTAGTCAGTGACCACCTTTGGAGTCCTGGGTACCACTGTGCTGGGCTCCAGTCGATCCCGGTAGTTCGGAGGTCAGACCGGTGCACCCTGCTTATGTTCTTTCCCTGGTCATCTTCCTGCGCTGACTTCTCGACCGCCTGTCCCACGCCTATGCACACAGTGCCCTGAGCCGGTGTCCAAATGGCTTGAATCTCTATCCCTTGGCCCTCTAAGGTCACCTTCCAGTGGATTCGTGTGTGGGTTTGGCTTCAGCCCTTGTAGTGACCTAGGCCTCCGGTTTTACTAGATGAGCACGTTGGTTCTTCTGCTCTAGCCTAGGGACCGGATCCCTATCTGCGGCCAAATTCCTCCACTCTAATATGTCATATGTGGAATGAGACCACAGGGGTATGGCACATTCCCCGTGGGCTCTAGGACATCTTCTGTCTTGTGCCTGGGTCGAGCTGCACCAGCTGCAGACCACAGGTCTTCACTCCTCCACTGCTCCTTCTCGACTCTCTAACTCACTCTGTCCTCCCACTCACTAGACTCAACTCCCATGCTCTGTCGGATTAGGGGGAGGGAGGTACCATCACCTGTGGTGGCTATACATAGCTTTAATGGCACCAAGCCCTAACCCTGACCCGGTGGGGAGCTGCTAACTGAAAGTGTTGTGTGTTTTGTGTGCATACCGGTGGGGGAACTCTTCCTTACCCAGGATAGGATACCATACCTCTGACTGACGTGGAGTACCTCTGTGGCAACTGAAGCCTCAGGGGCGCCACACTTATACATTATTAATACCCTCGTTGTGGTCCCATACATTATAAATGCCCCCTTTGTGACCCAAAATATTATTTACGCTCTCTGTTCGATCTCATACATTAATGCCCCTTGTACCTCCATTATGTCCCGAAAGATTAAAAATGCCCCCCCTTGGCTCAACTATACAATAATTAGGTCTTCCTTTGTGACCTTATACATTAGAACTTGGAAGCCTATACATTAATAACTCACCCTTTGTGGTAATCTCTGCGCCAACAGTAATTATTAAGAAACCATCTGTGGTTCTCACCTGTTTCGACTCTAATCATATTGATTGGCATAGTCTTTCTCATGTAGTGATGCCATTGCACCGCCTGCAGCAAAAGGCTGATGACCTATACTGCTGAAGGACCTGATAGGTGTGCAGCTTGTAGAAATAATGAGGGGCACGGTGTTAAGAACTCACTGCTATGCAATAATTTTCAACTTGAGGTGCATCCTGTGTCCTCAGAATATAGAAAGTGGCGACTGGTGGGCCCCCTTCCTTTACAGGTCCAGTTTTAGTTATGTGATGCCCTGGCAAAACCAGGTAGTCACAGTTAGGCCCCGCATAACACCGTTGCCTCACTAGGAAACACACAGCCAACCAGAAACCCTAGTCACCCCCCCTTTAGGGAAAGATAGACACACCAGTGGGCGTGACCAGGCAATTGGGACACGCCCACCCAGGGGTCCAGACAGCCCAGGGCGGGAAAACAAGCAGAACGTGTTTAGAGTTCAGTGTGGAGAGGAGTATGGGCTGGAGCTAAGTGTAGCTCCAGCAGGAAAGTTCAAGTTGAACGGTACCAGGGTAGGAGCCCTGGTGCCACTGGCTAGCAGGCAGACGGTGGTCTCCGTCAGCAGGAGATGGGAAGACAGCTCGGCAGAACCTAGGTGGACCGGGACAGGGTTGTAGCCCACCGGTACCGACACGGGGAACCGACCCGGAAACCGTAGCACAAAGGGGGGTACTCGGACCCTGAAGCCAGAAACCGGAACCAAGCGGACTGGTTAATTCACCGATTGAGGCCAGGACAAGAGGTCCTGTCCCACCCATAGTCCCTCAAAGAAGACAACAGCCCACCGATTAGGGAGAAGAGGTCACTGCCAAGGCCCATAGATCCCACGGGCCAACGTCTGCGGGCACAGCTCCTTAGGCCACATCCAGCCGGGAGCGGACTCCTGAGTTTTACACTAGGAAAGTCCACCTTACACAAAGCAGTGCTGGAAAAGGATAGAGACCACCAGCCGGGTGGGGGACCTGAATGCAACCGGCCGCGGCACCGGCCACCACCACCTTGGTTTACCAGAGACTTGTGTGTTTTACTAACAGTGAGTACACCAACACTCCCTGCGGTCGCTATCCCCTGCACTGAGCCACCGGGTCCCGGGACCACCATCCCTGCCCATGGAGGGGTTAACAACTTGCTGCACAACATCTCCCCCGGGTGCCCCATAACAGCAGCGGTCGTGTCCCACCTCACCACACACTGTGGGTGGCGTCACGAACTTACTACGGCCCAGCCCGTACATCTACGTCCCCCCATTTATTCGGCGTGTCCACGAGACCCCCGGGTCCGGAGACCCTGGAGCCACCAACCTTGAAGGCCCGGATCCGTGCAGCGCCGACTGCTGGCACGGGGTAGCACAGTTACATCCTCTGTAACTCCGATTTGTCCATAATCTGTCTCCTCCATATATCTCTGAACTAATCTCTCGCTACACTCCAAAACGTAACCTCCGGTCCTCCCAAGATCTCCTTCTCTCCTCCTCTCTCATCCGCTCCTCATGCAACCGACTCCAAGACTTCTCCCGAGCATCCCCAGTCTCCTGGAACTCACTGCCTCAACACATCAGACTATCTACTACACTTGCAAACTTCAAACGGACTCTGAAAACTCATCTGTTCAGAAATGCCTATAATCTACAATGACGCCACCGCCCCACCACCGTGCGGAGCTGCCGCCCCACCACCGTGCGGAGCTGCCGCCCCACCACCGTGCGGAGCTGCCGCCCCACCACCGTGCGGAGCTGCCGCCCCACCACCGTGCGGAGCTGCCGCCCCACCACCGTGCGGAGCTGCCGCCCCACCTACACCCCACCTACTGTCTCCTCCCCAAAATCCTTTAGGATGTAAGCCCGCAAGGGCAGGGCCCTCTTCCCTCTGTACCAGTCTGTCTATTGTAACTTGTATATGTATTCTGTATGTAACCCCCTCATGTACAGCACCATGGAATCAATGGTGCTCTATAAATAAACAATAATAATAATAATAATAATAATAATGTTATACCCCTGGCTTCCAATATAGTGTTTAACTAGAACAGACAATACAGCCCATGCATAAACAGTATATGGACCTATTATCCTCCAGTAGCTCATCATAGAGCATCCCAATATGCAGGTCGCTGCAATTTAGCAACCATATATGCTACTGTCGGTCACTGGCAGAGGCATTTAGCAGTTAGATTTGTGAAAGGAACTAATAGTTAAATAGGTGGTTCACCCCTTTTTATTACTGGCCACATCGATATTATGTTGAGAAACAAAGTTTCTCTCAAATACCTTGTGTTGCCAATAGTGCCTGTGAGCAGTGATATTGAGGTCCGCTCATCCCCTTTGCGTGACACCCAGGCACCGTGACCTCTTATATCTGTTGATGTCACGTCAACTGAGGTGGGCTGCAGTCTTCCTAAGTGATCAGGTTGTGGGCAGCATTTCACTGCTCATCACAGCCCAGCGTCACAGCGCAGCATCTCCCTGCTTCCTTCTCCTTCACTGCAGAGCGCAAAAGCAGGAGCGGCGCTGGTCTGTGACAAGCGGTGTAAGCCCAGTGACTGACGGAGACTGGAGCCGGCTGCGGTGATGTTGGGTCAACAGGCAGTTGACATGACATTACCGGACATCAGCGGTCACAGAGCCCAGGGGTCAAGCGATGGGAATGAGAGGTCCACAACAGGGCCACTCACAGGCACTATTGGTAACACAAGGTATTTGAGAGAAGCCTTGTTTCTCACCATAATACAATGTGGCCAATAATATCAAGGGGTGAACAACCTCTTTAAGGAATAAATACAAAAGGCCCTTGTGCTTGCATGTTGGCAGGGTGACACAAATCTTCAAAGAAAAAATTTTGAATTTTGTAATTGTATAACAGGTCATGTTTAACACAAGGCAAATGCTGTAGTAATGACACCCGAGCAACTGTGGTAGAAGAGTGTTTTTCACTATTTCATCTCAGCTAGAATTTTTTCAAGTGTTTCTTAAGATTACATAGTAATCTGCAACCCATCCTGCAAAAATCAAGCACTCATACGTCTCTGTTGATGGAAAAATAAAAATATTATAGCTCTTGGAAGGAGAGGATGAAAAAAAGAGAACCTGTCACCAGATTTGGTGACTATAAGCTGCGGCCACCACCAGTGAGCTCTTATATACAGCATTCTAACATGCTGTATATAAGAACCCAGGCCGCTGTGTAGAATGTAAAAATTACTTTATAATACTCACCTAAACAAACGGTCGGTGCGGTGCAGGCTGGTCGGATGGGTGTCTCCGTTCTCCGGGTCCGGTGCCTCCTCTTTCGGCCATCTTTGTCCTCCATCTGAAGCCTGGGTTTATGACAAGTCCTATGTCATGCACACAGGCCGGCGTTGTGATCCCGCGCAAGCACACTACAATACTTTGATCTGCCCTGCTCTGGGCAGATCAAAGTGCACCTGCGCTGTACCTCAATACCAGCCTGTGTGCATGTGTGATGCCCTGGCCTATCAGGTCGTCACAGGATATTGTGCAATCTGCTCTTCTGCATGTGTACCGCCCCATGGGCTCGGCTGTGACTGCCGAGCCGCTCAGATCCGTGCTCGTACTGCGGGTGGTGGCTCAGCCTCTCACGGACCTGGGGGTCACGTTGCTCTGCAATGGATTTGGCGCTACATGCAGGGACTTGGGTGAGGAGTTCCACGGCCGGGGGCCGCGGTTGTTTGGTTTGGATTGTAAGTTTGTGACGCCACCCACTGGTGTACTCACTATGACACAAGACACTGGAGTCTCTGGTAAACCAAACGGAGTGATGAACGGGGCCCGCAGCCGGCTGCAGCTTCTCCCAGAATAGGTTGGTGGTTTCCGCCTTCCTCCTGCACCTCTGTGTGTAAATGTTTGACTCCTATGCCTAGACACCGGTAGTCCGCTCCCCGACTTGTATATGCCGTAGGAGCCCGTTTGCCCGCAGACGCTGGCCCTTTGGGTCTCTATGCCTTGGCGGTGGCTTTACCCTGTATGGTTGGGCTGTTGTCTTCTAACGGGGCTTGTGTGGGATAGGTCCTTAAGTCCAGTCCGCAATCAGTTGATTCGACTCGGCCCTGTCGGTTCAGGGCTTTGTACTGGGTCTGAGTACCCCTCCTGGTGCTCCGGTTTCCAATCGGTTCCCCGGTTCGGTACCGGCGGGCCACCGCCCGACCCCAGTCCCTACGGTTCCACCGGCTGTAATCCCAGCTCCTGCAGGTGGCCACCACCGTCTGCCTCCTTGCCAATGGTGACTGGGCTCCAACCCAGCCACCCGGTAGTCTCTTGGCAGGCCTGGACACAGGACTGCCCGTGAACTTGACTGCTCTCTACCTCCTCCAGACTACTTTCCTCTAGAACCTGAACTTGACTCAGTATTTTCCCGCCTCCAGGCCTGTGAACTCCTCGGTGGGCGGATCCAACCACCTGGCTCCGGCCCCCCTGATGTGGACATCAAACCTGGAGGGTGGTGACAAGGTTTTTAGTTTGACTGATGTCACCTAACCGGGAGGGGGCGTGGTGTTGTTTGTGACTACCTAGGACGACCTGACTAGTCCAGGGCGTCACACATGATGTCCATCTCCTCCTTGGTTACGGGTCCCTGGCCTTTGGTGTTGCTAAGAACGAGCCAATTAAAATCCTAAAACACTCTGCACCACACCCACCAGACACACCAATGGGTAGCCTGAAGGGAATAGGGCCGCCCATTTGGGGGGTTGGTTTGGGAGGCTCAGGAGTGTCAGGAGAAGTCAGTTGTGTGGTGACTCTCATGAGGAGAGGTCACAAGTCAGTTGAAGGAGGTCAGGAGCTGGTCTCCCTGTTAATACTAGGTGGCAGACGTTGGGCTGGGCCTGATAGGAGCTGGAACCCCGGTCGCAGGGGATCGTGTCAATGGGCACGGAACTGCCGAGGATGGCAGCAGGCGGCCTTGAGCCATCTCCGGGCAGGGGCCAGGGCACGAAAGGGGAACGTAGACCCTAGGCCGGAAAGTAGCTTCAAGCGTCCTGGTAATTTACCCGACGAGGGCGAAGTCTTCAAGATTCGTTCTCCAACCGCTCCAAAATCGGGGTACTAGCACAACAAGGGGGATAGAACTTTCCCAATACACAGTCCAGAAAATCCCAAGCGTGAACCCTGAGAGCAAGCTCACTCCGTTAGCCATATGAGTGAGCATGACCCGACTAGTTCTACACTACAGGGGACAACCAGTAAAGAAGGTGTCAAGGGAAAGGTCACAGGCTAACAAGCAACACCATCGGGCATGGGATCCAAGCGTGCTCCCTCCCTGCTGCAGCGGTGCTCAGAATTTCGGTTTACAAGTCGTCGGTGTCAGCGTTATTGGACTGAGTGAGTACGCAGTGACCCTTTCCTCCCCAACGGCATCCCCCTCTCACCATAACCGAGCCCCGGGGCATTAGCCCCCTACCCACGGAGGGGTTAAACACCTGGCTGCCATTCCATCGCCACCTGGCGCTCCCAGCAGCAGCGGTGGTACTCCATCTTACCACACACTGTGGGTGGCATCACGAACTCTAAACACAAAATCCCCTCTAAATACCCCCCTTTTATTTCGAGAGTCTGCGCAACCCCCTCCCGGATCCGGAGACCCCTCGAGCCACCGCGGATTCGGATCCGAGTAGTCTTGAATGCTGACGCTGGGGCGGTACACATGACACAGGACATGTCATAAACCCAGGCTGCAGTAGAAGGAAGACCAAGATGGCCAAAAGAGGAGGCGCCAATACCAGAGAAAGGAGACACCCATCCGACCAGTCTGCACCGCACTGTCTGTTTAAGAGAGTAGTATAAAGTGATTTTTACATTCTACACAGTGGCCTGGGCTCTTATATACAGCATGTTAGAATGCTGTATATAAGAGCTCACTGGTGGTGGCCGCAGCTTATAGTCACCAAATCTGGTGACAGGTTCCCTATAAGAAAAAAAAAAGGAAAAATTGTAAAATGGTTGTGATGGGAATGGGTTAACATGTCAGTAGGACCCCTTAGCACTAGAAGTCCCAGAGAGGGGTCATTTAACATTTCTACCTTTTGGAACCCAGGGAGCTCGAAATTTCAGGGACTTCTAGTGTTAGTGGACCCCTGTACAACAGCACAGGTTGAATATATGGTATGTATGGTATATGAAAAAAACTGAAGGATAGGATCTGATGTGACGAGATTACACGAGGGTATTGGTTATGTTGTGCTCGCAGTTTCCCATCTCCCGTCTCCATCTTTACAATCATAAATGATGTAATGTGGCACACCTTGTGTAGCATGACAATCATCAAGTATTTCCCATCTGTGAATTTTATGCCAGCACTAATTGAACAGAGCAATCTGTGTTCTTTAAAGAATTTACACTTTTCCTGTATGCCCCACATGAAACAAATCTTATATATACTTGTATATCATCTAATGCCAGGTGTTAGGAAAACTAAAGGAAAAGGATTAGAGGCTTTCTCCGCATTTAGCACTTTTAAAGTTAATGAGGCAAAACAAGCACCGAAACACCAAAGAAATGCTACATGGGATTTTACTTACATACAGCACGTGTAAAATATTACTTTCCCATGCTGTAACATGTCAACACGGCCATAAAGTGAATGTCCAGTTTCAAAAACTACGGCCCCTATTCATTAATGCATTTGTACCTATCAAGACTCTAGTGTTTTACAGTTTTTTATTTGTGCTATTATTCAGTTTTCCAATTGGGCCTTTTTTACTATCACTTTTCTTTGTTCGTCTGTTGTTGTTTCTTTAGTTCACCACTGTGTATTAGGGTTTTCAGATATTTTCATCTGATTCATACTGTGTTAATTTTTGAAAAAGCACTACCTTTGTCACAAATATACTCCAGGCCACCCTTATAGTAGTTTTTTTTTCTGAAATTTTGCCACAATTTTTTTCATTATTTATTTTAGCAGAACATGCAAGTTTTTTGCTCTCAAAAGTTGCAATACAGGTTAAAGTATAAAGTAAATTGCCGGGATGACTGTGGGGGCCATCATAGAGTGTGAGGCCTGCTGTGGGGTGACATACAACGTATGAGACATTGTATTATATATAGGAGCTGTGGTGCACATTATACTGTGTATAGGGGGGTGGTGCACCCATTCTATTGTATTTAGAGGACCTGTGGGCGTTCATACTGTGTATATGTGGCATCATGCAAGTCTTGCACCCAATCACTGCTGTCTTTTCTGTCCATGTACCACCCCGGTGTTAGTCGGTCTGCTCGGATCCGGGATCTTGGTGGCTCGAGGGGCCTGGACCCGGATTGGTGGACACTTTGATCCGTAAAAGGGGAGAAGTTTGTGACGCCACCTGCGAGTTGCGGTAATGGGAGTACCGCCGCTGCTGAAAGGAGTACCGGGGAAGATGGTGGGAAGCAGCAAGGTGTCAGTACCTCCGCAGGTAGGGAAGGCCCCGGGCTCAGGGTGTGGTAGATTTGAGAGAATAGGGTGCAGGGGACCAGGGATTCACTGTGTGTAGTTGTGGTGCTGGATGAGGTTTAGAAAGGAGCCACACACACTGTAGGTAAACCAAAGTCTCTGTGTACAGCTACCGCTGCCTGGAGCTCGTCCAAGTACCGTATATGCCGGCGTATAAGACGACTGGGCGTATAAGACGACCCCCAACTTCTGCCCTAAAAATATAGAATTTGGGATATACTCACTGTATAAGACTACCCCGCTCCCAAATGAAAAAAAGTCTGCTTTGATTGCAACATGTTAATTTTAATTCAAATGCATATGACATGCAGGTACTGTATATAGCAGCAAAACTGTCACTTATAAACATAAGGTTGTTTCAAACATGTACGGTAAAGCTAAAACTTTGCAAAACAAACAAGAGAGCAAGTGCCTGGTGATCATAACTGTAAGCTGCGATATTGTAACAGGTCTTGCTGGCATGACAGTTTCCCTTTAAAAGCCTTCAAAATCCTCCTGTTCGTCATCTGATATCATAAGTACATCAATGACATCTTGTGATACATTTGTAAGGCAATCATCGTATGGATCAAATTCCGTATCAGATGGTACGCTCTCAGCTCCAGCTTCTTCTACTTCCTCTTCATCTTGCCACAAGTAGTCGTCCTCCATGCCATCTAAAGAATTTGATATGCCACACTTCTTGAAAGACTTGATGACTGTTTCTTCATCAATATCATTCCAGGCTTTTAAGACAAACTGGCACAAAACATCCAGCTGTGGAGCACGCATGTTTCCTCCTTTTGTGAATGACTTTTCGCCGCTAACCATCCACTCATTCCATTGTTCTCGAATGCGATCTTTAAATGGCTTGTTTAGGCACACATCCAGCGGCTGTACCAGCGATGTTAATCCTCCAGGAATAACTGCGGCATGGGTGTTTAATCTTGCAAGCCTCTGCTTGGTGCTTGGAGTTAAATGAGCCCTGAACATATCCCACACCAGTAGACTAGATTTTTTAAGAAGTCCACCTGGTCGCCTGCTCCACACATTCTCAAGCCATAGCTTTACCCCTTCTTCATCCATCCAGCCTTTTTCATTCACATGCACAAAACAACCAGGAGGGAACTTGAGCTTTGGCATTGTTTTTCTTTTGAAAATGATCATTGGTCTCAGTTTGGCGCCATCAGCTGTGCATGCTAATACGACTGTGAAACTGGACTTCTCATGCCCTGTTGTTTTAATTAAAACAGTTTTTTCACCTTTCTGATGAACGGTTTTATTTCCAACCATGTCAAAATTCATTGGAGTTTCATCCATGTTTCCAATGCTACTTAACGGATAGCCGTGTTTAGTGCGCTGTTTTATTATGTAGCGATGAAAACTATTCACTTTGGCATCAAGATCAGCAGGCAACTTTTGGGCAATTTTTGTCTTTTGCCTCAGTACCATATTATGTCTTGCCATGAATCTAGTACACCAGGATGCAGTGGCCTTAATCTGTTGCTGTGATCTGGGTTAGATTTGGCCCACTGAAGTGCAAACAGGCGTATTTGATTGCGTGTCACTACATAACCGCTTTGGCGATGCTTATCCACCATATCGGCTACAATTTTTTCAAGTTCTGGCCAGTGTGCGGTGCCTCTTCTTAATGCACACTTACCTCTTGGCATACTCTTTAAAGCTTTTTCATTTGCTTTCCAGTCCCGAACCATCTTTTCTGTAACTCCATACTGTCTTGCAGCAGCACAGTTATTATGCTCCCTGGCAAAATGTATAACTTTAAGTTTGAAACTGGCTTCATATTTCTTTCTTCTTGCTTGTGGAGCCATGATGGGGTTTTGACTGTTGGACATTTTTATACTGAACTGTGTGTACCGTACTGTTGCTACTGTGCGAACAGGTACAGATAATACTGCCACTGTAATATTACTGTATGCGGTACCCAGTGTTATAACAGTAATTACCGTACAGTTTAAGAAAGATGGCTGGGCAAGCAGGGAGAGCTGACCAAAGCAGGATTTGTACAACAACCAGCCAATCGCTGCAAGCTATGGTATGGACAGTGCTATACTAGTGATTGGCTGCTTGTTGTATAAATCCTGCTTGGGTTGGTCAGCTCTCCCAGCCATCTTTCTTATACTGTAATTACTTAAAGGGATACTGACATGGCCAAATTGCTATATGGAGGGTTAAAAACAGCTTACCGTACTAAACGATAGTAATCTGTTGTTAACTCTCCATATAGCTTAGTAAAGTGATTTTTCTATATGTATTTTTACATATTATTACATATTCTTTACATATTCAGTATGCTAAGAGCAGGGGGCCGCACTGTGTGAGGAGGTGTTTTTTTTACTGTCCAGTATAACCAATAGGATTAGTGCAGGGGCGGGGGAGTCACCGGGCCGAGAAAGGGGGCGGGGTCGGCAGCAGCACTAAGCCTTGCGCAGCGCTGCGGCTACTGCCGAAGCGCTGCGCAAAAAGAAGTGACATGTCACTTCTTCCGTGCGCTTTGCCGGCAGCTCCTGCTCTGTCTATGGCAGGAGCTGCAGGCAGAGCGCACGTTCTCGCCGGCACCATGCGCCTCAGAACGGAGCTTTTCAGCTCCGCTCTGAAGCACACCTTTTACGGTGCTGGGCTAGTACGCAACGTGCGCACATACCCGTAGCAATATGCACCAGCATGTAAGCTCTTCATTAATGTCCCTGCATGGATGCGAGGGGAATCTGGCGTTACTGCACTAATCCTATTGGTTATACTGGACAGTGGAAAAAAAAACACCTCCTCACACAGTGCGGCCCCCTGCTGTATATCCGGCGTATAAGACGACCCCCCACTGTCGCCATTATTTTAAGGGGGTAAAAAGTCGTCTTATACGCCAGTATATACGGTACCTGGTCCCACCGGTGTCACTTAGTGATTCGGAGCCTACCTCCGTGTACAATTTATGGTCCGTTGGTGGTCCCCGTGGCTTGAAACTGTTGGGGGCCCTGCTCACTATGGGTAGTGTAGCCGTGCTCTTGAGGGCTGGCACTTGGGACTTTAGTGGGTTACTGTGTCTGGAAACACCCCTGTCCCCCTCGTTGTGCTAATGCCCTCAACCTCTGAGCGTTTAGGGAAGTCCTTGAAGATCCTCTCCCTTTCAGATGAATTGCCAGGACGTTGAATCGGCTCCTGACCTAGGATCCTGTACCCCGTCGTGCTCGGTACCGGTCAGTTCTGTTGAGCCCTTCTGGTGCCGACAGTCCTCCAAGACTACGTCCATCACACCCTTGTCCAATGTCCCTGCTATTGGTCCCCGACTCCTCTGGACCCAAATCACCACTTGCGACCCAACCAGTGTCCCTAGCTCTCCACTAGCTCACTCTCCCAGCTCCTCTCTCTTTGGAGCCTACTTCTCTTTCCTCTCTCCCTCTGACAGACTGCTCTCTTCCCCCCAAGTGGCTGGCCCATTTCCAGTTAGTCCAACTTCCCTGGTGTGTGTCTGATGTGAGGTGATTGGGTTTTGCAGATGGGAGTGACATCGGTTTCTTGGGCACCTGGAACCATGAGGGATAGGCCCTGCACACTGGGTAAGAATCCAGTTCCCTGTGGCACGATAAAGTATTCAGGGGCGCCACATCCGCCTTCGCATGAATGAGTAATCAATAGGAAGTGAGAGCTATGGCTGACCATTCTCTGATTAGTAGATTGCTGATATTTCACAGTGTACATAGGAAGTTGCTAATCAAGGGCGTGGTCTGGGTTATACACCGCCCAGAAGTGTTATCTCTGCCACATCTACATCAGACAAACATAATATATATCAAAACTGTACCAAGCAGTCCAGTAAGTGATAAATAACTGGAATTAGGCTTTCTTGCCCTATAGAATGCTACTCTAAGATTATATAGCAAACACCTGCTGACAGATTCCCTTTAAAACAACCAGTCTGCCTTTATAATTCATTCAGCATGGAAAAGTGATGTCAGCAGCCTTGTTATCGTTGACACTTTCTCCTGATCTAACGAGAAGATCATTCATTTGATGGATGCAGGTCAATATTTGTCAAGTCTAAAATGCAGTGGAAATAGAGTTTTGTTATTAAATTAAAGGGTTATTCCCATTGCGAAGATCCTATCCCATATGTAGTAGATGTAATGATAATAATAGCAAATACCTCCAATTAGAAATTAGTATAGATCTTGTTATTAGCTATGTCAATTACCTCATGTGCAGGGCATTGCAGCTTAGGTATCCATGGTCACAACCACGAGCAAGTAACTGTCACTATATGAGTGGTCGTAACCATGGACATAAGGTAAGTGACAGTTAATCAAGAGCACTATAGTATATTTCTAATTGGAGATATTTACTACTACTATTATTACAGCTAATACATATTGTGATAATATGCAATTCATCTGATCACTCCTAATAATCTATTGTTAATACAAATCAAGTCTCCTCTAGAAAACTCAAGCAGTGAAATTTTGGAAACAGCTAAATTTGTGTCAGTCTCAAACCTTTGGACCAAATCTCCATGTATAGTGTGTATATATACAGTACATATATTTTGTAAATATTTTATTATATCTGTTCATGGGATAACTGAATATATGACACTTTGATACAATGTAAAGTAGTCAGTGTACAGCTTATATAACTGTAAATTTGGTGTCCCTCTAAATAACTCAACACACACAACCATTAATGTCAAAACTGCTGGCAACAAATGATACTACACCCCTAAGTGAAAATGGCCAAATTGTGCCTAACTAGCCATTTTTCCTGCCCGATGTCATGTGATTCATTAGTGTTCCAAAGTCTCAGGTGTGAATGGGGAGCAGGTGTGTTAAATTTGCTGTTATCGCTCACACACTTTCTCATACCTTTCACTGGAAGTTCAACATGGCACATCATGGCAAATAATTCTCTGAGGATCTGAAAAAAAAATAATTATTGCTTTATATAAAGATGGCCTAGGTTATAAGAAGATTCCCAACACCCTGAGACTGAGCTGCAGCACGGTGGCCAAGACCATACAACGGTTTAACAAGAGTCCACTCAGAACAGCCCTTGCCATGGTTGACCATAGAAATTAAGTTCACATGCTCAGCATCATATCCAGAGGTTGTCTTTTCAAAATAGACATATGATTGCTTCCAGCATTGCTGCAGACATTAACGGGGTTTAGCCTGTTAAACATGATAATAACCCCAAACACAGCTCCAAGACAACCACTGCCTTGCTGAAGAAACTGAGTGTAAAGGTGCTGGACTGGCCAAGCATGTGTCCAGACCTAAACCCTATTGAGCATCTGTAGATCATCCTTGAATGGAAGGTAGAGGAGTGCAAGGTCTCTAACATCCACCAGCTCTGTGATGTAATAATGGAGGAGTGGAAGAGGATCCAGTGGCTCCTGTGAAGTTCTAGTGATCTCTATGCCCAAGAGAATTAAGGCAGTGCTTGAAAACAATGGTGGCTACATAAAATACTGACATTATGGGCACAATTTGGCCATTTTCATTTACTGGTGTGCTCACTTTTGTTGCCAGCGGCTTAGACATTAATGGCTGTGCGAGTTATTTAGAGGGCACACTAAATTTACACTGTTATACAAGCTGTATGTAGCGCCCAGAGAAGGGAATACTCGGTCCCAGGCAGTGACAAATAGGAATGTCACTCTGGTGGTCGTTGCCTGGTCCCATGCTCTGGGCCCCTTTTCTTAATGGGTGGTATTTACAGGGGAGATAAGAGTTTTTGTCATGTGACACCACCTGCAGGTTGCGGTTAGGGATGGAGAACTGCCATTGCTTAATGTAGGTACTCCCAGGGCTGGTGGTAGTAGCAGCTGTGATGGTAGGCCCTCCGCAGGTAGGGCTGTGCCTGTGAGATGTAGAGGGGCCATAAAGGAGACCGCACCAGGTTGTCTTTAACAGTCTCTACTTACTGTGGACCCAGGAGTTGCTGGTTCAGGTTCCCAAAGGACCAGTGCCAATGTAGTGACCCAGGTTGCTCTGTCCCCGGCACTCTCTGTAGATTGAATCCCCGTAGCGTGGAGCGTTTGGGGACCCCGACTGTCCCTTGTAGGGTACAGTCTCCTTCTCCGTACAGTGGGCAGTGCGGACCCTGCGGGGAGGTAAGTGTCCGAACCCCAATCCTAGTTTACTGCTGATGCCCCTGGATTATTTGGTTCAGTGAAGTCCGTGAAGGTGTCCTCACCGGGCAGGTATTTGTCAAACAGTCTAAAACTTGCGCTTGACCTAGGGCCCTGTGCCCCGTGCGTGCTCCGGTCCCCGTGCGTGGTTCGGTCAAAGCGGTATCTCGGTACCCATCCTGGCTACCTCTCTCCTGTGCCCCTGGGGTCACCATTACACGGACCCAGCTCAGGCACGTCCGCACACCTCTCCTGTGTGCTACTCGACTCTCGACTCCTCTCTGACTTCCACCAGGCTGGCAATACCCAGGGACTTGTTCCCATGGCAACCATCCACTTACATGGTTAACCCTCTATGCCCAGAGTGGAGAGGAGAACTAGGATTTAGATTGTGTTTTTGTGGAAAAGGCACTGGTACTCCAGGTCCCAGGGGGTAGGTCCTGCATCCCCAAGAGGATGCAGTTCCCTGTAGTGCCCTGAGGGTCTCAGGGGCGCTACATGTACACTGAGTACTTTACATTGTATCAAAGTGTCATATCTTCAGTGTTGTCCCATGAGAAGATATAATAAAATATTTACTAAAATGTGAGGGGTGTACTCACTTGTGTGACACACTGTATTACCCAAGCCTAAAGATGGTCTATGCCACTCATGGGCTGATGATTTGGGCTTGCCCCTCAGGCTTAATATTGTAAAATATTTACAAAAACGTATATATATTCACAAGTGTTAAACTAAGTGTTCTTCATGTTTCCAAATTGAGATAGTATATGTATGTATGAGGTTTACATCAAGGTGATGAGTTGTCATCTGGCCCAGACATATCACTATGGAATTTATGGGTCCAAAAATAGTTGTCGCTTTACAAACATTTGCTGTAGAAGACAAGTGAGAAAGCAATGAGTCAGGACGCAGTAGGAAGCGAGCACAGCTGTATCTGTGATCACCATGGCAGTTTATTCCACAACCTGCTGTGTTAATCGTTTTTCAATATCTACAAAAACATATCTCCAAAAACTATGCACAATACAAAAGACAATCGAAGCATTTCTTTTTTAAGAGCCACGGGTAACTGCTTCACTGTCAGTAATGTCAGGTTTGCACAGCGAGTCCTATGTTAGAGTAATTGTCCATATAACCAGATCCTTCTTCCCAACACTTCTCAGTACATATGAGTCGGTACGGGGCTCCCATCATTACTGAAAGATTTATTTTTTTACATTTTATTTCCAGCCAAAAAGACAAGAATATCAAATTTCTACTTTTACTAAAATGTATCCAGTGTCACGGATACTAAAAAGGATTTCTACTTTTCTGTGCACAACTATCAAAAAAGTAATAAAACTTCCATTACTCTTTGTGGATAAATCTTGACTTGCCATTTGATGATCTTGACCATACTTTACTGCAGTCCTGTTAGTTTCGATTGGCTAATGGTAAAATATATATAATATATATATAAAGCAAATGAACCTGAATAGATGGAAGAGATTTCAAGATCAACATTAATTAGTTCAAGAACAGGACATTCTAGTTTTTTTCATACATGCATGTAGAGCTGTAACAACAATTCTTGTTCTGATATTCAAATCAGTTTTGCATCTTTGTTGTCATGATACGTGGGGCCAAACATTTATATTATTTTCATAATCTCTTTTTTTTTATTCTCAAAATCAGGGATGGAAGGGAAGACAGTATGTCTTCTTTTCACATTTAAAAGAAATGTTATAACCACAAAGTACTGCTAAAATATATTTTACATTTTGTTCCCCTTTGCATAAAAAATATTTTTATGTATTGGACACATTTTTTTAACATGGGGCGGGGCTGGTAACAGTCTGACTGTACGGTTTAATTTCCATTATTTATATTCATTCATTCATTCATTCATTCATTCAGTCATTTCACACATTGTTCCACTTCAGGTAGTAAAAGTCATCTTGTGGTTTTCTTTGCATGCAGTTATTGTTTTTTTTTTACTTTTTGTTCTTTGTGTAACAGTTATAATATATTGCCAAATAAAACAATCATTACTATTTAGGGACCTAATTTGAGAAGATTAGTGTCAAACATGCATGAAGGGTCCACACCAATAAGTAGATGTTGGGTTAGGCTTGAGGAGTTTCAACATACCCAATGCTTTGTTACTGAGAGAGATAAGCCTCCGCTTAGGAATCTGGCTGTGGCTTATTCACTTTTTCTCATTGAAAATATGACAAGTCAAGAGTGCCTGTGTATATGGGGAAAAAGAGTAATAGTCGTTAGCTGAACAGCTTACTAAATCCTTATATGCATGTAAGGCCCGTTTCACACGTCAGTGAAAAACAGTGACGTTTTTCACTGGCGTGTAAAACACGCACATGTCCATGCGTGTGCCGTGATTCATGGCACACGTGGGTTGTCTAAGTGCAATCCGGGCTCCATTCTCCGTGGCCCGTGATTGCACTTAGAAAACTACTCACCTGCGCCTGCTCCCGCTGTCCATGGTGCTGATCGCTCCCGCGGTGCAGCATCCGGCCGGCGCTGATCTCCGCAGCAGCTGCTTCCGGGTCGGCTGTGTCGCGCATCATGAATATGCGCGACAATAATGAGCCGGCTCAGAAGCAGCAGGAAGAACGGGCTGCAGAGGACATCGCTGGACGCCGGGTGAGTTAAAATGTTTTTTTGTTTTAAAAGCACGTTTTTTTCTGGCACGTGTTTCACGGATCACACCACTGCGTGGTCCGTGGGACATCAGTGATGCCAGAAAAAAATGGACATGTCTCCGTGCGGCAATCACGCACACGCGGGTACGCCGCACGGAGACATGTGCAGTGAAAAATCACTGACCACATTCATTATAATGGGTCTGCGTATGTCAGTGATTCTGGTACGTTTAAAAAAAATCACACACGTACCAGAATCACTGACGTGTGAAAGGGGCCTCAGTGTTGTTAGTTGGAACTTCATTAGTATCTGTAAGCCCCAACCACGATGGGCTCCAAAACACATGACAAGTATGAATTGTTTAGTTATAGTTTTTTGGTTTGTATGTTGCACCCTGCTGCATATGAATAAGCATATAATAATGCTAACATGTAAATAAGCGCTATAGGTTTGTCACATTTAGATCTTCTGATCTATCTCATTAGATTTCTGAGGGAAGAAAATGACAACATAACAAAAGTACTGCCCTTCCACCACTGAACACCCGAGTTGAGAGCTGAAAGCTGCTAGTTATCAGACTCAGGTCTGCTGTGCCCCAGCACGTCATCACTGTACAGTGTGTGGGAGCATACTGTTTGTCAATGCTATTGTGGGTGTGTGGTCTTCTTTCTCCAGTGTGCTGCTGCCTGCTTATGATTGGACAGCATCAGAGAGAGGAAGAAGTACATGATCCTAGTGAAATCTCTCTGGTAATGCCCACTTGGAATTAAAAGCTTAACTGTTTAGATGCCAAGTACTTTGATCACTAACATCTCTGCAACAGAGAGGCAAAATAAAAAGTGTTTTATTCTCACTTTCTGGAGGCCATTGGACATCATGTGTCCAATTCCACATGAAAAATTTGGTGAAAAGCATTCTTTAAATTACAGTTATAGAAAAGCACTAATCTAATTAAACTAATGTCACTCTATCAATTATATTATTCATGTCTCTCATTACACACATTAAAGGGAATTTGTCACCACTTTGACCTTTTTAAACTGTTACTATGGGCATACAGGTTGTAGAATGCTGAAAAAATCCATATCTTTATGTCTCATATCAGATGCCTTGTTGTGGAAAAATGATGTTTTATCACTTTATGTAAATGAGATCTTCCAGGTTATGGGGCGGATACTGCCTGAAAGATAGCTCCACCTTCAGAGATTATTTTAAATAAAAGGGGCGTTACCAGTGGGATGTGTGATGGACACTCTCCTCATCTCACTGCTGAGGTGTGTGTGTGTGGTTAGAACTGACACTTCTGCAGGTTGCTCTCAGTTTCAGCCTCCAGCTTGCAGACAGACAGTGTTGTAACATTGTTGCAATGAAGCAGAGCTCAGTGAGCTGCAAAAAATGTTGTTTTTTTTTGGTTTGCCTCTTTTTATTAACATTTTACAAATTTTAATACAAGAAATAGAAGGAATAAGGGAGGAATTAGGGAAGGGAAAAAGGAATAGACATAAAGGAAAAAAAGGAAAAACCAACAGTTAAGTGTCGCCTTTATGACCAATGCTTCAAAAAAATGTTTTTGAAAGAAGACAAATTTAATTTCTCCTGCTTTGTGTCAATTACTTGTCTTTGGTAATGCCCCTTTTATTTAAAATAAGCTCTGGAGGCGGAGTTATCTTCCAGGCAGCATCCAACCCATCGCTTGGAAGAGTTTATTTATATAAAGTGATAAAAAAAATGATATTTCAATAACTAATTATCTGATATGAGACATAAAGGTACGTTTTTTTTTAGCATTTTCTAACTTGTATGGCCATATTAACAGTTTGAAAAGGTCAACGTGGTGACAGATTCCCTTTAAGTAAACATCCGCTGTGCAAGGGAAAAAAAGTGAACCTTTTTTTAATAACTCTTCCAAGAGCTAATTGGAAAAAGGTGTTTCAATTAGGTACAGTAGAGGATATTGGAATTGTGTGTCCATTAAACAAGGTGACACAAAGCACAGCTACTGCCAAGTGTCTACTCTTCAAGAAAGATTGGTTAGTGTGAACATGCCCCAAGCAATCAACTTTCTTGTGAATTCAGAAGATGAGTTATAGAGAGGCATATAGCTGGAAAAGGGAATTGTATAGCTGTTTATTTGCTATTGTGTGTTTGCTTAGACTACCTTTTTCTATACTTGGAGAATTCAGACCACATTTAATTAATAGAGATGGGCGAAGAGTGAAATATTCGGGTTCGGATTATGGTATCTGAATACCGAGTATTTTTCCAGCTTTCCAATCTAATGCAGGTTAGTGGGGAACCCACACATTTTTTTTGAAGATTTCCCAGATATAATGCTTGGGTTCCCCACTGACCTGAATTAGGTTTGTTATTAGTGACAAATACTGCAATAGTATTCAGTATTCGGATAGTATAATCTGAACCTGAATTAGTTGCCCATGTCTATTTGTTAGTAATCAATGTAGACATATAGGTAAATGCATTTTTTTTCTTGTACTTCGAGATGTAATGAATAGTGATGGGTGGGCCCAGACTGTAAAGTTCGGATCCGGGCGGGTTCAAAAGAACCCAAGCGCCAGCCCCAGGTTTGGAGTTCTCAGGGAACTCCGGGAAACGATCCAGATTCAACCACTCGGATCAAAATAAGAGGAACCGTATGCAGCTTTTCTTAAAAAATGATTTAAATAAATTTAAAAAAATGGCGTTCATCCCCCCAATTTTGATACCCAGCCATGATAAAATCGACAGCTGGGAGCTGGTATTCTCAGGCTGGAAAGACCCATGCTTATTTGGAACCCCAGCCTAAAAAATAGCACCTTCAGCCACCCAGAATTGTCACAATTAATGAGGTGTTAATAACAGCTCATAGCTGCCACTAAGCCCTAGATTAGTAATGGGAGACATCTATGAGACCCCCAATTACTAATCTGTAAGTGAAAAGAAATAAACACAAACACCAAAAAAAATCCTTTATTTGAAATAAAATACATAAAACCCACCCTTTTTCACCAATTTATTAACCCCCAACGTAATCCATACAAGGTCCCGCAACAATTCCAGCTCTTCTACATCTGAAGTGTTTTTGCTCTCTCCAGGCTCCGGATGTAGCAGAGCCAAGATCATCAGGAGACCTCTTACAGATTACATTGGCTCTTCAAGGGTGTTTTGGGGGTTAATAAAGGGGTGAAAGGGGGTGTGTGTATTTTATTTAAAATAAAGGATTTTTTTGGTGTTTGCATTTTATTTCTTTTCCCTTACAGCATTAGTAATGGGGAGGTCTTATAGATGCCTCCCTTTACTATTGTAGGGCTTGATGGCAGCTGACAAATCACAGCTGTCATTAATCTGTTATATTATACCGATTGCCACTGCACCAGGAAAATCAGGATGAGCCGGGTAAAGTACTGGCATTGTGGCATCTAATGGATGCAATAATTCAGGGCAGCTGTGGGCTGCTGTTTTGAAAATGGGGATGCCAATATTCATGGTACCTCCCATCCTGATAGTATCAGCACCCACCTGTGTGGTTTTCTGTGGCTGGATATCAAAACTACGGGGGACCCTATGTTTTTTTTCCCCCTCTAGTTTGATATCCAGCCACGATAAAGCTCACAGATGGGGGCCGCAGCCCGTAGCTGTTTTACCCACGCTGGCTATAAAAATATGGCGGAAGCCTATGTAATTTTTTTAAAAATTATTTATTTATTTACTTTTACACTACTATACAGAAAACTGACTGCAACCAATCACAGATGCAGACACAGGGTGGGGGGCATGTGTAGCAGTCTGCATCCAATCATAGACACTGGCACAGAGTGAGGGTAGGGGAAGCAGTGAATATTGATGAACCTTAATAAGCAAGCCTGGGAGAGAGTGTGACTGCAGAGTGATCCTTCTGGAAACACGGTATGTATAACTATCTTGCTCTTACTACCATTTAACTTCCACCAAAGCCCCCTAGCGCTTGCTATGGTCATTTTACAGCCTTGAACGTCTCATCCTTCATCTGAACTCTCATTGACTTGTATGGGGTTTATTGTTCGTGGTCAAGTTCGGTGACAAGTTTACTTGCTGAACTTGTGCTGGTTCAGCGAACCATATTATCTACGGGTTCACTCATCACTAATCATGTTTTTTAAAAAAAAAAGAAAAAAAAAAAAAGCTGTCCCTTTTGTCGTTTTTTCAGCTGTTAATCTTTAAACTTTGCTAAGTCGTCAAGGCAAAGCATCTGCATGGCAGCGTCAAAGAGTCATAACTGCAAACATACTGAGTACACAGTGTCTGTAAACCTCCCAGCATCAATACAAACATGTTTTCTTATAATTTAGTATCATTGAATCAGCACAGGAGACTTAAGGGGGGGGCTTTACGCGCAACGACATCACTAATGAGATGTCGTTGGGGGTCACGGAATTCGTGATGCACATCCGGCCTCGTTAGCGACGTCTTGCGTGTGAAACACACGAACGACCGCCAACGATCAAAATTACTCACCTAATTGTTGATCGTTGACACGTCTTTCTAATCCCAAATATTGTTGCTGTTGCAGGACGCAGATTGTTCCTCATTCCTGTGGCAGCACACATCGCTATGTGTGACACCGCAGGAACGAGGAAGTACATCGTACCTGTGGCAGCCAGCAACGAGGAAGGAAGGAGGTGGGCGGGATGTTACGCCCGCTCATCTCCGCCCCTTTGCTTCTATTGGGCGGCCGCTTAGTGATGCCGCTGTGACGCCGCATGAACTGCCCCCTTAGAAAGGAGGCGGTTCGCCGGCCACAGCGTCATCGCTAGGAAGGTAAGTATGTGTGACGGGTGTTAGCAATGTTGTGCACCACGGGCAGCGATTTGCCCATGAGGCACAACCGACGGGGTGGGTGCTTTCACCAGTGACATCGCTAGTGACATCGCTGTGTGTAAAGTGGCCTTTAAGGTTCATGCACATAATGGCAATATGGATCCATGTTGCAGACATCAGTAGTTTGCCATACAAATATAAGGCCCCATATTGTAACTCGGTTTGTATTCCATGGATTCATAAGTAAGTATAACGTCATTTGAATCCACCTATACGCTGGCTAGGCTCTTGCCTATGTGGTATATATGAGTCAGTGGGATTTTCTTCTGCATTTCTTTAACATATACTTGCTGCTGCTGCCATATATATTACTGGTTTACCTATCGTCCAAGCACTTCTTATGTTACTGTTTGGCTTTACCACCTGTTTTGCATGTACTCAATGTTTCTGTGGGGCTTGCTTAGGTATGCATACATTTTATATATACACTTCATGTGACATCACAATGTTTCATACATTCCGCAATGCCCTTGATTATATGTCCATCTTATGACATGCTTTCACCTGTTACCTAAGGTGTCCATAATAACACCGCTGGACACTATAGTCTCTTCACACTCTGCAGGCTGGCAGGACCGCCATCAGGGCATTACTACTGTGCCTCGTGTAGGGGGGCCGGTGAAGAGAGGGGGCCCGGCCAGGCCCGGGGTAAATACTTATCTTTATTAAGCCCCCGGCAGGACGGGCCCCTTCTCTTCACCAGGCTCCAGTTACAGCAGCAGAGGGGCCCGGCGGTGTCACTTCACCTCCTTACATGACTGCATGCAAAGGGGCAGAGCATGCAAATTAGCCAATTTGGTGGAGTGGAGGCAAAAGTCATTGGAGCAGAGCAGGGCGCGTCATCGCTGGGCCTTGCAGCAGTATGGTGAGGTCATCACTCAGCGACTTCATTACACTCCTGCAAGTAACAGCGGCAGAGGTGGCGAGGACGCGGCAGCCAGCGGGGGCAGGTAAGCGCTGTGAGCTGAAGACATTCGCCGGGGGGGTGTGAGGTGGTGAGGTGGCCCGCCCACTCATCTCAGCCCAGGAGGGCCCGCTTATCTGAGACCGGGAGGGTGGTGAGGTGGCCTGCCTGCTCATCTCAGCCCGGGGGGCCCGCTTATCTGAGACCGGAGGGGGGGTAGTGAGGGAGCCCCCCGCTCATCTCAGACTGGGGGGGAGGGGAATGAGGTGGTGAGGTGGCCCGCCCACCCGCTGATCTCAGCCCGGGGGTGCCCGCTGTGATCTCAGCCCGGGGGGGAAGCTGATCCCAGCCAGGTTCAGCTGATCTCAGACTGGGGGGGCCTGCCGATCCCAACCACCGCCTTGCCTCAGCTAGATGTGCGGGAGGGTGCTAAATTGCATCACGGGCAGGTGAGTATAATGTGAATCATGTGTTATGTGCTGCCTGTATGTGTTATGTGCTGCCTGTATGTGTTATGTGCTGCCTGTATGTGTTATGTGCTGCCTCTATGTGTTATGTGCTGTCTGATGTGTTATGTGCTGCCTGTATGTGTTATGTGCTGCCTGTATGTGTTATGTGCTTCCTGTATGTGTTATGTGCTGTCTGTATGTGTTATGTGCTGCCTGTATGTGTTATGTGCTGCCTGTATGTGTTATGTGCTGCCTGTATGTGTTATGTGCTGCCTGTATGTGTTATGTGCTGCCTGTATGTGTTATGTGCTGCCTCTATGTGTTATGTGCTGTCTGATGTGTTATGTGCTGCCTGTATGTGTTATGTGCTGCCTGTATGTGTTATGTGCTTCCTGTATGTGTTATGTGCTGTCTGTATGTGTTATGTGCTGCCTGTATGTGTTATGTATAAGATATGTGTGTCCTGTATAGTATGCAATATGTAGCTGTCTGTCTATGTATACTATCTGTGTATACTATCTGTCTGTGTTTTCAGTCTGTCTGTGTATACTATCTGTCTGTGCATACTATCTGTCTGTGTATACTGTCTGTGTATACTGTTTGTCTGTGTATACTATCTGTCTGTGTATACTGTCTGTCTGTGTATTCAGTCTTTAGTAAGCGGATATGTCTGGCTCACAGTTGTGCAATTTAGGTGCCCAGAAAAAATAGTAGTCAATAATATAGTAATAAATCTGGCACACTGAAGTTATTCACGACACATGAAACGTTTCTTTAGAATGCTGAATCGAATTTATTAGTGCAAAAAGTTGAGGATAATTTATCCAACGTTTCGACCGTATCTTATGGTCGTTGTCAAGGACAAAATTATCTAGGATTACAAGAAATATGTACAAGAAAAGACAAAAAATGAAATTAGTACAAAAAAACAACATCAAGCCAATTTTTTTCAAAAGCCTGCATCATAGGTTTGATCATATACAGCACATAATAAACATAAGAATCATGAGACAAAATGAGCAAATCTGTGCATTTATACGAATACCTATCTAACAGAAGACGAGTATAGTGGTAATGATACAAATACAGCATGCACACCCACCTATATCAACACTGTAAAGATATGCATTCAATGTTAAATGGACATCACCATTGGGTATAATGGGATCAGAAAGATCGATCCTACGTGTGAAATGAAGAGAGGTATATAATAAATCACATGACACAAAGTAACATATTTCATTAAATGGCATATTACCAATGAAAATTAATGAATATATATATACCTCACATACTATCAGTTAGATATAAGGAGATGGCCAAGACCTTTATTGCAGGACTGGGAATAATGAAAGTTTTTGTTGTTGTTTCTAAATGTAGATCAAATATATCATTATTTCAGCGTACTGAACAAAGTTATTCCTAATGGAAACATTATATAAGAAAGAGACACACTACCTGGTTTACTGGACAGAAACCATAACACAAAACACTAGTGGGAGTAGTGTAATTCCCACACTGAGTGTTTCTTAGTTACCTCCTAATGAGCAAATGCTAGAATGAAGGATACATAAGAATTAAAAATATATCTGAGAATATAACATCAGTATAAGACATATATAACAGGGGATATGATGGAAAAATGCTCCATACTACCTTATTGCAGTGTTTCTGGACAATAATTGTCTGGAACTGCTATCATGGGAAATAGGGAATACATGTCCCTTTAAGACTCTATAAAAGATCATATGAATAGTGCAAGTGTTAGAGGCAATGAGTCAAGGTTGATTAAAGAAGAAAAACACTAATAGAAACACATACCTGGAAAGGTAAATAGGAACTCACAAGCAAAGAGTTGCTAGGTAGATTTGTGGAGGAACAAGTCTGGGAGAAAATATAGATAGAGATCAGAGGTAGTCTAACAAGGAGCGGACAGCGTGGATAGACAGATGACGCATACCTTATAATGCTGGTGTAGGATATAGGTCCCTGGATAGTGTGCGCTGTGCCACGCTTGTGATAATCTTATATACTCTAAGCGAGACGGCGCCCACCGTCCCACTTCCGGATTGTGGAACGCAGTGTGCTGACCGTGGAGCGCACGCCGCGCATGCGCAACGCCGTCACCAGCATCGCGCATGCGCAGGGGGCGGACCGCCGGGCAGCAGGCAAGGGAAGAGGTGATGACATGACGTATTTCTGAAAGGGGCGTATATGTAAACAATCCCAGTGGAGGATGACAGTGAAACTGGCCTGTGGATTGCACGCAGCCCGCGCGCCGCGCCTGGCTATTTGCGCGACGCACGAGCCGGGCACAGAGCACAGGCCAGAGTGAATGGCTGATAACAGTGTTAGATAAACATTTATAATGCCTACATAGTGACAGGTGACGATGTAACAGGGTGAAGGTAGACTGTTGCTGATGCCAGTGGGTGAGGGATCAAGTGGTGGGTGCCTGAAAATGAGAAAAACAAGTTAGAACCATAATCACTATCTAATCTATATCAATAGCACTCCTTATATTGGTCCTTATACTGAGGTTTTACACAAAAGATACACAGGAGGTAAATGAACAAGACAAATGCATAGCAAGACAACCAATGAGGAAAGTAGAGTCACTGAATCCCACAAAACATACAAAAAGCAGCATAATTGGAAAAAACAACAAAGGTTAGGTGCATTACAGTTATATGCACATATCGTGCTCTCTATTTAAACCTCTGGGTTCCAATGTATTTAAGGTGAAAATCCAATAGGATTCCCTCTCTTTAAGAACCCGTATGCGATTGCCGCCTCTTCTGGCGGGCGGGACATGTTCTAGTACCTGGTACTTAAGTTGGGCAATAGTGTGACCATGTGTAATGAAGTGATATGGAATCGGTAAGAGAATTTGTTTGCACCGTATAGTAGATTTATGCTTGCTGATGCGGTCTCGGATATGCTGGGTAGTTTCCCCAACATATCCGAGACCGCACGGGCATTTGATCAAATAGACCACAAAAGAGGATTCGCAAGTGAAGAAACCCCGCACGGGAAAGATGCGACCAGACAGAGGATGGGTAAAAGTGCTCCCCTTAGTGATATTATTGCACTGCACACAGTGTAGGCAGGGGAAATTTCCTTTTCTGGGAGTGCCAAGAAAGGTTTGTCTCTGCAAGATCGTATTGGAGCCAATGTCAGCCCTAACAAAGTTGTCACGAAGATTGCGGGGTCTTTTATTGCAGAAAAGAGGAGGTGAACTAAATTCACTGATCTCAGGATAAGCTTTACCCAGGAGTGGCCAATGTTTGCATATGATGCCCTTAATTAAGGGAGAAAAAGGATGATATGTGCTAACGCACGTAATCCGAGGAGCCATCTTATTAATCGTGGTTTTCTGGGAAGACCTCCTATCTGCAATGTTGGCTGGATATCCCCTCTGGAGGAACTTATCACTCATCTCTAGGGACCGCCTCTCCCGTTGTAAAGGGTCCGACACTATACGTTCGACGCGTTTGTGCTGAGAAATAGGGAGTCCCTGTTTAGTATGGCGTGGATGACAACTAGTGTAATGTAGCAAACTATTGCGGTCAGTGGGCTTAACATATAGGTCGGTGCTGAGGGAACCCCCAGATAAAGTCACCAAGGTATCAAGGAAGTTAATTCTGTTCTGATCATGATGGATGGTAAAAGAAAGCCCTGGTTTGAATGAATTCATGTCAGAATAGAATTGTAATAAGGATGCAAGGTCACCGCGCCAGATCATGAAGATGTCGTCGATGTATCTCTTCCAGCTAACTGAATGTTCTAACCAAAGTGTATGTTGGTAAATAAAAGTTTCCTCGAAATATTCCATGTAAATATTAGCATACGGGGGTGCCAAATTCTAACATACACTTTGGTTAGAACATTCAGTTAGCTGGAAGAGATACATCGACGACATCTTCATGATCTGGCGCGGTGACCTTGCATCCTTATTACAATTCTATTCTGACATGAATTCATTCAAACCAGGGCTTTCTTTTACCATCCATCATGATCAGAACAGAATTAACTTCCTTGATACCTTGGTGACTTTATCTGGGGGTTCCCTCAGCACCGACCTATATGTTAAGCCCACTGACCGCAATAGTTTGCTACATTACACTAGTTGTCATCCACGCCATACTAAACAGGGACTCCCTATTTCTCAGCACAAACGCGTCGAACGTATAGTGTCGGACCCTTTACAACGGGAGAGGCGGTCCCTAGAGATGAGTGATAAGTTCCTCCAGAGGGGATATCCAGCCAACATTGCAGATAGGAGGTCTTCCCAGAAAACCACGATTAATAAGATGGCTCCTCGGATTACGTGCGTTAGCACATATCATCCTTTTTCTCCCTTAATTAAGGGCATCATATGCAAACATTGGCCACTCCTGGGTAAAGCTTATCCTGAGATCAGTGAATTTAGTTCACCTCCTCTTTTCTGCAATAAAAGACCCCGCAATCTTCGTGACAACTTTGTTAGGGCTGACATTGGCTCCAATACGATCTTGCAGAGACAAACCTTTCTTGGCACTCCCAGAAAAGGAAATTTCCCCTGCCTACACTGTGTGCAGTGCAATAATATCACTAAGGGGAGCACTTTTACCCATCCTCTGTCTGGTCGCATCTTTCCCGTGCGGGGTTTCTTCACTTGCGAATCCTCTTTTGTGGTCTATTTGATCAAATGCCCGTGCGGTCTCGGATATGTTGGGGAAACTACCCAGCATATCCGAGACCGCATCAGCAAGCATAAATCTACTATACGGTGCAAACAAATTCTCTTACCGATTCAATATCACTTCATTACACATGGTCACACTATTGCCCAACTTAAGTACCAGGTACTAGAACATGTCCCGCCCGCCAGAAGAGGCGGCAATCGCATACGGGTTCTTAAAGAGAGGGAATCCTATTGGATTTTCACCTTAAATACATTGGAACCCAGAGGTTTAAATAGAGAGCACGATATGTGCATATAACTGTAATGCACCTAACCTTTGTTGTTTTTTCCAATTATGCTGCTTTTTGTATGTTTTGTGGGATTCAGTGACTCTACTTTCCTCATTGGTTGTCTTGCTATGCATTTGTCTTGTTCATTTACCTCCTGTGTATCTTTTGTGTAAAACCTCAGTATAAGGACCAATATAAGGAGTGCTATTGATATAGATTAGATAGTGATTATGGTTCTAACTTGTTTTTCTCATTTTCAGGCACCCACCACTTGATCCCTCACCCACTGGCATCAGCAACAGTCTACCTTCACCCTGTTACATCGTCACCTGTCACTATGTAGGCATTATAAATGTTTATCTAACACTGTTATCAGCCATTCACTCTGGCCTGTGCTCTGTGCCCGGCTCGTGCGTCGCGCAAATAGCCAGGCGCGGCGCGCGGGCTGCGTGCAATCCACAGGCCAGTTTCACTGTCATCCTCCACTGGGATTGTTTACATATACGCCCCTTTCAGAAATACGTCATGTCATCACCTCTTCCCTTGCCTGCTGCCCGGCGGTCCGCCCCCTGCGCATGCGCGATGCTGGTGACGGCGTTGCGCATGCGCGGTGTGCGCTCCACGGTCAGCACACTGCGTTCCACAATCCGGAAGTGGGACGTGGGCGCCGTCTCGCTTAGAGTATATAAGATTATCACAAGCGTGGCACAGCGCACACTATCCAGGGACCTATATCCTACACCAGCATTATAAGGTATGCGTCATCTGTCTATCCACGCTGTCCGCTCCTTGTTAGACTACCTCTGATCTCTATCTATATTTTCTCCCAGACTTGTTCCTCCACAAATCTACCTAGCAACTCTTTGCTTGTGAGTTCCTATTTACCTTTCCAGGTATGTGTTTCTATTAGTGTTTTTCTTCTTTAATCAACCTTGACTCATTGCCTCTAACACTTGCACTATTCATATGATCTTTTATAGAGTCTTAAAGGGACATGTATTCCCTATTTCCCATGATAGCAGTTCCAGACAATTATTGTCCAGAAACACTGCAATAAGGTAGTATGGAGCATTTTTCCATCATATCCCCTGTTATATATGTCTTATACTGATGTTATATTCTCAGATATATTTTTAATTCTTATGTATCCTTCATTCTAGCATTTGCTCATTAGGAGGTAACTAAGAAACACTCAGTGTGGGAATTACACTACTCCCACTAGTGTTTTGTGTTATGGTTTCTGTCCAGTAAACCAGGTAGTGTGTCTCTTTCTTATATAATGTTTCCATTAGGAATAACTTTGTTCAGTACGCTGAAATAATGATATATTTGATCTACATTTAGAAACAACAACAAAAACTTTCATTATTCCCAGTCCTGCAATAAAGGTCTTGGCCATCTCCTTATATCTAACTGATAGTATGTGAGGTATATATATATTCATTAATTTTCATTGGTAATATGCCATTTAATGAAATATGTTACTTTGTGTCATGTGATTTATTATATACCTCTCTTCATTTCACACGTAGGATCGATCTTTCTGATCCCATTATACCCAATGGTGATGTCCATTTAACATTGAATGCATATCTTTACAGTGTTGATATAGGTGGGTGTGCATGCTGTATTTGTATCATTACCACTATACTCGTCTTCTGTTAGATAGGTATTCGTATAAATGCACAGATTTGCTCATTTTGTCTCATGATTCTTATGTTTATTATGTGCTGTATATGATCAAACCTATGATGCAGGCTTTTGAAAAAAATTGGCTTGATGTTGTTTTTTTGTACTAATTTCATTTTTTGTCTTTTCTTGTACATATTTCTTGTAATCCTAGATAATTTTGTCCTTGACAACGACCATAAGATACGGTCGAAACGTTGGATAAATTATCCTCAACTTTTTGCACTAATAAATTCGATTCAGCATTCTAAAGAAACGTTTCATGTGTCGTGAATAACTTCAGTGTGCCAGATTTATTACTATATTATTGTGTATTCAGTCTGTCTGTGTATTCAGTCTGTCTGTGTATGCAGTCTGTCTGTGTATACTGTTTATCTGTGTATACAGTCTGTCTGTCCATGTAATTTTCTAAGGGAAACAACTTCAAGGGTGCTAACACTTTTGGCCATAATTGTGTATATATATATATATATATATATATATATATATATATATATATATATATATATATATATATATATATATATATACACAATATATATACATACATACATACATACATGTTTTTGTAAGAGTGGCAGTGAGACTGTAGGAAGCTTGAGTGGTGGAGGCGGAGCTGGGGGTGGAGCCTGAGTCCCAAAGGGGCCCGAACATTTTGCCAGTATGGGGCCCTGAAATTCCTAGTGGCGGCCCTGCATATAATTATGATATAGGTTCATATATTGTGTGTGGTCATATATAACAATGTCCATTGTAACGACACTCAACATGCTATAGTCTATCACTTTATCGGTCCATAATAACTATACTGGACACTACTCACTCTTATACCATATGGGTAGGTCTGCTTTTAGTCTACATGGGTGCATAATAACAGCATGGTACACATTTTTGGTGTCTATATGCCCCATACGATCTGTTATGGTTTCTATCACCTTGTTAATTATAACTGTATCTACCCTTTGCATAATAATAATGCACATCTTTTTTGGGCCTTATTACATTTGTGAGCCATACTATCTCTCCTCTAATATTTGCAAGGCATGTGTAACTTTTATTTGTCTCGTTCATGCACTGACTTCCAGGCTGTCCTTGTACTGTGTTTTTCACTACAGAGACACAATTACATCTCAATAAATTAGAATATCATCAAAAAATAATTTTTATTTCAGTGATTCAATACAAAAAGGGAAACGCTTATATTATATAGAGTCATTACACACAGAGGGATCTATTTCAAGTGTTTATTTCTAGTAATGTTAATGATTATGGCTTACAGCCAATGAAAACCCAAAAGTCATTATCTCAGAAAATTAGATTATTATATAAGATCAACTTAAAAAATGATTTTAAACTCAGAAATGTTGGCGCTTACTGAAATGTCTGTACAGTAAATGCCTCAATACTTTGTCGGGGCTCCTTTTGCATGAATTACTGCATCATTGCAGCGTGGCATGGAGGCGGTCAGTCTGTGGCACTGCTGAGGTGTTATGGAAGCTCAGGTTGCTTTGATAGCACCCTTCAGCTTAGCTGTATTGTTGGGTCTGCTGTCTCTCATCTTCCTCTTGACAATATCCCATAGATTACCTGTGGGGTTCAGGTCAGATGAATTTGCTGGCATAAGAAGCACAGTGATCCTGTGGTTATTAAACCAGGTATTGGTACTTTTGGCAGTGTGGACAGGTGCCAAGTCCTGATGGAAAATTAAATTGCCATCTCCAAAAAGCTCCGCTGCTGCTTTCAGTGCTGTCACTTGACCTCCTTGCACCTCTGGCCAACAGTCCTCTGCTGCTGCTGTTCCCGCTGCTGCATGCTACCTGCAACATGTACTTTAACAGCTTCTCTATTTCATCTGAAGGTGCTGCTCCACTACAAGTGCCTTGTGGATTGATGCCCACATTCTGCACTAAATGTTATGGGGTTACTCACTCAGCTTTCTTCCTATAGCTACCAACAGTAATAACATTTGAAGATATGGCATAATCTGGGCATATGAATTTTCCTAACACACTGCCTCTTCCAGACTAAAGCAACATAACATGGTTTACGGACCGTTTTACTGGCGGTATACTCGCTCAGATTCAGATACCACTTCTTGTGCAAAGTATCCCAGTAGAGGCAGGACCGGCTCCAGGTTTTTGTGGGCCCTGGGCGAAAGAGTCTCAGTGGGCCTCATCCACACATAGATATGCACAGATATATACACATACAGGTATACGTACACATACATATTTAAAGAGAAATTCACAAAAACACAATCTAGACACAGTCATATACACTGACATACATAGATACAGATGATACATGCACACACAGACACATTAGAGCTATTTCTAATATTGTGAAGCCGGCAACAGCCTCATTCACATCCCCCACTTGTCTCCATCCAGGTCCTCCTTGGCATGTGTCTGTGCCATGCTGATTGGTGGCTTCACTAACAGACATGGCCGCACATAGAGCACACTGACACTGCTGTATATACATCACAAGAGAGGCTGGGGACATACACATTACTGTGGGCATACATATCACTGAGGAAAGGGGTATACAGCAATGGGGGGACATACAGCTCCAGAGTGGGGCATACAGCTCTAGAGGGGGGCAGTGGCTCTGGGGTGGGGGGGACATGCACCTCTGGGGGTATAGAACTCTGGGGTGGGGGGTGACATACAACTCTGGGGGGGTATACAGCACTGGGGTGGGGGGACATACAGTTCTGAGGGGGTATACAGCAGCGGGATGGAGGGAACATACAACTTTGGGAGTATAGTAGTATGCAGCCCCCATATTCCTCCATATAGTGTTATTAATCCCCCATAGTCCTCCATATAGTATTATGTAGCCACCATGTAGTATTATGCAGCCCCCATATTGCACTATGCAGCCCCCATATGGCACTATGCAGTCCCTATATGGCACTATGCAGCCCCATATGGAACTATCCAGCCCCCATATGGAACTATCCAGCCCCCATATGGCCCTATGCAGCCCCCATATAGCACCTTGCAGCCCCCATATGGCACTATGCAGTCCCATATGCCCCTATGCAACCCCCATATGGCACTATGCAACCTTTATATGGCACTATGCAACCCCTATATGGCACTATGCAACCCCTATATGGCACTATGCAACCCCAATATGGCACTATGCAACCCCCATATATCACTATACAACCCCCATATAACATTAAGCAGCCCCCATATAACACAATGCAGACCCAGATAGCATTAGGCACCCTCATGTAGTATACAGCCCGTATATAGCACAATGCAGACCCAGATAGCATTTGGCACCTTCATGTAGTATACAGCCCATATATAGCACAGTGCTGACCCAGATAGCATTAGGCACTTTCATGTAGTATACAGCCCGTATATAGCACAGTGCAGACCCAAATAGCATTAGGCACCTTCATGTAGTATACAGCCCATATATCGCACAATGCAGACCCAGATAGTATTAGGCACCTTCATGTAGTATACAGCCCGTATATAGCACAATGCAGACCCAGATAGCATTAGGCACCTTGATGTAGTATACAGCCTGTATATAGCACAGTGCAGACCCAGATAGCATTAGGCACCTTCATGTAGTATACAGCCCATATATAGCACAGTGCAGACCCAGATAGCATTAGGCCCTTTCATGTAGTATACAGTCCGTATATTGCAAAGTGCAGACCCAAATAGCATTAGGCACCTTCATGTAATATACAGCCCGTATATCGCACAATGCAGACCCAGATAGCATTAGACACCTACATGTAGTATACAGCCCGTATATAACACAATGCAGACCCAGATAGCATTAGGCACCTTCATATAGTATACAGCCCGTATATAGCACAGTGCAGACCCAGATAGCATTAGGCATTCTCATGTAGTATACAGCCTGTATATAGCAGAATGCAGGCCCAGATGGCATTATGCATCCTAATGTAGTATACAGCATGCATATAGCACAATGCAGAACCAGATAGCATTTGGCATCCTCATGTGGTATACAGCCCCCATATCATTTAATGACCCCCATAGTCGTCTGGCCACAGTGATCGAATCCATACTCACTTTTCCTCGTTCCCCCCCTGCTCCATTTTGATCAGCACATCCACTGCTGTCGCTCTAACCTCACTGCAGGCGCGCAGTGATGACGTCACTGCGCACCGCTGCTGAGCTGTTAAAGAGCTGACAGACACAGAGGGAGAATGATGAGAGAGGCAGCGCATCGCTCCATCTCATTATTCATTGCTTTCAATTGTATCGGCAAATGCAATGCTGATACAATTGAAAGTGCGATCCTCGGCAGGGAGGAAGCTGGTGACAGCGCGTGCATCTGGTCCCCCTGAGTAGTGGTGACTTGTCCTGTCACTGCGAGTGGGCCTCCACGGCAGCCCAGGGCCCCGGCATTTGACCGGGTTTGCCGGGTGCTGATGCTGGCCCTGAGTGGAGGTATCTCCCTCTCCACTCACAGACCCTGGTCAGTACACAACCCCTCTCTCAGAGGATTCTCCCTGGAGACATAGAAGCCTTTGTGGCGCCCTGGACAAGCCAAGGGCCACAGGTAACAACACACACACACCCCCACCCTCAGCAGTTCACAGCAGTCATCCCCAGTGAGACCTGATTTCTTCCTCGGGTTTAGACAGACACACCAGGTGGGCGGAGTCAGGCTGATGGGCACGCCCACCGAGGAGTTTAGCTGGCCTGAGGCAGGAAACAAGCGCAGACAAGTCCAGGCAGAGGAAGAGAGAGGAGGTCTGCAGAGAGGTAGACGCAGACTGGGGCCTAGGTTGGAGCCTAGGGCCCTCGTGTAGCAGTCAGGCAGATGGTAGTGGCCGTCTGCGAGAGCCGGGAAGACAGTCTGGTGGAACCGTAGGTAGCCGGGGTTGGGCGGTGGCCCACCGGTACTGAACCAGGGAGCCAGCTGGAAACCGGAGTGCAGGAGGAGCGTACGGAAGGTGCAGGAAAGGACTTACATTACCAACCTGGGGTCAGGGGAAAAACACCGCAGCCGTCTGTGGGACCCATCCATCCAGCCGTTTGTTTTGCCGGAGACTTTGTGTACATCATTGGCTGAGTGAGTACCACCGTGCCGTGCGGCACAGCGCTGCCCCCGCGACCCTGCACCTCGCCAGGCCCCGTAACCTGCCTGCCGTCCATCCCTACCCCATCACCGGGCCCCGGGACAACCAACCCCCTACCCACGGAGGGGAGAACTAACATCCAGGCTGCTCCCTGCCATCGCTCCCGGGATCCCCGTCCAGAGCAGCGGTGGTGTCACCAATCTCACCACAACCGTGGGTGGCGTCACGGACAATATCAAATCCCCACAATCAAAGCCCCTTTTCACTCACGGGCGAGGAACGCCGCTCGAGTCCCCGAGATCCGGCCCACCGCTCGAGCCACCACCGAGCAGCAGCCGGACCCGAGCAGTGGGAGAGCGCAGCGTCCCCTCCTCCGCCCGCGACACCTTCACACACTGACCATGTGTGAAACAAACAGACACCATTTTAACAATATGAGACACATCCATGAGCGGAGGTATGTTGATAGCCAGACCTGCTCGTCAGTGTTTCATGGAGCACGCTGAATATCACAATACATATTATATGAGAGACTTTTTCTGGCTCTCTTGGACTTGTATTGAGAGCTTGTGATGAAACACACGCTGGAGGGTAAGTATAAAATCGGGGGCAGGGGACTTAGGTTTAAAGCACCCCTCCATCACTGCAAAAAAACCTCCCGCTAGAGTAGTGCTTTAACTGCTTGTTTTCATGTGTTCACTTATGTGGTTATGTTAGCATCAGTCTAAATTTTCATTGTACATTCCAAAAAAAAACAAGTAAAAACCACTGTGTCCAAATTATTGATTGGTATTGTAATATTCGCTAAAGTAAACTTCCTCTGCCAACAACCTGCAGATAAATATCTAATGTTTATAGGCATTTTATGGGCTTTCCTAGCAGCACACACAGTATGGCATCACCAGATATCAAAATTAGTACTTATCAAGATCAAGAATTTTATTAACACCTGACACCAAAGTAAAAACCATGATTGCAATTGACATACATCTTATATTAGGCACTGTATGCACAATATTTTTGTTTGGGTTATTTAGTCCTTTTTGCAGTCTTATACACTGTTCTCACATATATTTTACTCCACACAGTGAAAAATGAAAAATTATCTTATATTGTCCTTGGAGACATAGAACAAACTGGTAGAAGTGAAGGACTACTAGCGAAAACACTGGAATCAAAGATAAAAGAAAACAGAGAACCAGATGGACAGATTCTAAGATAGTGAGATGAGGAGGGGGATGAGAGTCTGGAAGAAGAGGGGAGGAAAATAAGTTTCAGAAAGGAGGAGGAGACAGGAGGGGAAGGGAAAACTGACTCTCAGAGCTGCACAGAGGGGAACTATCGCTCAGTTTCAAACTTTTTTTTTGCAACATGGATCCAAAATCCAGTATCTGAGGGAGGTCAACGCCACAGAACGGTGAGTGTGAATAGCGTCTCTGGACTAGTGACCGGAGGGGTTGGCGGTCACACTTGTCCTTGGCAGCATCTCACGACTGGGTTGTGGATGTTAAACCTCAAGACACCAGACACAAAGCAGCATCAGGGAAAACCCTTAGTTTATGATGACTTTCTGACATTGGCATGCATTGAGCGTGACTTCTGACACAGAAGCATTTTCAGTATTACTATGTTGTATATGAAATGCCAAGGTTACTTTTCTCACTCATTCACAATTCATAATTCTTCAACTGTTTTGCTATACAATACTTTAATATAATATAACTACTGCACAATGTTTACTGCAAATGGTAACACTTCCCATTTTCTGTGTATCCACCAACAATGTATTGTTTCCAAAAATCTCTATATAATACAATGTATGTATGTGCGGTTGCATTACTATGTTTTACAACAGAATTATATCATCCTGTTAGGTTTGGTTAGACAAAGAGCATTTTCTTTTCGTCAATGCTAATGGTAATTGGTATAGCAGACTAGCCTTTTCATGTGCCTCTTACTGGAGATCCTCCTATGGAAACAGCCTCTGTTAAAATAATTACATCAGACCTGCCAACTCAATGAATTTTAGGAAACCTTAAAACTTCTGCAGTTTGTTGGATGCCTGCAAGTAAAGGGAGGGAGTAGAGTCAAGATATGCGATATCCTTCAGTCTCAGAGCCCAATAGCCATCGCAGGACTTTCCTAACCTCTCCTTGCCTATATCACTATTTATGTATTTACTTATTGTACTCATTTATATAGCACTATTAATTACACAGCGCTTTACACTCGTGATCATCAATGTTACTGTATACTCAGTAGTGTTTTATAGGAAGTTTATGACAGTGCGAAGGTAGCATGGTATATTATACATTACCTGGATGTAAGGTTTGACAATAACTTTTGTGATTTATGTGTTAGTGCAAATTAATATAATCAACTAAATCATATCTCATTGTAAATTTGTGCCAGACAAAGTATACTGCATCAATAAAATGGACTTGACTGACCAAATTGTCAATATGCAGTATTTATAATATATACAGAGAAACTAGACGTTTACATACACATACTTAAAAGACACATCTGCATGTATTTCCCACTATCTGACATGAAATCAGAATAAACCTCTCCCATTTTAGGTCAATTAGGATCCAAAATTATTCATATTTTCCAAATGCCAGAATAATGAGAGAGAATGTTTTAAGGCATTTTTATTACTTTCTGCAAAGTCAAAAGTTTACTTACATTTCATTAGTATTTGGTACCATTGCACTTAAACTGTACGACTTGGGTCAAACATTTTAGATATCCTACTACAAGCTTCTCACAATAGTTGATTGGAATTTGGGCTCATTCCTCCTGACAGAACTGGTGTAACTGAGCCATGTTTGCAGGTCACCTTGCTCACACCTGCCTTTTCAGCTTTGCCCATACATTTTCAATAGGATTGAGATGAGGGTTTTGTGATGGCCACTACAAAACATTGATTTTGTTCTCCTTAAGTCACTTTGTAACCAGTTTGGCAGTATGCTTCGAGTCACTGACCATTTGGAAGACTCAATTCCACCCAAGCTTTAAGTTTCTTGTTGATATCTTGAGATGTTGCTTCAGTATAATATTCTTTCCTCATGATGCCATCTATTTTGTGAAGTGCACCAGTTCATCCTACAGCAAAACAACACCACAAGATGATGCTGCCATCCCCGTGTTTCACAGGTGGGATGGTGTTCTTAGGCTTCAAAGCTTCTCTCTTTTTCCTCCAAATGTAACGATGGTCATTATGGCCAAACAGTTCAATTTTAATTTCGTCAGACCACAGGTCATATCTCCAAAAATTAAGGTCTTTGCCCCGTGTGCATTTGCAAACATTAATCTGGCTTTTTCATGTTTCTTTTGGAGTAATAGCTTCTACCTGGCAGAGTGGCCTTTCATCCCATATTGGTACAGTACTCATTTCCCTGTGAATAATGGCACAATCTTACCAGCTTTCGCCAGGATCTTCACAAGGTCTATTGCTTTTGTTCTTGAGTTGATATGCACATATCTGACCAAAGCACATTCATTTCTGGTATACAGAACCTGTCTCCTTTCTCAGCGGTATAATGGCTGGGCATTCCCAACTTGTTTGTACTTGTGTATAATTGTTTATACAGATGAACAAGGCACTTTCAGGTATCTGGAAATTGCACCCAAGGATGAACCACACTTTTGCAAGTCAACAATTCTCTTCCTGAGATCTTGGCTGACTTCTTTTGACTTTCATTTGATGCTACACAAAGAAGCAGTGTGTTTCAGGTGTGTATTAAAATACATCCACAGGTGTGTCTCTATTTAAATCAAATGTTGCCAATAAACCTATCAGAAGCTTCCAAAGACATGACATCATCATATGAGCTGTCCCATATTGTTTAAAGGGGTAGTACTCTTAGTGTATGTAAACTTTTGTCTGCAGAAAGTAATAAAAATGCCTTAACACATTCTCTCTCTCTCTCTCATTATTCTGGCATTAAATATAAATAATTTTGGTAATACTAATTGACCAAAAATGGGAAAGGTTTATTCTGATTTCATATTAGATAGTGAGAAATACAGGCATATGTGTCTTTTTAGATAGTGTATGTAAACTGGTTTCGACTGAAGATACCATATAGGCAATGGAATGGTATAACAAAAGGCGAATGCACTCTATCCCCATATTCTTCATAAAACATATTCCAGTGACATTGAACCTAAAGTTGATACTGTTGAATACAATCTATTGTTTTTTTGTATGTTGTGAAGAAGCTAAATATAATGTTCTTCAATGGGATAACTCACTTTATTAACCACCGTGATGACTATGTTTACACATGTAAAGTGCCATGAAATAAATGGCGCTATAATAATAATCTGTATTTATGATACTTAGGATTTTTATAAGGATTTTTGTTTTGAAGCTATTAGGTTCCTTAAGATTGTTGAAAGCTGCGTCATGTAGGTGAATTCACTCTTAAAGTGACAGCACTTTGTCTAGTTATTGTCTTTAGTAAGCCGAGACGCATTGCAGCTCCCTTTAAATGATCTATTACCTTACTATCCCTTTCCTATGTTTTATGAGTAGAGGTCATACGCCCAGGGCCTGGGGTATTTCATAGGCCCAAATGGAATCCTAGCATGTATTTACCTGTGGGAGATATCTGTCAGGACAGGCTCATCACCTACTGACACAGAAAACTGTTCTATTAACCGTTTATTGACTGCCTGTATTTATATAGTTCATATATCTAAAAGTAATTTGGAGCTAATCCAAGTGATTGACTGCAGATGGAAACTATACAAGGAATTCTGATCCAATTTATTTCCTGTACATTCCTTTCTACAGCCTCGGGCCTAGAAGAGAACATTATACAATACCACATTGGAATTAAGGGCCTGTCACACACAGAGATAAATCTGCGGCAGATCTGTGGTTGCAGTGAAATTGTGGACAATCAGTGCCAGGTTTGTGGCTGTGTACAAATGGAACAATATGTCCATGATTTCACTGCAACCACACATCTGCCAAAGATTTATCTCTGTGTGTGACGGGGCCTTTAGTCTCTCCCAGGTGTACTATGAAGTAATTCTTCTGCTTTCCTCCTGTACAGAATACTCCTTAGGTACTTGTAACAGAAGAAATCATCAGTTTCCATTCTGGTATCTACAAATATGTCACCTTATACATATACATTATCATGATGAGGCCTATGTTTCTCAGCCAATCGATTCCTAGTGTAAATTAACAAAATGAGCAACAACAAAATAAGTATTTATTCTTGACTAGAAGTTAAAATTTACATATAAAATATCTAATTTGTACAGTTGTCACATGTAAATGGTCAGCACTTAGCTAGTATTATATTGGCACTGCAGGTAGCTAATGAAGTCAATTGACAGCAAGGTCAGGCTAAATTATTGTCAGTTTCCAGAGAAACCAAGTGAATTTTTTTTAACAATAAACATCTAAACATAAAAAGGTAAATTAATTTTATGTAAACATTTCTTAGGCTTAAATGGTTGTTGAACGCTCTATGTCCAGGAGCTTCTTCATGACAAGTGGTGGTGCGCTGATGGTGATTGACAGTTCAGACCAGCAGCGCTGGTCCAAATGGAGTCCTTCTCTAGGCAGAGGCAACTTTACCTCATGGAGAAGCAAAAGAGGATTGAGCGTGGTGGCATCCGGCGATCTGGCCAGGTTGAGAGCAACACGAGTAGGCTCTAAAATACATAACCTGCACACATCGGTCTCTCCTTATCTAAGTAACCCCACTCTCTGAGATGTTAGACAATGAGCTGTACACTAAAAAAAAATGGAAAATACCTCTGTCTTCGAAAACAGAGGATTTTTAGTATAAGCTAAAGTTAATTTAATCCCTTTAACAACTTCAGATAACCCCTTTAGTTGGCCACAACCCAACAGAGCTCCATGGACTCTGGCCAGGAGTCGAATCCTGGACCACTTCAGGCGAGAATCCTACCACTAGACCAATGAGGGGAAGTAAACCCCTTTAAGGTAGGGTTAATCTGTATTGTTAATACCAATATTTGGCCAAGTACACACTTTGAGTATTTGGTGAGTTTTTTACCTCAGTATTTGTAACCCAGGAGGAGTGGAACCTACTCCAAAATGGTATTAATGAATACATGAGCTGACCATGCAAAAAATAAACTCTCATACAATTCCTTTGACCAAAATAATTGAACTGTTAGGCTATGTGCACTAGGGTGACCGGATCTCATAGGGGGGGGGGGGGACTGTCGGAATCTTGTTCGTCCACAAAACGATTCCCCTTTCCAGATATTGAGATAGCCAAAATTTGAGCTCGATCAAACAACGTTAACCTGTGCTGCTCGTTGCTCAAAGTTTGAAAAAATCCAAATTTTTGGCCAAAAAGCTGACATATGGAGCCACAACTTCAGAACGGTAAATAATAAAAACACGCTTAATATCTCAAAAGAAAGCTAATGTTGTTCTTCAAAATGTATATTTTATACATAATTGTTGTTATTTTAAGTCAAACTGAGTTATAACAGCTTTTAGCCCCAAGAACGTGACTTGGTACCACTAGGAGCATACTTCGTATATTTTGTTATTAAGTGATACATTTTGGGGGGTTTTTTGGAATATTTTTGAGTTTAACCCCTTCAGCCCCCAGCCTGTTTTCACCTTAAAGACCCGGCCATTTTTTACATTTCTGACCAGTGTCACTTTGACAGGTTATAACTCTGGAACGCTTCAACGGATCCTGGCGATTCTGAGATTGTTTTTTCGTGACATATTGTACTTCATGTCAATGGTAAATTTAGGCCGATTCTTTTTGCGTTTATGTGTGAAAAGTTTGGAAATTTGGCGAACATTTTGAAAATTTCGCAATTTTCAAAATTTGAAATTTTATGCCCATAAATCTGTGAGATATGTCACACAAAATAGTTACTATGTAACATTTCCCACTTGTCTACTTTACATCAGCGCAATTTTCGAAACAAAATTTTTTTCCGTTAGGAAGTTAGAAGGGGTCAAAGTTCATCAGCAATTTTTCATTTTTCCAACAAAATTTACAAAAAAAATTTTTTAGGTACCACATCACATTTGGAGTGACTTTGAGAGGCCTAGGTGACAGAAAATACCCAAAAGTGACCCCATTCTAAAATCTGCACTCCTCACACTGCTCAAAACCACATCTAAGAAGTTTATTAACCCTTTAGGAGCTTTACAGCAACCAAAGAAATGTGGAAGGAAAAAATGAAAATTTTACTTTTTTACACAAAAATGTTACTTTAGCCATAAAATTTAGCATTTTCACAAGGGTATCAGGAAAAATGCACCATAAAATTAATTGTGCAATTTCTCCTGAGTACACCGATATCTCATATGTGGGGGAAATCAATTGTTTTGGCGCACGGCAAGGCTCGGAAGAGAAGGAGCATCATTTGAATTTTTGAAAGCAAAATTGTCTGGAATAATTAGCAGATGTGATGTTGCGTTTGGAGACCCCCTGAGGTTCCTAAACAATGGAGCTCCCCCACAAGTGACCCCATTTTGGAAACTAGACCCCTCATGGAATTTATCTAGATGTTTATTGAGCACTTTGAACCTCTGGGGGCTTCACAAAAGTTAATAACTTTGAGCAATGAAAATAAAAAAAAAAAAATTACCACGAAATTGTTACTTCAACCAGGTAGCTTTTTTTTCACAAGGGTAGCAGGAAAAATTGCAACATAAAATGTATTGTGCATTTTCTCCTGAGTACACAGATACCTCATATGTGGTGGAAATCAAATGTTTGGGCGCACAGCAGGGCTCGGAAGGCAAGGTGCGACAATTGACTTTTCAAACGCAAAATTGTCTGGAATCGTTAGTGGATGCCATGTTGTGTTTGGAGACCCCCTGAGGTGCCTAAACAATGGAGCTCCCCCACAAGTGACCCCATTTTGGAAACTAGACCCCTCATTGAATTTATCTAGATGTTTACTGAACACTTTGAACCCCTGGAGGCTTCACAAAAGTTAAGAACGTTCAGCCGTGAAAATATATATTTTTTTTTTTTACCATGAAATTGTTATTTCAACCAGGTAGCTTTTTTTTCCACAAGGGTATCAGGAAAAAATGCACCATACAATGTATTGTGCAATTTCTCCTGAGTACACAGATACCTCATATGTGGTGGAAAGTAATTGTCTGGGCACACAGCGGGGCTCAGAAGAGAAGGAGCGCCATTTCACAGCAAAATTGGTTGGAATTATTAGCGTACGCCATGTTGCGTTTGGAGACCCCCTGAGGTGCCTAAACAATGGAGCTCCCCCACAAATGACCTCATTTTGGAAACTAAACCCCCATGGCATAAATCTACATGGGTAATGAGCACTTTGAACCCTCACATGCTTCATACATTGAGGCATAAAAACAAAAAAGTACTTTTTTTTTTCCACAAAATGTTATTTTAGGCTCCATTTTTTAATTTGTACAGGGGTAACAGGATAAAGTGGACCGCAAAATTTGTTGGGCAATTTGTACGCTGATACCTCATATGTGGCAGAAAAACACTGTTTGGGCGCACGGCAGAGCTCCAGAGGGAAGGAGCGTCATTTGACTTTTTAAATGGAAAATTAGCTGGAATCGTTAGCCGCACCATGTCGCGTTTGGAGATCCCCCTGATATGCCCAAACAGTGGAGCTCCCCCACATGTGACCCCATGTTGGAAACTAGACCCCCCCCCCCAATACAAAGAAATATTAGTTTGGCATAATAAAAAATACAGACGTCAGTAAAAAAAAAAAAATATATGCACCTGCAACTGACACTAAGGCAAGTGCTACACGTGAGAGCAATGCACAAATCTCGCATCGCATCACCCGACACAGCCGCACACTCCTGTCTGGAAGAGAGCGACCGTGCCGGATGATGCGGTGTGAGACTCGAGCATCGCTCTCATGTGTGGCACTGGGCTGACCCTTACAATATTCAGTAAAAAATACTGTAGTTGATGATTACTACAGTATAATTTTACTGGCCCTAAACTAAGTTTATTTGTATTTCTCTCTTAGTTTACAGAAAAAAAAATTAGGACGAACGCACGGATGTGCTGCAAAAAGGGGGGGACTAGGTGGGATGGAAAAAAGATGGATGGAGGATAGAAGAGGGCGCAACGGATGCAGGAGCGGCGGAGGATGGGTGAGGGCGCAGCGGAGGATGGGAGAGGGCGCGGCGGATAGAGGAGCGGCGGAGGATGGGTGAGGGGCCACGGCGGAGGATTGGTGAGAGGGCACGTCGGAGGATGGGAGGGCGTGGCGGATGGAGGAGCGGTTGAGGATGGGTGAGGGCACAACGGATGCAGGAGTGGCGGAGGAAGGGGGGGCGAGGGGAAGGGTGGAAGGGGAGTGGGAGGTGAGATTGGGGATAGCTACCTTACAGAATGCATCTAGGCAGCAGGATTGCAGCAGATCCGGGAGGGGGGGAGGGGGCAGAGGATTAAGGGGATGAGAGAGAGCAGGCAGCAGATAAGGGAGGGGGCAGAGGCTGATGGGGGAGTGAGGTGGCAGATGCAAGGGCGCAGAGGCTGATTGGGGAGTGAGGTGGCAGATGCAGGGGCGCAGAGGCTGATTGGGGAGTGAGGTGGCAGATGCAGGGGCGCAGAGGCTGATGGGGGAGTGAGGTGGCAGATGCAGGGGTGCAGAGGCTGATGGGGGAGTGAGGTGGCTGATGCAGGGGCGCAGCGGCAGATGGGGAGAGAACTGTGGCTGATTGGGAGAGTGCGGCGGCAGATGCAGGGGCGGTGGAGCGGCTGATGGGGAGAGTGTGGCGGCTGATGTTGGGGAGAGTGGAGCGGCAGATGCTGGGGAGTGCAGCGGCAGATGCTGGGGAGTGCAGCGGCAGATGCTGGGGAGTGCAGCGGCAGATGCTGGGGAGTGCAGCGGCAGATGCAGGGGAGAGTGGAGCGGCAGATGCAGGGGAGAGTGGAGCGGCAGATGTTGGGGAGAGTGGAGCGGCAGATGCTGGGGAGTGCGCAGTGGCAGATGCTGGGGAGTGCAGCGGCAGATGCTGGGGAGTGCAGCGGCAGATGCTGGGGAGTGCAGCGGCAGATGCAGGGGAGAGTGGAGCGGCAGATGCTGGGGCGGTGGAGCGGCAGATGCAGGGGCGGTGGAGCGGCAGATGCAGGGGCGGTGGAGCGGCAGATGCAGGGGCGGTGGAGCGGCAGATGGGGCGAGAGCAGTGACTGATGGGGAGAGGGGAGCGGCAGATGCTGGGGCGGTGGAGCAGCAGATGGGGCGAGAGCAGTGACTGATGGGGAGAGGGGAGCGGCAGATGCTGAGCGGTGGAGCAGCAGATGGGGCAAGAGCAGTGACTGATGGGGAGAGGGGAGCGGCAGATGCTGGGCGGTGGAGCAGCAGATGGGGCGAGAGCAGTGACTGATGGGGAGAGGGGAGCGGCAGATGCTGGGGCGGTGGAGCAGCAGATGGGGCGAGAGCAGTGACTGATGGGGAGAGGGGAGCGGCAGATGCTGGGGCGGTGGAGCAGCAGATGGGGCGACAGCAGTGACTGATGGGGAGAGGGGATGGCAGATGCTGGGCGGTGGAGCAGCAGATGGGGCGACAGCAGTGACTGTTGGGGAGAGGGGAGCGGCAGATGCTGGGGCGGTGGAGCAGCAGATGGGGCGACAGCAGTGACTGATGGGGAGAGGGGACGGCAGATGCTGGGCGGTGGAGCAGCAGATGGGGCGACAGCAGTGACTGATGGGGAGAGGGGAGCGGCAGATGCTGGGGCGGTGGAGCAGCAGATGGGGCGACAGCAGTGACTGATGGGGAGAGGGGACGGCAGATGCTGGGCGGTGGAGCAGCAGATGGGGCGACAGCAGTGACTGATGGGGAGAGGGGACGGCAGATGCTGGGCGGTGGAGCAGCAGATGGGGCGACAGCAGTGACTGATGGGGAGAGGGGACGGCAGATGCAGGGCGGTGGAGCAGCAGATGGGGCGACAGCAGTGACTGATGGGGAGAGGGGACGGCAGATGCTGGGCGGTGGAGCAGCAGATGGGGCGAGAGCAGTGACTGATGGGGAGAGGGGAGCGGCAGATGCTGGGCGGTGGAGCAGCAGATGGGGCGACAGCAGTGACTGATGGGGAGAGGGGAGCGGCAGATGCTGGGCGGGTGGAGCAGCAGATGGGGCGACAGCAGTGACTGATGGGGAGAGGGGAGCGGCAGATGCTGGGCGGTGGAGCAGCAGATGGGGCGACAGCAGTGACTGATGGGGAGAGGGGAGCGGCAGATGCTGGGGCGGTGGAGCAGCAGATGGGGCGACAGCAGTGACTGAAGGGGAGAGGGGACGGCAGATGCTGGGCGGTGGAGCAGCAGATGGGGAGAGTGCAGCGGCCGCCGTGACGCTCTCCTCCCGCTGCGCCACCCCCTGCATCTGACGCCGCTTGCTCTTACTGCTGAGTAGCGGCGTCACATGCAGGGGCGCAGTGGGAGAGCAGGGGCGAAGCACATGGAGCAGGGCAGCGGTGGATCGGGGGCTGTGACTCACAGATGGGCGCCTGCAGGGATCGCTCTCCTCAGATTCCACGGAGGGAGAAGCTAAGGAGAGCGATCTCCTACAGCGAGTTCACCCGGTCCCAGAGGCACGGTGCTGCTTGGAGAAATCGGTCACAAGGCCGATCTCTCCAATCAGAGCTGGGGGCGGGTGCAGTAAAGCTCACTGAGCTCCAGCCAATGGCCAGTGCTGCAGATGCACTGACATAGCTGGATTTCAATGCTTCAGCCATTTTCAATGGCTGAAACATAACACTGGCTGTGATTGGCTGACGAACGCCGTTCAGCCAATCACAGCCTCCGTAGGTCCGGGAAGGAGACACCACCCCTCCTGAGGTCAGGTACAAGTCCTCTCCTTCCCGAATCTACAGTTTTTTTAATAACCGATCGCGGTGCCCGGTGCTCTGGTGCCGCGATTCCGCCATGACGGATCTAGCCGTCATGGGTCTTTAAGTACCAGGGCACCATGACGGCTAGTTCCGTCAAAGGTCGTGAAGGGGTTAAAGTAGAAATATAACAAAAAAACAAGTAATACTGATAAGTCTAATGACATTTTTTATTTTAAAATATAAAAATGAGGTATATAATACATACAAAACAGACACAGAAAAGATACAGACGTAGTACCTACATGAGTTGATAATTTTACATATTTATCTAATCTATTCTAGAGCTTTTGTTAAAGTAGTTTTTGAAACGTCAGAATATAATGCTCGGCATTTGCTTACAACTTGTAGGACATATTGATTTTGTTCTTCATCTTTTGTCAGAAGGTCGTTAAAGTCGGTTATTAATTTAATACCACGCTCAGCCATATCATTAACTACTTTTAATGTTTTGACAATTTTCAGTCCTTCTTGGAAGTCATTATTTTGAGGCCAGGTGCTTTTCGGGTGCGTTTTTGGCCTCAAAACTGCATGACTTTGCTTCCCCAGCAAAGTCTATGACTTTTCATTTTTGCTGTCCGCACACAACTTTTTTTTTAAGTTGCGTTATTTAGCTTAAAAAAGAAAATGAACATGTCAATTCTTTCCTGCGTTTTTCTGCGTTTTCCCCACATGCAATGCATTGGAAAAACGCAGAAAAACGCAGAGATCAAAAACGCAGCAAAACGCAGCCAAAAATGCACCAAATCGCGGTAAAAACACATGCGTTCTTTGCCGCGGGTGTGTTTTTGTGCGTTTTTAGCGGCCAAAAATGCACAAAAACGCAGCTTCAAAAAAACGCAGCGTGTGCACATAGCCTTACAGGTCCCAGAAAATGGAGACACAAAAGATTCTTTTGTTTATTCTGAAAATGTTCTCACCACTAAAATAAAGAAAAGCCGTACAAATGTGTTGTCGCCGTAATTGTACTGGGAAATTTTATTGCCCAGTCATTGTCACATCATAATGGATGCTGTAAAAACAAAGCCCAAAAAACAATTGTGAAATTGCTTTTTTTTCACAATTTCATTGCACTTGGATTTTTTTCCCCATTTTCCAGTAGATTGATTTGTACAATGAAAGGCTATATTAAAAACTACAGCTCATTGCACAAAGAACAAGCCTTCATACAGCTATGTTGACGGAAAAATAAAAAAGTTATGGCTCTTGTAAGAAGAGAAGGAAAAAATGCAGGGGAAAAAAATGGAAAAATGCCTGGTCGGTAAGGTGTTAAGGAGTTTTCCAGCTTTTTAAACTGAGGGCTATATTTAGGATGTGCCATCAGATTGTGCGGGTCTCACTCTCAGGACTCTGCTCTTCAGCTACTTTAAGTGGTTTCAATTTCTTAAAGTTAATTTGTCATCAGGTTTTTGCTACCTCATCTGAGAGCAGCATGATGTAGGCAAGGAGATTCTGAACCCAACAATGTAACACTTAGATTACTGGTTACATTGGACATTGGTTATTGGACACAATCAGAATTTTTAGATTTAGCCATGAAGCAGAGCTGAGAGAGCTATCCTGCCCACAACAGGCTCTCAATAGAGATTACACAATGACAGAGGTGTCAATCAGAGGAGGGGGCTTGCCAGACTGCCATGCACCTGAGATTCTAGTCCTGTAATGATAAATGGCCTGCTGCTTAAACAAACATAGCAAATAAACAAAAGATTGGACTGTGACAAAACAGGCATGCCTGAACTGCTGTCTTCAGCTTACATAGCAAAAACAAGCTCACAGATTCCCTTTAAGGGTAAGACATATATTTTAAAGAACAAGAAAACCTCTTTAGGTAGATGTGTCGCCCACCTGTAACGGTCGTCTCAGGGACGTCATTCCACCTTCTGGGCCGCCACGGGGGCTCCACTTGATTACCGCTGGCAACAGGTATGTCAGGTTATTTACATCTGAGTCGTGACGCCACTCTCGGTTTGCGTTCAGGGTAATGGGTGACCGCCACTGCAGTTTTAGCAAACGTCTGGGGCTGATGGAATCTGCAGTCGGATGGTGTGGCCTCCCGAGAGTGAGACTGGCCCCAGGGGCTCGGGTGTATGTGTGTAGAACAACAGGTCACAGAATAACTGAGTCGCAGTCCAGAGAGTCTTTCAACTTGTTTACTCACTTTCAGGTGTTTTTGTGAGGTAACCCGGGCGATGCTGAGATAGACCAGGTGGAACCAGGTATCCGTCAGGCTGGTATAAGGGTAATCGCTAACTCGCCTTCCTAGCACTTCTTGTTTCGGATAACCCCTGACTTAAAGTACCGTGGAATTCATCCAGGGAAGTCGAAACTGCATTTTCTCCCCTTTCTGGCCCGTTTGCTGGCAGCGTGGACCAAGGAACATGGCTCCAGGCTCGATCCTCCTTATGAGCCCCCTAGTTGCTGCTGATGCTCGGACTCTGTTTTGGTTGGTGTGGGACCTGTGATCCACCCCACCGGCAGGTTTAGCAGACCACTAAATGGATGTCTGGCTCTAGGGACCTGTTCCCTGTGCGTGCCTAGCCACCAGGAGTCTCCGTACATGACCAGCTGACTTGCTCAGCGTCTTTCTGACCATCTTCTGGTGATCGTTCTCCCCCGCTAACGGCTACTTCATGGGCAGGGTCTGACTAGCGTGTCTGCGCGCCTGCTCGCTCCTTCTCCCTGCGCTCTCTGCTTCAGACTGGCTTGCTCCTCTCCTACTCCTTTTTCTGACTGCCACTGCTACCTTAGCTTCCTGCCCCTCCCCAGCACCCCTAGCTGAGATGTGGGGGAACGCCCCCTCTTGGGTCTGCTCAAGGGTCCCCTCTAGTGTGTGGGATACCTGGTTGCTATGTGTCTGTGCGTACACACCCTATTTCAGCCTTTGGATTTTACCTGTTTGCACTCACCCAGCATGGGTGCAGTACTCAGTGGCGCCTGACCTGGTCAGGGGCGACACATAGACACCTCTTGCACTGTCTTCTGTGAAGGTTTTGATAAACTGTTACATTCTTTTACTTACATATTTATTTATTATGCATTGCTAATATAGAACCATCATGTGCTCAATGCAAGTGTATTGTGCGTGGTGTAGCGGGGTGGGGGTCCCCCAGGACTACAAAGACGCCGTGACTCAAATAGTCCGATCCAAACAGCTTTATTGTCCTCGCTGTACATGTAAATTCACCCGGAACACAGCCGGGTTATGCACCGTCCATACGGGTCCCCGTCACACAGGCACCCCTTGCCGTAGGAGACGGTATTACGATGCCCCGTTCGGCTGTTCCAGGAGGGTCCACAAACTTATAATCGTTCCACGCAGGCCTGGAGCTTTTCCAGGCTTCCGGCTCTGCAGCTTACAGAGCAGACTCTATTACAAGTTCATAGTGGAAGTTTAACCACTTTCCTCACTCTCTGGCACCTGGTAGCAGACACCTCTAGCTGAGGTTCCTTCTCGGCCCCAGGGCCCTCTGCAGACTACTGGGTCTGTGTCTCCTCCAGGAGAGGTTCGGCCCTACAGCCCTGGTCTGGCTGCACTCACCTCAGTCTTGTCTCAGACTTAATATCAGAGTCCTGTGCTCAGCCTCCACACAGGTTGCTCCATGCAGAGCTCTCAGCTCTGCTCTCACTCTCTCCCAGCACACACGCTGGAAGTCTAGAGCTAGTCTATAACTAGACTGCCCTAGACACACTCCACTCAGGTTCTGAGACTGGATTGCTTTAACCCCTCAAGCCACACCCACAGGTGGAGGTCTGTGATTCTCAGCCCTGCACTGCACCTTGGGTGTCAGGTTTCCGGGATTTCCAGTTCTCTTTTGAAAGAGCTTGCCCTCGGTTAACATGGAGTTTACTGTTCTGTTGCCCTACTTCCTGTCCAGCTGCTTAAAAGGCCGCCTCTAAGCCTAGTCCAGTGCCTGAGTATACTGCTTGCTGTGTGCTCCTGCTTGCTGCTCCTAATTCCTGATTGCCTTTGGATCCTCTTGAAAGACTACCGACACCGACTCTGGACCGTACCCGGTTTCTTCAAGCTGTGCCCGGACTCCGTCTGCCGTCTTTGGTCAGCACTTCTGCCCGGTTCCTTCCGGTTCGTAACCACTCTGGACTATCATCCCGTACGGACACTTCTGGACTTTACCACTTGCCCCTTGTGTCCCGGCTGCTGCGCATTTAGGCCTTCCGGGGTGATTGCCAGACAGTCCCTGTATAGGGGTTCGCTCTTGGTGGTCTCCCTGGGGGAGTCCGGTGCGTGGCCCCGGGAATTCCCTTCGCTCCGTTTCGGGAAGGTATTTCGTGTGTTATTGTTCTACTGTGTTTGTTCCGTTGTGTACCTATCGTGGTTACATATTATAAACATCTTTGTACCAAGAACTCGTCTCTGGTTGTCATTGCCCTAACGCTATCGAAATCCTCAGAACATACAATAGTATTACATTATATTCAGGCCCCAAAAGGATTTCGCTGGGGCAATGACTGAGACACGAGTAGATCAGCTCTTTTCCATGATTAACTCCTTGCAGCAGGAGATGGAGGCGGTACAAACTAAACTTAGAGATGTGGAGGCACAGCTGGGCCATGATCACCAGGTACTGGGTCCGGCTATTCAGGATTTGCAAGTCAGAGTGGAGGCTCAGGAAGACGTCCCCACTACGTCCGTATCAGCTGCCGGTATGCCTAGGTTACCCCCATTCCGTTTCATTGGTGATCGTAGTCAGTTTCGTGGATTTGTTAACCAATGTATACTGTTTTTTGATGTACATGCTGATTATTACCGTTCTGACCGGTCAAAAGTGTTATGTATAATCATGTTATTAACCTCACGAGCACTGGCTTGGGCTAATCCTATGATAGAGAATCGGGATATCCGTTTAAATCACCTGGATGACTTTCTGACCGCAATGGCGCAAATGTTTGATGATCCGAACCGCCGTGCTACCGCTGAATCGGCTCTCCTTTCCTTACGTCAGGGAAAGCGTTCTGTCGTTGAATACGCCACTGAGTTCAAGAGGTTAGTGGTAGACACCGACTGGGGAAACAATGCATTATTGTCTGTTTTCAGAAAAGGTTTGTCCGGTACCATCAAGGACGAGTTAGCTCGTTCCGAATCTCCAGGGGATTTTGAACTGTTTCTCTGTGTGCGTATTGATACCCGCTTGACGGAACGTAGACAGGAAAAATGGGCAGCTGTAAACCGGGTAAACAACTTTGCGTTTCCTTCCAGAGAACCCGCTCTCAGGACGCCACGGGAGGCCGAGGACGTTCCTATGCAAGTGGACTCTCTGCAAAAGCGAGAGACCAACGAACGTCGTGAACACCGTCTCCGTGAGCGTTTGTGTTTCTATTGCGGTCAATCGGACCATTTCTTGATTGACTGCCCGAGACGTCCAAATCGCCCAAATAAGGTATTGGCAGCCATGGCAGAGTGTGACAACACGGACGCAGAGTCCGATATCTCTGAGGCAAATGGACACCTGGATGCGGTATTTCCCTTGACTGTAATGTCAACATCACCGAAGGACTCAGAAGGGAAATATACCCATTGCTCGCTTCCCATTCAGATCCGGTGGGAGGGACAGCTAATACCTACATCTGCAATGATAGACTCTGGGGCAGGGGGAAATTTCATGGACTCTTCTTTTGCCAGGAAACACGGTATCCGGACTCAGCAAAGATCCTCACCGGTTACCATGGAGACGGTAGACGGATCTCCGTTAGTTTCTGGACCAGTTGATCGGGAAACAGTACCCCTAGAATGCGTGATGAAGCCAAGTCAGCAGGAGACCCTTGTTTTCATGTTGATTTCTTCTCCTCATTTTCCGATTATTTTAGGAATTCCGTGGCTACGGTCTACAAATCCAGTCATCGATTGGGAGACTAAGGAAATATCCTTCCCACCGCAGAGTGGTCCGACCATTAGTCCAACTGTACCGGTTCCAGTAACACCGAATGCGGAGGGCACTGTACAGGTACCTGTTTTACCCCCGGTTTATCATGACTTCGCTGATATATGCGACAAAAGAAAAGCCGATCGGCTTCCCCCGCATAGACCGTATGATTGCCCCATAGACTTACTCCCAGGGGCGGAGATCCCGTTTGGTCATGTCTACCCGTTGGCGGCACCTGAGCTAGAAGCACTAAAAGAGTACATCGATGAAAGTCTAGCCAAGGGATTTATTCGCCCGTCTACCTCACCAGCAGGGGCACCCATCTTTTTCGTGAAAAAGAAAGAGGGGACTCTGAGACCCTGTATTGACTACCGGGAACTGAATAAAATAACCATCCGGAACCGGTATCCGTTACCGTTGATTCCTGAGCTATTGGAGAGAGTCCAACAGGCAAAAATATTCACTAAATTGGATCTCCGTGGGGCATATAATCTACTTCGCATACGTCCCGGAGACGAGTGGAAGACCGCGTTCCGATGTCGGTATGGACATTATGAGTACCTAGTGATGCCTTTTGGACTTTGTAACGCTCCCGCGGCTTTCCAACATCTAGTTAACGATATTTTTAGGGATATAATGGACCAATTCATGGTGATTTATCTGGATGACATCCTGATCTTTTCTGATTCCCTACAGGAACACCAGGAGCACGTCAAGACCGTACTTACCCGTCTGAGGGATAACCACCTGTACATTAAACTGGAGAAATGCGAATTCCATTGCTCACAAATACAATTCTTAGGTTATGTCATCTCTCCTCAGGGACTGAACATGGAGTCTGGCAAGATACAAGCAATTCTAGACTGGCCGGAACCGGGAAACATCAAAGAGGTACAACGCTTTGTCGGTTTTGCCAACTTTTACCGACGCTTTATCCGTAACTTTTCAGAGATCGTCCGTCCCATCACTCTGTTAACCAAGAAAGGACAGAAGTTTGTGTGGTCCGCCCAGGCCCAGGAAGCTTTCCATCGTCTCAAGGTTTGTTTTACCTCAGCGCCAATATTAGTACATCCGAATCCCGCACTTCCCTTTATCGTGGAAGTCGACGCTTCCGACTATGCATTAGGGGCAATCCTTTCTCAAAGGACTGGGGACAAGAGTCTCTTGCATCCGTGTGCTTTCTTTTCTCGCCGGTTGTCCCCTGCAGAAAGGAACTATGACATTGCGGACAAGGAATTGTTGGCGATTATTTCAGCTTTTAAGGAATGGAGACACCACTTACAGGGAGCTGCGCAGCAAGTGATAGTACTCACAGATCATCGTAACCTGGAATTTCTTAAGTCTGCCAGGTGCCTGTCTCCACGGCAAGCCCGTTGGAGCCTATTCCTTAACCAGTTCAATTTTATCGTTACATACCGTCCAGGTTCACGTAATGGGAAAGCCGATGTCTTGTCCCGAATCCACGCCGTGGACTCCGTGCCTGGAACCCCGTCTCAGACCGTGTTATCGGATGCCAATTTCGTTGGAGTAATCCAGGACCAGGACTTGTGGAAGGACATCAAGCTGGCCTATGATGGTGACGTATTTCTTGCTGCCCCCCCGAATGATGTAACTCTTGCTCTTCGGAATGGTGTGTGGTTGAGAGAGCGACGCATTTATGTCCCGGAGGCCGTAAGACTTCGGGTTCTCAAGTTGGTCCATGACTCCGTGTTGGCTGGTCATAGGGGGTACAGAAGACGCAGGAATTTCTGAGCCGTTTTTTCTGGTGGCCTACCTGTTTAAAGGATGTAAAGGACTATGTCCACTCATGTGTGGTTTGTGCCCGGTGCAAGGTCCCTCGTGTGGCTCCTACGGGACTCCTCCAACCGTTACCCGTTCCATCTCGCCCTTGGGGATCTATCTCAATGGATTTTATTGTGGAGTTGCCAGTCTCAGGCGGTCACAATACCATTTTAGTGGTGGTGGATCGGTTGACAAAAGCTGCTCACTTTATTCCGTGTACCGGTCTTCCCTCAGCCGCAGAGACAGTGGATTTGGTTATCCAGAACGTATTCCGATTGCATGGGGTACCAGACGAGATCATCTCTGACCGGGGCGTACAGTTCACGTCTAGGTTCTGGAAGGGGTTTTGTACGGCACTCCAGATTGATGTCTGTTTGTCTTCTGCATACCATCCTCAGACAAATGGGCAAACCGAACGGACTAATCAAACCCTGGAACAATACCTTCGATGTTATGTCAGCCATCTGCAGGACGATTGGTTGAAGATGCTTCCGTTGGCGGAGTTCTCGTATAACAACACTCAGAGCAGCTCCACTAAGGTAACGCCCTTTTTCGCTAACTTGGGTTACCATCCGAATGTTTTGCCTAGGTCACCGGTTGCGGTTTCGGTGCCAGCGGTGGAGGACAGATTGACAGAGCTACGACAAAATCTGGAGGTTCTAAAGGACACTGTGGCTACGGCTCAGGAGTGTTCCGGCAGACACTCACCGGAAACCGGCACCCATGTATAAGGTAGGGGACTCTGTATGGTTATCCACCAAAAACCTGAGATTGGGTGTTCCTTCGCAGAAGCTGGGACAAAAATTCATCGGTCCGTTTCAGATCACCGGGATCGTGAGCCCTGTGGCCTGTCGGCTGCGGTTACCGCACCATCTAAAGGTACACCCGGTCTTTCATGTTTCTCTCCTCAAACCCGTTTCTCCTAATACGTTTCATGGTCGTGTCGTGCCTCCTCCTCCGCCTGTGATGGTTGACGGCGAGGAGCAGTTCGTGGTTGAGGACATTATTGACTCCCGGCTCCATCGTCGTCGGCTTCAGTATCTGGTACGTTGGCAGGGGTACGCCCCCGAGGACGATTCCTGGGAACCGGTGGGTAACATTCGGGCACCCCGGAAGATTGCTCAGTTTCATCGGCGGTACCCGGACAAGCCAGGCCCTGATCCGTCCTGAGGCCGTTTCTGGGGGGGGGAGTAATGTCAGGTTTCCGGGATTTCCAGTTCTCTTTTGAAAGAGCTTGCCCTCGGTTAACATGGAGTTTACTGTTCTGTTGCCCTACTTCCTGTCCAGCTGCTTAAAAGGCCGCCTCTAAGCCTAGTCCAGTGCCTGAGTATACTGCTTGCTGTGTGCTCCTGCTTGCTGCTCCTAATTCCTGATTGCCTTTGGATCCTCTTGAAAGACTACCGACACCGACTCTGGACCGTACCCGGTTTCTTCAAGCTGTGCCCGGACTCCGTCTGCTGTCTTTGGTCAGCACTTCTGCCCCGTTCCTTCCGGTTCGTAACCACTCTGGACTATCATCCCGTATGGACACTTCTGGACTTTACCACTTGCCCCTTGTGTCCCGGCTGCTGCGCATTTAGGCCTTCCGGGGTGATTGCCAGACAGTCCCTGTATAGGGGTTCGCTCTTGGTGGTCTCCCTGGGGGAGTCCGGTGCGTGGCCCCGGGAATTCCCTTCGCTCCGTTTCGGGAAGGTATTTCGTGTGTTATTGTTCTACTGTGTTTGTTCCGTTGTGTACCTATCGTGGTTACATATTATAAACATCTTTGTACCAAGAACTCGTCTCTGGTTGTCATTGCCCTAACGCTATCGAAATCCTCAGAACATACAATAGTATTACATTGGGATTATTAAAGGGAACCTGACCCTTATGTGCAGCAAGAATCCTTTGTGGACTACAAGTCCCATAGCAACCTCTTCCATTTAGATTTCGCAGGTACCTTCTCCACTGTGACATATAGCGACCATTTACCACATTGGTGGTCGCTACCTCACATAACTCCCCCCTCTGTTCAAACTTGTAGGGTTGAACACTCGATACCCCACAGGGCCCCCGAGACAGGGCATCAGGTCCACTGTGCGCTAACAGGCAAGAGGGCCCTTTAGGACACCCTCGAGCTCCTGTTCCTGCCAGACCGTCCGTCACCAAACCCTGCAAGGAAACCCACTTCTCAGACATGGTCCCCGGCCAGACCCATCCCTCCAAGGCTGTCGCCCATGGTCTATGGAAGAGGGAGACTCCCCCTTAGTCGGCACCATCATCCTGTCAGTCCCTGAGCTAATCTGACCACTAGAGGCCTCACTATCGAGGGGCCTCTGCCGGGAGATGATAGAAGAGGCGCCATAACTAGGACCTCCGCATGATCCGTTCACAGATCTCTCGTGGGCTCTTCTTCCCGGGCATCTTCGTCTGGGTCTCAGATAGCGTACTTTCTTGTCAGCGTCTTTGGCTAACGCTGCATCACTCCTTTCATTCAGTCCTTTAGATTGTGTCTCGCAGGATGGAGACCCTTCAGAGTCCGTACTATAGCCTGATAAATATCCGGGTCCTCGGTGACCCCGGCTCATTTTATCAACAGATTTTCTTTTGCCCTCTGAGGTAACCTGTTCATCAAGCGGGCTACCTTCCTCTTCGGGACCATAGCCCCTATATGGTCGCCATCCCACACCAACTTGGCGGAGTTGGTTCGCAATTCTCTGTCTTTCTAAATTCAACTGGTTTAAGTCATTCAAGTATCCCAGGCGGTATTCTAGGAGGACTCGTATATCTGTAACACACTCTGTCGTTCCCGCAGTGGCACCGGGAACCATGCCTGCCGACTTCACAGGGTATCCTGGCTTCATTATGAATATCAATTCTTACTCTCGTCACGCCGGTTTTATCAATCATCTCCTGCATGGCTCCTCCATGTCGTCCAATAAGCCTCATAACCATCTCTTTGGGCACTTGGATGCTCTCTTCAACAAACTCCAATAACCATCGAGCTGTCTTCACCGCTTCTGCAGTTTTTCCATAAATACGGAAGGTTCCGCTGTCTTTTTCGAAGTGTACAGCTGTAACCCCTGGAACCTCCCAGGCTTGCTTAATGTTACTTCTTAGCGCTCTCAATGCCAGCCCGATCAATGTTGTCTTCACAACCACCACTTCTTGAAACCCTGTGGTCAGCTGCGCCAAACGTCTGGCGTTTTCATCCTTCTTGGCAGTGATGAGCCACTTCGTACGAAGACACCGAAGGTGCATGTCACTTAGGATGGCCACTCGCTTCTTTGTGACGTCACTAAAAGAGCACACCACCAACCGATTAGTCTCTGCGGCAAAGTACACTTTACAGGCCCCTACTGCCTTCTGGAATCTCTCATGCACCTTCTCACTGGCACAGGCTTCCCTTAAGTCTTCCGGCACGTCTATCCAGCACTTGAAGACTGGTCTGTTTCCTTCACTGTCAAGGACACTAGACTGTTGCTGAGGTCTCTTGTCTTCCTCCATATTCTCCATCAAAGGCTTCACCTGTTGAGTTACACACACCTCGGGTTTCAGGCTCTTAGCTGAGCCAATCGCCTTGTCTTCAATCTTAGTCTTACCCACTGAGTCAGTCAGGTTCTCAGCTCCTGTTGAGACCTTACGTCTGATCTTCACCTCTTCCTCAGAGGCTCTTTCCACTTTTACAGCACCAGCCGTGTCTTGGGACTTCACTGCATTCCTTCCAACGTCCTCTTGGGTCTCTGCAGTGTCACCCTCTGCCTTTTCTTGGGCATTTACAGCATCACCTTCTACTAGGGTGTCACGCCCTTCAGCACGGTACTCTGTTCTTCTTAGAACCTTGGCACCATTTTCAACATTCAGCACCTCAACACTGGGTAGCTTATCGGTCCGCTCACCAGGACCTTTGTGGATTTGTACTCCACCAACACTGTCTAGGAGTACTTCTCCTATATTACTCTGTAGTATGTCATCTCCTACAGCGCTTTCATCCGACAGACCACCAGCTTCATGCTTGGAAATTATAGAAGACACCGCCATTACTTCTTTGGTCGGTTCATTCCCTGCAATTTCACCCTGCTGAATTCTGTTGTTACAATGTGTCAGTTCCAGCACAGACACTTTCTTTTGCATGATGTGGCTGCCCGACTCTACATTAGCGGTTGCTATCGGTAACGTGCCTTTCTCAACCTTCTCTGCACATTCAGATTCTGGAAGGGAATCCGCACTGTGGGCAGAAATACGCGACATTGTCTCTACCTGGTCCATATTTTCGGAGGTTGTAGCTAGCTCCGCCCCTCTGCGCCTGTTGCGCCTTCGGCGACGGGAGGAGGATTTCCCCTCTTTGCTCATCAGTATGTCACTGTACTCATTTGTCTCTTTAGTAACGTCAGTGTCGATTCTGGAGTTGTCGTCACTCCCCCTGGTGTTCTGGACTACCACGTCCCCACTTAACCAGGTGTCGGACCCTTTGTCTGGAGCTCTCCCGTTTTTAACTGTCACACTATCATTTGTTACTTTAACGGTCATGTTACTAAGTTGGGCATGTCCCCCATTATCTTTGGTCACCCCTAACTTAGGACTGTCCTTACGTGGAGGTACCTCCTCCTCCGTGTACCTCAATGTCCCACTGGGAACCTGTATAACCTCTTGCGGAAAAGAGGCTTCCGTAGGCGGGAGCCGACTTATTCCTGTGCAATCGGTCCCGGACTCTGTCTTCCATAAGTCCCGAAAGAACTCAAACTCCTGTCCTATGATAACCGGACATAGCAGATCTGGAGCTACACCCACATCAGGGCGCCCCATACGTTTGGCCGTCTGAATCATCACCCTGGCCAGAGGATATTCTTTAGTGGTCCCATGCACACAACGTCCTTCTATTGTCCTATCCACCAAAAAATGGAGATCGGACATGGGTCTCACTAAGGTCAACTGGCTACCCGGGTCTAACAGACCAGACACACTTAGCCCATTCAAGTCCACTGAGCACTTCTGTGGCCTCACATCGGATGGATAGCCTATACCGCAGGTAGGACATAGGTAAGGCAAATCCCATTGCCCCTTGCTATAGTCCCTCTGTTCGGATTTTGAATGCTCCACCCCCTTGTGGATCACCACCGCTTTCTGGGGTCCTGCCCCCTGTTGGGTAACTACCTCGTTCCGGGCCTCCGCCCCCTTTTGGGCAACTACCCCTTTTTGGGACTCCGCCCCCTTTTGGGCAACCACCCCTTTTTGGGACTCCGCCCCCTTTTGAGGTTTCCATGCAATGTCCTTAGCCCCCAGTTCACACTGTTCGTCCTTATCTCCCTGCGCACCCAGTGTCCATACTGGCCCCCGAAGGGAACGCTCAAACTGGTTCATGGCTGCGACATCGCTACACTCTGACAGCTCCTGCTGTTCCACCATGTCCACAGGGACCATTCTCTCTTTTTGGCTTTCAGCCCCCACTGCTGTCGCTGGACCTCCTGGCCCATGCTGTTGGTGCTGCTGACTCTGTAGCAGCTGGTTCTGGAGCTCCTCCATGCTGCAACGAGAAGAGGAACAGGAGGGGCGCTCCAATGGGTAATACCCGGTGGTCAAAGACGGGGGGGGGGGTTAGAGAACCACTAACCTTTCCGGGTTGTACCGCCCGTACAACCAGGGTCTCCAGCCTGTGGTGTATCACTGCTCACCAAGCAGGGCCTCGCAATTCCGGCTGGCCTGGAACCTCCAGTCACTGGTCTCTCGCCACTGCAGACCCACTGATTCACCGCCAGCAGCTGGAGCACGCTGTCCCTGTTCGTGGACCCGCCGATCCACCGCCAGCTGCTTGAGTGCGCAGACAATTTTCGTGGACCCGCCTATCCACCGCAAACCGTTTCAAAAAAGTTTTCGTGGACCCGCCGATCCACAGCAAGCAGTCTGTATCCACAGGAATATGTCCTATGCCGTTGCCCCTAGCAACCAGGCTGCATGCCCGCATTCTCCACCATAATGTAGCGGGGTGGGGGTCCCCCAGGACTACAAAGACGCCGTGACTCAAATAGTCCGATCCAAACAGCTTTATTGTCCTCGCTGTACATGTAAATTCACCCGGAACACAGCCGGGTTATGCACCGTCCATACGGGTCCCCGTCACACAGGCACCCCTTGCCGTAGGAGACGGTCTTACGATGCCCCGTTCGGCTGTTCCAGGAGGGTCCACAAACTTATAATCGTTCCACGCAGGCCTGGAGCTTTTCCAGGCTTCTGGCTCTGCAGCTTACAGAGCAGACTCTATTACAAGTTCATAGAGGAAGTTTAACCACTTTCCTCACTCTCTGGCACCTGGTAGCAGATACCTCTAGCTGAGGTTCCTTCTCGGCCCCAGGGCCCTCTGCAGATCACTGGGTCTGTGTCTCCTCCAGGAGAGGTTCGGCCCTTCAGCCCTGGTCTGGCTGCACTCACCTCAGTCTTGTCTCAGACTTAATATCGGAGTCCTGTGCTCAGCCTCCACACAGGTTGCTCCATGCAGAGCTCTCGGCTCTGCTCTCACTCTCTCCCAGCACACACGCTGGAAGTCTAGAGCTAGTCTCTAACTAGACTGCCCTAGACACACTCCACTCAGGTCCTGAGACTGGATTGCTTTAACCCCTCGAGCCACACCCACAGGTGGAGGTCTGTGATTCTCAGCCCTGCACAGCACCTTGGGATTATTAAAGGGAACCTGACCCTTATGTGCAGCAAGAATCCTTTGTGGACTACAAGTCCCATAGCAACCTCTTCCATTTAGATATCGCAGGTACCTTCTCCACTGTGACATATAGCGACCATTTACCACATTGGTGGTCGCTACCTCACAGTGGCCAAAAACAGTCTGGTCGGATTCTGGCAGGGAGTATGCATATCGCATACTTGCAGTCACTTGACCGTTATTGCTGGTAAACAATGCTCACAGTACACAGTGTGTGTGTTGTCAGGATTCATAAGTCTGCAGTCACATGGATTTAAAATGGACAACCCCTTTAACATCAGAGGAATCTGTTTACATAGTTGAAAACACAGTGTCCACCAAACACAATAGGGGATATTATAGCTCCTACAGAGCTCCCTCTCTTCAAAATAACCACTGCACATACTCATTTATTTGCTTCACTCTAAAACATAAGGATTGGTCTCTGACCATTGTGGCTAATACACATGTGCATTTCCTAAAATGACAGGTAGTGTGAGTCTAAAAGAATGCCACAGTGGCAAGTGTGAAATTTCCAAGATTTCTCATTTTTATTATTAACTAGCTGTAGTAACCGGCATTGCCCATAATAGAAACTGTCTCTCTGTCCCTGTATCTGTCTCTCTCTGTGTGTCTGTTTGTCTCTTTCTCTCTGTCTCTGTGTGTCTGTCTCTCTGTGTCTGTCTCTTTCTCTGTCTGTCTCTATCTGTGTGTTTGTTTCTTTCCATGTCTGTCTCTGTATCTCTTTGTCTGTCTCTCTCTATCTGTCTGTCTGTCTTTCCCTGTCTGTCTGTCTGTGTCTGTCTGTCGATTTCTGTCTGTCTCTATCAATGTCTGTCTCTGTCTGTCTATCTCTCTGTCTGTCTCTGTATCAGGCTCTCTCTATCGCTTTGTCTGTCTATCTCTGTGTCTGTCTCTGTGTGTCTGTCTCTGTGTGTCTGTCTGTCTCTTTCCCTGTCTGTCTCTGTGTTCCTGTCTCTTTCCCTGCCTGTCTCTCTATTTCTCTATCTCTCTGTCTGTCTTGGTTAGTCTCACTCTCTCTCTCTGTCTCTCTGTTTCTTTCCCTGTCTGTCTCTTTTCCTGTCTGTCTCTCTCTCTCTGTCTCTTTGTCTCTTTCCCTGTCTCTTTACCTGTCTGTCTCTGTCTGTCTTCTTCTGTTCTTCTTTGTCTGTTTGTCTTTTTCCCTGTCTTCCTCTGTCTGTCTGTCTCTTTTCCTGTCCGCCTTTGTCTGTCTCTCTCCATGTCTGTTTACAATTTACGTGATTGTAAATGCGACGGTGCAGATTCCTTTAGCAGACGTACACACATACACTCAGCTTCATATATTAGTTACATATATATGACATGGAAAAAATTGCCAAAATGAAAAAAATACATTTAGCACAAAAATACTATTTAAACACCCCAGATTCAATGGGACTGTCCCGACTTCCTCTCATTGTCTTTGATGGTCTCACAGCTGCCCCTCCTATGGGATGGGGCCAGCATCTTTCTGCATGCACATAAATTAAATAAAAAACTCTTCCGTGTTCTCAAGGATCAAACTCAAGACCTCCATGTTCATATGCAGCTAATCTAGCAATGAGCTTCAGCCCACATTGAAGAACACTGGAGAATTTGGTGAACTTAAGCTGATTGCAGGCAGTAAACCCAGATGAAGATTATTCAGGTATGTAGATATACATATGTGGTCTATAGGTGAAGAAAAAACAGATATTTTTGTTCCTATATAACTGCTAAAAATGCTGAAAAACAATTATGGAATTTTTTTTTCTTTCTGCATTTTCCCTCTGGGATTTGAACAGACAACTTTCACATTGTAGGGAATAGCTAAATCATATGAGCCACAAGCTCTGGTGATGTCATATGTAGAATTTTGTAATCTTGAAGCTGCATTTCAGGCTCTGAATTCACAAGCAGATAATACAGGTACATAGAGATACATTGTACTGTACATATCAGTGTATTTCTATGTCCCTGTGTTCTGGTGGGAGAATAAAAGAGGAGGGGTTTTTTTCCTACAAAATAGTTAAAAACTAATAAAAATCAATTACAATAATTACATTTTTAATTCACTTTTTTAAAAAAAATTAAAAATAATAAACATCACAAATCAGCAAAAAAGCGATCAAATTATTTCTGGTGATCGGTAAATGATTGTATTAAATCCATAAAAAAATAATAAAAATATAACATTGAGGCCAAGATCACATGCAGAGGCTGCATTGTTTCTACTGTTTTTTCTGTTTCCGAACAAAAAGCTTCATGGTTATTACCTTAAGGTCTCGTATAGGTCACACTAGGAAGGGTATACATTGACCCTCCAGTGTGGCCACGAGACAGCACACTCCAAATAGCATATAATAATCAAGCGCACAAGGAGTTTTAGTGCAAATATAGAAAATGTATTTCAATCTCAATAAATAACAGGAATAGAATAAAGGACGTATCAAGCGCAAGGTTAGGGAATTAAACACCTAGGTCCCGTACAGCACAGTATATCAGCATTTATAACGAATTAATATAGTGGGACTCAAATTTAAAAAGGCCAAACAGAGTCACAAAGCATTTTGTAAGCTTAGGCAAGACACAAGGGGTATTCTATATCTGATATGCACTTATATAATAAAGGCTATATATATAGTATAACATAGTATACAAGGAGTCAGTAATAATCACAGAAGCCTATATCAAAAAAGTGTAAGTTTAAATAGAGTGCTTGCCTGCTCACAGCGGTGGTGCAGGGGAGCCAGGTCAGAGAAGAAACTCTCCATCTGGGTCCCATGAACCCCAGCTATGCAGAAATTCAAGAGTATGGGACTTTACTAAAAAGAGCCCACATGAAGTAACAAACATCTATCATAATGGAAAAGGTAATGCGTTTGCAGATAATCCACTCGAAAGGAAGCCCTTGAGACAAGTAAAAGTAAGCAGTATATAATATATATTAAGAAGTCTCTGCAGCAGTCCTTATACAGAGGGGGTTGTAGATAGAAGTGAAGCGCTTACCAAATCAATAGAGTGGTGTGGGGGAACCTGGCCAGAGGGGACCTCTGACGGCCGTTTCGCGGTATACTACCGCTTCTTCCGGGAAGAGTAATTGCACTTACTCCTCCCGGAAGAAGCGGTAGTATACCACGAAATGGCCGTCGGAGGTCCCCTCTGGCCAGGTTCCCCTACACCACTCTATTGATTTGGTAAGCGCTTCACTTCTATCTATAACCCCCCTCTGTATAAGGACTGCTGCACAGACTTCTTAATATATATTATATACTGCTTACTTTTACTTGTCTCAAGGGCTTCCTTTCGAGTGGATTATCTGCAAATGCATTACCTTTTCCATTATGAAAGATGTTTGTTACTTCATGTGGGCTCTTTTTAGTAAAGTCCCATACTCTTGAATTTCCGCATAGCTGGGGTTCATGGACCCAGATGGAGAATTTCTTCTCTGACCTGGCTCCCCTGCACCACCGCTGTGAGCAGGCAAGCACTCTATTTAAACTTACACTTTTTTGATATAGGCTTCTGTGATTATTACTGACTCCTTGTATACTATGTTATACTATATATATAGCCTTTATTATATAAGTGCATATCAGATATAGAATACCCCTTGTGTCTTGCCTAAGCTTACAAAATGCTTTGTGACTCTGTTTGGCCTTTTTAAATTTGAGTCCCACTATATTAATTCGTTATAAATGCTGATATACTGTGGTGTACGGGACCTAGGTGTTTAATTCCCTAACCTTGCGCTTGATACGTCCTTTATTCTATTCCTGTTATTTATTGAGATTGAAATACATTTTCTATATTTGCACTAAAACTCCTTGTGCTCTTGTTTATTATATGTTTTTTCTGTATGTTTTATGCAGGTGTCCACAGCACACAACAACATAACAATCTTCCCTGATTATTCAATGTTTTCTCCGTTTCTTTTATGCGTTTTTCCCCTTATTTGATGCATTTTTGGTGCAGGTGTGAATATGGGTTTTTAATTCTTTTTCAATAGTACAGAAAAGCTTTGATTCTGCATTTAAAAAATGAAACAACACTTTTTTTTTTACTTGCTTTTTTTTTAGGCTCAATATAGAATTTTTTGGAGGAAAAAAACACCAAAACTGTAGAGTTCAGCAGCTGGCAGAGATTTCATGAAATCATAGCCATTTTGTTCATGTTCACATGTAGCGTAAATGCTGCATTTTTTCTGCACAGAAATTCTGCTGTGTTTAACTGTACAAGTAAAGTGGATGTGATTTCATGGAAAGATGCCACTGAACTCTGCGGTTATATCTGTAATCCCAACTGTCCTGGATACAGCGGGACATTCCCAGTCTATGGCATCTGCTGAATGTCCTTAACTGCCACCACCCTTCTGATATCTCCTCCTGCCAGGGTAGAAAGAAATGGCAAATGGGTGTAGTTTGCGGTGTGGCTGGACACATGGTAAAAATTTCCATGGCACAAGGACACACCACATGCTTTGTCCCTCTTTCTGTTCTTCAAAAGTTGGGAAGTATGTTGCACATAGAACAAGCAATTGGATTATTGGGGATTCAAGTCCTCTAAGGAGACTAATAGATAAGGTAAAAAGCAAATAAAAAAGGTTGAAAGAAGAAACATAAATGTTTGATTAGCCCCCTTTTTCCCTGATTAAAAATAAGTATTAAACCGCCCCCCATATATGCTATTACCATATCCATAAAAGTCTGATCTACGAAAATATGAACTTAGATAACCCAATCAATAAACACCGTAAACAGATAAAAATGAAAACAAAAAAATTGTGTTTATTTTTTTGTTTGCTGCAACACTACAAAAAAATGCTTCAAGAAGCAACCAAAATGTAATATCTATTCCAAAATGGTATTAATAAAACATTTTTTTGACACACAAAAAACATTTTTGACACTCAATAAGAATATGTTATGTGTCTAGGAAAATTACAAATGGTTTTTTTTTCACCACTACAATAATAAGAAAAAAAAAATAGACAAAATTAGTATTGCCGTAATCGTAGTGATGAAGAGAATGGTGCCAGTTCACTTTTACCACACAGTGTACGCCGTAAAAGAATTCCCCTAAAAAAATGTCAGAATGGTGGGGAGTTTTTTGTATTTTCTTCTCACTCGGAATGTGTTTCCTGTTTTTCAGCACATTATGTGGTAAAATGAATGGTGTTAGTCAAATTACATTATTCAAAGTACAACTTGTCCCTAAAAAAAACAAACCTATGTGAAAAAGAAAAATGTTTGAAGAACGGGAAGAAAAAACGAAAAAACAAAATGGAAATTGGCGGTCAGAGAAAAAGAACGAGAGAATCAAGTTCTGACGGTATTTTGGCTTTGCCACATTTGTGCCAATGAGATCCTGCAGAAGACTATCACATCTGTAAGGATAGACCTATAAGGTTTCCTGAAAGGACACAAGGTCCAACTACGTAATACAGAACCAAAGATAATGTATCCCACCATTGGTGACCTCCTGGAGCTGGGTATTTTACTCTATCTGCCCCGGGGTGGCTTATTCCATACTAGCCACCCTCACTACAGCCAGTTTGTCTCATACAGTGGTTGTTATTGGCTGTAATAAAGTTTTCACTTTTATATCATATTAAATGGTCCTCTAATTTTTGCTCTCCTCTTGGTGTGACAATGGTAGCATAGCATTATTTGGGGTATCTCTTCTTTGGCTTTATACCAGATCTGTAAGTGTCTGTGGTGTGAATTAGTGACGTAAAATAAAAATCACACTTTGATCAGTGTTTATAGTACAATGCAAATTAAATTTGGCATACTACCCATATCAGTAAAAACAATTAAAAAGAAGAGCTTTTTTTCATGCCCGTAATAAGCAATCACAATTCAGTTGTTATTCAGTATTGTGCTCTTGAAAAATGAAAGCTACTCTGTGATTGGTCGGTATGGGTAAAAAAGTCAGTTTCCCTTTATGCAGTTTTCATAAATCAGCCCCTATATTTCTTCTTTGAGGTTTTATTCTATTATACAGTGTTAATAAGTGGAATGTTGCCACATGTACAATGCTTGTTGTGTGATTAGTGATGAGCGAGCACTACTATGCTTCGGTGTTCGGTAACAAGCAGGTCAGAAGCTCGGATGGGCTCGACTCGTGTACCCAGTATAATGTAAGTCAATGGGGAACGTGAGTATTTTTCTGTAACATTTTCCATAAAAATGCTCCATTATACTCAGTAAAAGAAGTTTCACTTATGCATCTCATTAGCTGCAAAGTTGATCTGCTCGAATTGTCCCAGGCTCTAAGTACAACATAGCTTCTTATGGCTTCTTATGGCTGCTGAGCACAACATGGCTGGTCAGTGCAACATGGATGACCATTCTCTTACACAGTCAAGCTCCTCCGAGCTTCCAACCTGCTCATTATGAGTACCAAGCACCAAAGCATGGTAGTGCCCGCTCATCACTAGTAGTAACTATCAATCATGTACTGCAGACAAATGTGACATAATGCTAATTCACAGAATATTACTATTCTATTGTAAGTGAGTTTCTTTGTTCTATTATGTTTTGCATGCGAATAATCATGAACAATTTTACATGGCTACATGTGTCTTCAATAATGAAGGTACTGTGGTCGCATAACTCCATTATAGCTGTAATCAAGTGAGCAGGTCAAGTGGCTGATACATGACCTCAGTATGGTGGCAGATAGGGATGTGGGGATTATTATTAATAAGGGTATATCAATTAGAGACCTTATTTTGATAATGGACAAATAAATAAAAAATAGTTATACTAAGTAGTCAGAATGTTTAATGGGTTGTCTATTACTGGTGAACCCCCGCTTAATCAATTCAGGACCCCAAATTTAAAAAAAATCTATACTTTCCTCCTGAAGTGGCGCCATTCTAGCAATGTCAGGGTCACTGTTCCTGGTGGTGGCGTGACATTGTTCTGTCACATGCAGGCTGCAGTCGCTCATCGGCTGCAGGCTTCACTATTTCCTCTGAGCGGACATCTGCTGCTATGGAACTATGAGCTGCAGCCCATAATCAGCCACTCACTGTCCGCAGCCTGCACCTAACACATCCCAACAGGCCACATCACTCTACAGAAATATTGGTGCTGAAATTGCGGGAACAATGGCACAGCAAGGGGTGAGTATGCAAATAATTGTGCTACTGTTGATGGTTAGAAGATTTAGTGGCCATGTTGAGTTTTTTTTAAGAGTTTTCATGTGTTTTATGCAAATTAAAAGTTGCTTTTTACGGTACCAGCAAAATGTACGAGATTCCACTGAAATGGCAAATTGCTGCGTTTTGAAAAATGCAGCATGTCGATTCTTCTAGTGTTTTTCACCATCGAAAGCAATGAGAAAGTGCAAAAATGCTGCAAAATCGCAACATCTGTGTTTTTGCTGCTTTTGTGGTGAATAAAACTAACGTTATTTAAATGTAGTGTAGACAAATGACAAACCAAAAGCACAACAAAAACGAAGTAAAACCAGCTTTTTGGAAGCACCGTTTGAGAGCAGGATTTGGCTGTAGCAAAACAATCAATCAATTGCGTCATTTTTTTACACCATTTACCGATCCCCATAAATAATCTGATCACTGTGTTATGCAGGTCATTACGATTACAGGGACACTAAATATGTCCATGTTATTTGCTGATTTGTGATGTTTATTATTTTATAAAAAAGCGCAATCAAAATTACATTATTGTAATTTTGTTATTATTTTTAGTGATTTTATTAGAAGAAAAAAAAATCCTCTCCCTCTAGAACAGGGGTGGGCAATTAATTTTCCCATGGGGCCGCATGAGAAATTGGGATGGTTTTAGACGGCCGGACTAATATAATTAACTCAGTTTTACCCAATACTGTATATAGTATATTTACTATCCCTTCATAAACAAACAGTAAGTTACGGACTGTGTGACCCCTCGTGACCCTGCATGCACACACACAGACATGTCCGTTTTTTTCTCTGGCAGCACGGGTGTCACACGGATCGTACACTGATGTGATCTGTGTGACAAGTACCAGAGAAAACACGGGTCTTTTTAATAAAAATATTTTCTATATTTACCTCTCTCCAGCGCTGCTGTCTCTGGCTCTGCTGCATCCCGCTCCTTATCGCCGGTAATTATACTCACTGAATATTCACTGCAGTGAGCAGCTGGAAGCAGGGACAACGCTGGGGATCGCATTGCTGGGTGAGTATACAGGTGTGTGTGTGTGTGTGTTGAGAACCTGGAAGCCGGAGCATCTTGGGGACTTGTCACAGTTCCCAATGAACTCTGATGAACCCGTGAAGCTGTAGCGTGGGTGTCGCAGGGGGGTGATCAGAGTACATTGGGAACTCCGATGACCTCCTGGAGGTCACTGTGCTTGCAGAATACTCACCTGTCCCTGCGGTGATGTCCTCAACAGTGCTGTGCCCGGCGCTGTCACCGCGATGCTCCGGCTTCCAGGTCCTGAGTTCGGTGAATAATCGATGAATGAGTGGGGGTCAGGAGCGGGAGACAGCAGAGCCGAAGAAAACAGGTAAATATGGAAAATCTTGTTATTTCACAGACTCGTGTTTTCTCCGGTACCTGTCACATTTATGCAAACAGGTACCGGAGAAACGCAATCAGGCCCTGTAATGGCGGCACGCCGCTGCAGGGGGCAGGGAGGGAGCGCGTGGTACCCGATGTAACTCCAGTACCATTCGCAGTTACGGGCTTTTCTCTGCACTGATTTAGGTACCAGACCCGCTCTAGTTATGTTTGAGCTCCACACGGAGCCAATGCCGGGAGCACCACAATCAAGTGTCTGCTCTCAACAGCAGGGGTGGACACTGACAGCTTGGGGCCCCTGTGCAAGATATTGTATCTAGCCCCCCCCTTCTATGGCGACAAAGCTGCATATAGTATAAATATTCACACACACATATTATATATATATATATATATATATATACATATATATATACTGTACACATATATACATATACATACGTATACACACACACACACACACACACATACAATATATACACAAACAATCCCCATATACTACATCACTACATCCCTATATATTACACCTGTAATAGACATTACTACATCCCTATATACTACACCTGTAATGTACATCACTACACTCCTATATACTACACCTGTAATATTCATCACTACATCCCTATACATTACACCTGTAATATACATCAATACATCCCTATACACTACACCTGTAATTTACATCACTACATCCCTATACACTACACCTGTAATATACATCACTACATCCCCATATACATCACTAGACCCCTATATACTACACCTGTAAAACTATATTCCCATATAGTACATTACTACACCCAAATATTAGTCACCAGTTACCCCCCCTCCCCCCATTGTCCCCTCTGGTTACTAGTCACCCCTCACCTCTCCCTCCTCAGGCACCTCCGTATGGGCCCCTGCCGAGATGCTTCTTCTCTTGTACGGGCCCCCGCCGCTGCTTCTCTCCGTACGGGCCCCGGCTGCTGCAGCTTCTTCTCCTGCCGGGCGGGAACTTTTCAAATAACACACACGCGCGCAGTACTGACGACATCAGGGCGCGCGTGTGTGTCACAGAGAAAGGTACCGGGCAGGGAACAGAGGACAGATTCCTGTGTTCCGCTGCCTAGACTGTGCGGTGCTGCAGGATCGCTCTTTGCCCGGCACGCAGCGTGTGATGAGGGCAATCTGACCACGGGCCTCCCGGAGCCTGGAGCTCCAGACAACAGGTCAGATTGCCCTCATCCCTGATCGGCCAGCAAGGACGCCCTGAGCCAGGCGGGCCGGTCACAGAGAGTAGGCAGGTCGGATGTGGCCCGCGGGCCGCCCTTGCCTAGGTCTGCACTAGAACATAGGACATAGAGATACTGCTCTGTACAATGGAGCTCTGTGTCCTGTGTAATCTGCTATATTGTAGGTTCATGTATATAAAATCCTCCCTTTGAGGTCAGCCCATTTTTTATATATGTATTTTTTTCTCATTTCTTTTTAGTAATTTTATGGGAACAAATGAATCTGACTCTTTCCTTCACCTACACAGAGATGCAGTATCTATCTATCTATCTATCTATCTATCTATCTATTTATCTATCTATCTTCTATCTAGTATGTATCTATATCTATCTCTTACCTATTATCTATCTATATCTATCTGTCTCTATCTATCTATCTATCTATCATGAATCTATCTATTATGCATCTATCTATCTATCAAGTATCTATCTATCTATCTAGTTTCTATATCTATCTATCTATCTAGTTTCTATATCTATCTATCTATCTATTATCTATCTCTATTGTCTATCTATCTATCTCTATCTATATCTATTCTCTATCATGTATCTATCTATCTATCTATCTATCATGAATCTATCTATCTATTTATCATGTATCTAACTATCTATCATGTATCTATCTATCTATCTATCATGTAACTATCTATTTAGAATCTATATCTATTATCTATCTATCATGTATCTATCTATATCTATCTATCTCTATCTCTCATGTATATATTTACAGTATCTATCTATCATGTATCTATCTTGTATCTATCTAGCTAAATAATCTGCTTCTGTTTTTTCTGCCTGCAATGAAGGTCACACTTACCAAATCTTCCTATACGTTTCATTAGAGCCAGTGACTCAATGGAAGAGCTGCTGCCTATGGACAATGAGTTCATGAGTTTGAGTCCTGGCAACCAAGAGCAGATGAAAATTTAATTTATGCACTGAACTGAGTTAATTTATTCACTGCACTGAGGAGAGGAACCAGAGCAACAGGGACTGCGGAAGAGAGCCCTTAAATCTGGGACGGTTGTGTCGCGGGCGGGGGCGCAGACCACAGCATGGGGGGCTACTCGAGACGCTCGGATCCGGGGTCGTGGCTGTGGCTCAAGTGGCAACCGCATCCGGGGCTCGTGCAGCAGCCCGTCGCCCACAACGCAATAAAGGGGTTATTTACAGGGGAAAGTTTGTCAGTGACGCCACCCGTGGGTTGCGGTGATAGTTGGTGACAACGCCGCTGGCCTGATATGGGGCACCCGGGGCTGATGGAGCGGGGAAGCAGGATGGTATCCCCTCCACGGGTAGGGGAGGTTTTGTCTCGGGGGCTCAGGTGTAGGTGGAGTGGAATGCTGGGACACAGTCTGCAGGCTGGACCAGATGATACCGGTGTACTCACTGTTTTTTAATAAATCACACAGAGTCCAGATAGTAAACCAAGTGCCGGATACTGGTAGCCTCCAGAGGGGTGTGCTCGGGTCTCGCACACCGGTGAACAGAACAGGGGCCCTTCCTCCTGCACTCTAGTTTGGTGTCTCGTGTGTTGACTAGTCCGCATGAAACAGGAAAAGTCCACTCCCGGTGTCTTTGCTGTGGAAGCTGAGGCCCGCGAGATCTGACCCTTGGGATTTTTGCAGGCACTTTCAGACGCCATATCCCCCGCGTTGGGCTTCCGTCTCACTCTATCTCGGCTGCAGGTGGGACAAGACTTGTCCCTGGCTAATTGACAAGGGGCTTGCAGCTATCCTCGCCTTGGGGTCCAGGTACCTCGACTGTGCACGGCCTCCGGATTGGATTCCCGCTGTCGGCACCGGCGGGCTACAACCCTGCCCCGGTCCACTTAAGGTCTCCCGCGACAGGATATCCATCGCCTGTGGCCCTGCTCTGCTGTCTGCCACCTAGTCAGCTTAGGTAGTCTGGTAGTCCGGGAGCTACAACCCCCGACTACCACTTCACTCCTCTCACTTCCACTGTCAGCACTAGAGTGCCTGTCTCCACTGTACTGATGTGTTCCCTCCCCTCCTTCCATGACACCTCAGGACCCCTACCTAGGTGGGCGTCACCATCTGCCTGCCCTCGCCCGCTGGTGTGTCCCTATTGTACTGGGGGGTGACTAGGCTTTTGTGGCTGATGTATGTACCTGTGTGTGGGGTTGTGTTGGTAGGACAAGGAGGAGAGAGTTCTGCATCTGGAAGATGGATGCAGTCTCCTGTGACAACCTGATTTTTTCAGGGCGTCACAGTTGTGAGGTATGGAATTGGTTGAGTCTAGTGCACACTACCTTCTGACTTGCGACCCTTCTCTCCAAAGAGCCAGAACTGATCACTCAGTATGGGTGATCCGCTTCTGGTTACCAGGTAAACTGCCACCAGTTTCTTAATTTAATTATATGCTTGGTCCGTATGAGAGTATATTGGGCCAGACATCTGCCCTGCGTAGCTAAGGATGACTAGGAGATGGACTAACTGGGGTCATTTGATCGAGATACAAGATTGCTCTAATTAATCTACATATTTAATTTGCTATATGTGCAGCACTACACATAAGAAATCTACAATATATACTGTAGATAAGTTTGCAATACAGGTGATAATATACAATCAGGTTACAAGCAAAGACTTACAGTGTCTATTTAAAAGGGCTTAATGATGGAGCTGGCTGGATACTATGTTCTTCAGATACTTGGGGGTCTGATGGTCTCGGACAGCCCTTCCCAGCTTAAGCAACAGTAGTTAAAAACAACTACTACACATTACTTGGGTGAGGGGGGTCAAGTTTTCTGTATTCACCAGGGTCAAGCCTGCCATTGTGTGTCCTCACATGGAGTGATTTAAGGTGAGATCACACCTTGATGAAGCAGTGCAACCTGGTAATATTTGCAACAGTTATGACACCTCCCCCTTTTTGACTGTGCTACTGAGGCAGGACCTGTTGGAACTCCTCCAGGGGCAGCTGCACAGTCTCCCTATGCCAGGACAAGCCATCAGTGTTGCCATGTCTGGTGCTGCTCTTGTGACGAACGGGAAAGTCATACTGCTTGAGTTCGGTGCTATAGTGTAGCAACCTCCCATCGGTCGCAGACATGGTGTCCAACCACTTGAGAGGGTTGTGGTCTGTCATCACGGTGAAGGGGTATTCAAACAAGTAGGACCACAGACCCTGCAGGGCCCAAACAACTGCAAGGCATTCCTTCTCCATTGTGGAGTAGGCCACTTCCCTCAGCAGAAGCTTCCAGCTAAGGTACAACACGGGATGCTAATGATCCCCCAAGTCAAACTGGCTCAGCACATCACTGGGGCCAAACTCTCTGGCATCGGTCTGTACTAAAAACAGCCACGTGAAGTCGACTGCCTGTAGTACAAGGGAGCTGGTCAGGGTGACCTTTCACCCACGAAAGGCCACCTCACAGTCATCTGTCCCCTTTCTGGTGAGGTCTGCAAAAGGTTTTGCAAGGCTGATATAGTTTGGTACGAATCACCTATAGTACTCTGTGGTGCCAAAGAAGGGCATCACCTGATTCTTGGTCCTGGAGGAGGGCCAGAACACCATGACGTCCACTTTCCCAGATTCTGGCTTCCGAGTATATCACCTACCCAGTGCCCCAGGTAGTGGACCTCACTCATGTGCTGTTGGCAATTTCCTGACTTGATGGTGAAGCCTGCTTGCCAGATCCTCCTGAGCACCTGCTGTAGATGCTCATGGTGATCCTCCCAGGTGAGACTGAAGACAGCAATGTCACCAAAGTACACCACCGCGTACCCCTTCAGTCACTGGAGCAGGCAGTTGATCATCCACTGGAAGGTGGAAGGAGCATTATTTATGACTGTAGATTGGTACAGTCCAAAGGAGGTCATAAAGGTGGATCTCACCTGAGCCTTGGGGCATAGTAGATGAGGGAGATACCACTCCCAATTGGGCCCATGGGACTCAATCAACATCCTGAGCATCTGTTTCAGAGTTCTACTGAATCATTCATACAGGCTATTGGTATGTGGGTGATATGGGTTGGTCACCAGATGTTGCACCTGTGTTTGCTTACAGAGTGATTCCATCAGTTGCAACATGAACTGGATCCCCCAATCAGTGAGCATTGAGGAGAAAATTTCTAGCACGGCAGTCGCCAACTTATCCGCCCAAGTGGGAGAAAAGGCTACCGCCTTCTTGTACTGTAGTCTACTACCAGCAGTACATAGCATTTCCCAAAACTGCTGGGAATGGCCACAGGCCTAACGACATCCACAGCAACCTGCTGTAAAGGCTAATCAAGGATGGACAGAGGTACCAGTGGGGCCTTGACTGCCCCAACAACTTCACTACCCTCTGACTCATGGTGCATGAACAACAGTACGCAGCTACACTGAGTCCCATCACCAGTATAAGTGGTGTGCTAGCCTGGCCCTGGTCTTTGTAACCCCCTAAGTGTTTGGCTATTGGAATCTCATGCTCTAACCGCAGCAATTCCTTCCAGAATGGGTAGGGCACTACTAACTGCTGAGCCACTTTTCCAGTGACCCCTTAGGGTTCGACACATGGAACAGTCTCCCAAGATCCCAAACTATTTTCATATCATGAATAGGGTTTTTCATGAAAATAGAAATAACATCATTCAGTTCATCTATAACAGTCTCTCAGCCAAGAAAATTGGCAAACTGCATCATGTGAGTGCCATGACAATTGGAAGAATACAAAATTAAGTAGTCCATCCATTCAAAAGCCAAGAGGTGGACGTCCAGGCAATATATCGGAGTCAACAAGTTGGATCATCACAAGGTCTATCGGTTCTGGAGCGAGAAACACGACAATGGAGGTGGCTTGTATGCTTTGTAACAGTGAGATCACAACCGCCCATGCAAGCGCCGTGCTATGCATGTTGTACTGTTAAGTCTGGAATGGTTGTCTGAAAAAAGGTAAAGAAGCCTTGCTTGACTTTAATGTCATCATAAAAAGCCTCATTTCGAGTTTGCCAAAAAGTGTGAAAAGTGGACAGTAGAAGATTGGAAATGGGGGATTTGGAGGGATGAGACGAAAGTCAATAGACTAAGCTCAGATGAGTAGGAATGGGTCTGGAAGAAGCAAAGGAAAAGGGGTTAACAGATCGATAAATTGAAGGAATTGTCAAGTTCGGTGGAGGAAACTTGAAGATATGGGGTTGTTTCACAGGCAAAGGTGTTGCATACTTGACCAGGATCAATCGTGGTCTCAATGCTGAGCTATATATGAGCATCCTACAAGACGATTTCCTTTGTACACTTGAGTACTATGGGTATGAAAAGGAAGTCATCGTGTTCCAGCAGGACAACAATCTGAAGCAATTTTTGAGATTCTCAAAGAAATGGTTCAATTACAATGAAGTAGAGGTGCTGAATTGGCCCCTATAGACCTCAATCCAATTGAACACTTGTGGATAGAGTTGAAGAAAAATCTGTATATATACCCAAGTAAGTCAACCAGTATGCAAAAACATTAAAAGAGACCTGGGATCAGATTTCATTTGAGACATGCTTGAATTGGATCGAGAGCATGCCCAGAAGGATTCAGGCAAGGCTGAAATCCAATGGTGGATTTACAAAATACTTTCAAATTAATAAAAATTAAACTTTAGATTTTATAGGAGCACAACAGTAACAATGTAGTGACATGACAAGAATCTGAATAACTAATCATATGCTAAATTGTTGCAAGTAAAACTTATGTATGAAATACCCAAGATGATTGTTTATAAAATGAAGGTAGTTTCGTCTCACATTCAAAGCTGTAGTGGATGGTGAGATATGGAGCCTGAAAGTTAAAACTTCAAAACATTGTTACCCTTTTGCAGTTTACAACGTGACAGATCCCCTTTAATCAGAAAAAACACAATCTCAGTATATATGACCAGCTTTACTTATTTTCAATTTTCAGTTAAAAATCCCAATACATATGTTTTTTAAAATCTTTAGATTGAATAAATGCATTTCTTATTGGGAAAACAATCTTTTTTACAAAGGTACGTTGCCCAGGCTTGAGTTTGCAAAACCAGAACAAATTAAATTAATCTAACTTTTTCTGAAGAGAATGGGGGCAGAAAGTTTCCATATGCTTTCTGTTTCTGAAATATCTGATCAAGCTCTGAACATTGCAATCATACCATTTTAGCGGATAGCATTGCATTGGCAAGAAACAGATCATTTCTAAATCTCTCCTTCATTAATGGAAATATTCAGATAGGATTATTGCACTTTTACGTGTATCCATTTCCCAGTTACAACTCATCCCAAATTTGAAAAGAATTGTTTCACTGCAATATTTGTCATGTAATGTTCTTGTCCTAAAATTTATGTACAAAAAAGGACAGATCTTTTATAATAGTCATTACTTACAGATGATATCTCTTGAAATCCTAATTCACCAGTTTTGGTGAATTTTTCCCAAAAATTAAATTCTTTGCTGCAAATAGTAAATAGTCCAATAGCTCTAAAAAAAATATGTCTACTATAATGAGCTCTCCCAGAACTCGTTTTTATCTCTTTAACAGACAGGTAGTCCTAGTAATGACAAAGTGACAAGAGGAGAAAGATTTAAATATGCAATTATCCTCTTCAAAGAGGAAAAAGACTTGAACTCGAATGCCACCTATTGGATGTAACAAATCTAAAAGATAAATTCAAAACACTTTAATGAGCCACATGACTTAGGATAAAAAGCCAAACCAGACGTTCCATTTCCAAACTAGTGTTTCTCAGGGTGTTTGCCCCTCATCAGTGCAAAGCAGGAGATCTGATTAGAATAGGTGAAAGGCCTGGGACTGTTGGTCTAAGGGCCCATTTACATGCAATGACATCGCTAACGAGATGTCGTTGGGGTCACAGAATTCATGAGGCACATCCGGCCTCGTTAACGACGTCGTTGTTTGTGACACGTACGAGCGATCGCTAACGATCAAAAATACTCACCTTATCGTTGATCGTTGACACATCGTTCATTTCCATAAAATTGTTGCTGGTTCAGGACGCAGGTTGTTTGTCGTTCCTGAGGCAGCACACATCTCTACGTGTGACACCCTGGGAACGACGAACAGCAACGTACCTGCGTCCTGCCGGCAACGAGGTGGACGTGACTTTCCTGCGGCTTATCTCCGCCCCTCCGCTTCTATTGGACACCTGCCGTGTGACGTCGCTGTGACACCGCACGAACCGCCCTCTTAGAAAAGAGGTTGTTCGCCGTCCACAGCGACGTCGCAAGGAAGGTAAGTATGTGTGACGGGTACTAGCAATATTGTGCGCCACGGGCAACGATTTGCTCATGACGCAGAAATTACGGGGGGCGGGTGCTTTCACGAGCGACATCGCTAGCAATGTCGTTGTGTGTAAAGCAGCCTTAATGAAGAAAGTTTCTAATTGTGAAGGGTATCAAGCTGGTGTAAGGAGAACAATTCACCCTTCAGGAGTCACATCAAATCTATTTGAACATCTTAAGTCATTACAAATGTTATACTAATTGGATCTCACCCCTTTATAACACCTAAAACATCTTCAAACCCTAATTCTCTGCAATTCATATAATCCAAACTTTATGATCCGTGCCCTCAAATATTCCAACTTGTTTCTTTGTTTGTATATATTAATTTCTCTCATGCATGCTAATTTTATATTTTTTCCTTTATAATGTAAAAGTCAGTGAAAATTATTTAGAAGAATATATATAATGTGGTAAACTTCTGTTTTAATTTTAGATCTGGTAGGGCTAACCAAAAGTATTGACCGCAAACATGTGGGTTTTGTGGACATCTGCAATTTACTTGACCAGCTGCATTTTGTACAGCAATGGAGGAATTCTACCTCAAACAGGTAATGTACAACTCTTTATGGTATTAGTATATCTGATTTGTCACTATAATTTTGGCTATTAGAACTTAGTTATATTTATATTTTACCTCTCTCAAGTAATGTGTTCTATGTATGTACTGAAGTTTGTTGGTGTATTCAAAACAGAACTACAGTAATCAACTGCTAGAAGCCTATAACTCTCACGCAGCTCTTTTCACATTTGTTGTATGCTGCATTATTCTATTTAGAAGAAACACAGAAACATGATCACATAAGTCAATAGTGAAAAAAGGATCAGAACATATCTATTCTTAATAGACCTGTAATATCAATGATGAATTTAACTGTTTCTCCCAAACAGTTTTTTTAGACAGGCAGTTTGGAGAACAGGGAATAGAGATGGCAAACTGGATGCTCTCTTCAATAAAAGTTCCCTTACAGGTGCTGGCAAATTCATTGGACCCTTAGATTCCTTTTCCCGCCTTTTGACGACTTGTCCTAAATTGACCATTATGCCATCATGACATCTGTGGTTTTCATTACTTGTTCTGGAGAAAATGTGAGGGTGGTAGCTGTGGACTCTTTGATGTGCTTGTAACATGGTTTTCTTTTGGCTTCTCCGTGTAACTGATGTGTATGATAAGCATGTAACTAGGGTAGGTTCAAGTTGAGATTGTAACAGCTAAATGGTTTAAAGGAGTTGTGTACAAAAAGAAAATGGGTGGAAATAAGGTTTTAGTCTAAGTGCCATATAGATGGAGTCATATGTATTGAGTTTGCATTGGTACCATATTTATGTATTCATGAGCTTGATGTTGCTATTTCATTTATATACTGAACTTTTAGGTTGATACTACATTTGTGTACTGAGCTTGGTTCTGTTATTGTGTTTGTGTTCTTGTGTAGGGAATCTGCTTCTGATGTGGTAAATATGTACTGACTGAGCATGTTACTGGTGCTGTATTTAGCAAGATGGGTATGGTAGTTATGTACTGTGAATAGTTAAAAAATTATTTATGGTATTCATAGTTTCTATTATCTACACTATTTTTGCACAGATCGTGGTTCAGTATCTTAGAAGTGATCTGACTTCTTGTACAGTATATATGTATGAGCTTGGTTTTGGTAATGTATTCGTGTAATACTCGAAGTTCTGATTTTCTGTCTATATTGTGAGTTTAGTTCTGATACTATATATATACATACATATATATATATTAGTGATGAGCGAGCATGCTTGTCACTACTCGGTACTCGCACGAGTATCGCTGTACTCGGGCTGCTCGGCGGGGACCGAGTAATCTCGCGATACTTGTGCTGTACTCGTGGTCTTCATTTCTGCATGTTGGCGCTCTTTTGAGAGCCAGCCCTCATGCAGGGATTGGCTGGCAGACCACTGCAATGCCACAGCCCTGTTAGTTGTGGAATTGCAGTGATTGGCCGGCCTGCACAGCGTGACCGAGCCTTTATATCGGCCGGCGCGCTGTGCTCTGCTCACAGCTATCCAGACAGTGAGTGCAGGGAGAGTGTCGCTGATTCAGGGAAAGCTTTGCGGCCCTTTATAGCTTTTTCAGTTGCAGGGCTGCAAACAGTGTGACCAAAAGTCCTTCTCAGGACTATTCTAGTTGTATACAGGCAGGCAGGGTATAGCCAGGTCGGAGTACAGTAGCAGAGTCCTTCTCAGGACTATTGTTGCTATATACAGGCAGGGTATAGCCAGGTCTGAATACAGGCTAGTGACCAAAAGAGTCCTTGTCAGGACTATTGTACCAGTATACAGGCAGGCAGGCAGGCAGGGTAGTGGTGACCGTATACCAGCCTTCATCATATCTGGGGCTGGTGTACACAGTGTAAAACAGTCCAGATAGTGTCTGACTTGTCTGTAATTGTCGCTCCCCAAAAAAACCTGTTAGGTTCTTATTGCGTCCGTGCTTGGTTTTTAAAACCGCACGTGTGTGCCTGTTGGTGGCAGCGTACAGGTGCACTTGTGTGCAATTTCCAGAAACTTTTATATAACGCACAAGTAGTGAATATACACGTCAGCAGTGCACAGCATTGCAAAATGTGCAAGGGCATTGGCAAGGAACAAGGAAGTGGACGTGATGGTGGTGCAGGCAGAGGCTGAGGTCGTGGGCAAGCTCTAATTTCGCCACAACAAAGGGCCACATCTAGTCGCTCGCACGTCCTGTCCCAAATTCTTGGGGACCGCAGCAGTACACCGCTCTTGAACCAAGACCAGTGTCAACAGGTTGTTAGTTGGATAGCAGATAATGCTTCCAGTCAGATTGGCACCACCACAAACACTCTGTCTTCCACACGGTCAAGTGTCAGTAGCCGTGATACTGCACCGCACATTTCTGAACCTGATCCTCCTTCCTACCACCAGGCTGAGTACACGTCCTCCTCGGACATTAATGATCCCACACTTGGACACTCGGAAGAGCTGTTCACGTTTCCATTCACACATTCTGGCCTCTCGCCAGCTCATATTGAAGTGGGTCATGAGGAGATCGTCTGTACAGATGGCCAAATATTTGAGCAGCCACGTTCTCACGAAGTTGGCAACGTGTCTCAACAAGTGGTGGACGATGATGAGACACAATTGTCAGCAAGTCAGGAGGAGGAGCAGGGTGCGGAAGAGGAAGACGACGTGGTGGATGATCCAGTAACTGACCCAACCTGGCAGGAGGATATGCAGAGCGAGGACAGCAGTGCACAGGGGGAGGGAGGCGTAGCATCACAACAGGCAGTAAGAAGCAGGGTGGTGGCCCCAGGCAGAAGTCAGGCAACCGTTCCCCGGAACAACACGACGACACAAGGTGCCTGTACAAATGTTAGGTCTTCCCGAGTCTGGCAGTTTTTTAAGTTGGATCCAGATGATTCAAAAAAGGCCATTTGCAACACCTGCCGTGCCAGCATCAGCAGGGGTACCAAAACTAGCAGCCTGACCACCACCAGCATGATCAGGCACATGTCAGCCAAGCACCCGACTTTGTGGGAAGTACAACAGAGTCGAGGAGCAGTGCTTGCTGATGTCACTGCTACGTCTTCGCTGGTTGTGCATGCGAGCCAATCCTCTGTCCATGCTGCCTGCGAACAAGCCTCCTCCACTCCTGCACCTGCAGTTGCCTACGCAGAAAGAACACCATCATCAAGCACGTCCTTGTCCCAGCGCAGCGTTCAGTTATCCATTCAGCAAACCTTTGAACGCAGGCGCAAATACACTGCCAACACCCCACATGCCACAGTTCTAAATGCTAACATTTCGCGACTGCTTGCGCTGGAAATGTTGCCTTTTAGGCTGGTGGAGACAGAAGCATTCCGTGACCTGATGGCGGCAGCTGTCCCACGTTACTCGGTCCCCAGCCGCCACTATTTCTCCCGGTGTGCCGTCCCCGCGTTGCATAACCACGTGTCACAAAACATCACACGTGCCCTGAACAACGCTGTTTCACCCAAGGTCCACCTAACCACAGACACGTGGACAAGTGCTTGTGGGCAAGGCCGCTACATCTCGTTGACGGCACACTGGGTTAATATTGTGGAAGCTGGGACCCAGTCTGAGCGAGGGACGGAACACGTCCTTCCCACACCAAGGTTTGCAGGCCCTACCTCAGTCAGTGTTTCACCCACACTCTACAGCTCCGGAATGTCATGCTCTTCAGCCTCCTCCTCCTCCTGCGCATCCTCATCCACTGTGCCCTCCACACCAGTCACAAGCTGGAAGCACTGCAGCACTGCCTCGGCGAAGCGGCAACAGGCTGTGCTGAAGCTAATCTGCATAGGTGACAAACCCCACAATGCAGAAGAGCTGTGGACAGCTCTGAAACAGCAGGCAGATCACTGGCTCACACCTCTGAACCTAAAGCCAGGAAAGGTCGTGTGTGACAATGGCCGGAACCTGGTGGCGGCTTTGAGGCGAGGCCAGCTGACACATGTTCCATGCGTGGCCCATGTGCTCAACCTCGTGGTTCAGCGGTTTATAAAGTCATACCCAGAGCTGTCTGATCTGCTGGTAAAAGTTCGCCGCCTGTCTGCACATTTTCGAAAGTCACCTACTGCTTCAGCCGGCCTTGCCGGCTTTCAGCGCCGTTTGCATCTTCCGGCTCACAGACTGGTGTGTGATGTCCCCACGCGTTGGAATTCAACTCTGCACATGTTGGTCAGGATATGTGAGCAGAAGAGGGCAGTTGTTGAGTACCTGCATCACCTAAGCCGTCGGGAAATGGGTCAAACTCCACACATAACACCTGAGGAGTGGAGATGGATGTCAGACCTATGTACCATCCTCCAAAACTTTGAGGACTCCACCAAGATGGTGAGTGGTGATGACGCCATTATTAGCGTCACCATACCGCTACTCTGCCTTCTAAAACGGTCTCTGCTGAAAAACAAACATGATGCATTGCAGGCGGAGCGCGATGAGTTGCAGCAAGAAACAGTAGTGGGTGTGGGTGATAACACACAGCCCAGCCTCGTCTCATCACAACGTGCAGTGGAGGACTATGACGAGGAGGAGGATGAAGACATGGAGCAACTCTCCGGCCAAATTGAGGATATGACATGCACACCAGTCATATCCTCGGTTCAGCGTGGCTGGCCAGAGGACAGGGTAGATGAGGAGGAGGAGGAGGAGGAGGAGGACAGCATGTTCAGTCATCTTGTTGGTCAGGCTACTGAAGTCCTGGCTGTTAAGAGTCTGGCGCACATGGCTGACTTTATGGTAAGCTGCCTGTCTCGTGACCCTCGCGTTAAGAACATCTTGGCCGACAATCATTACTGGTTGGTAACACTGTTAGACCCACGCTACAAGGAGAACTTTTTGTCTCTTATTCCCGTGGAGGAGAGGTCAACCAAAATGCAGCAGTTCCGGAAGGCCATACTCACGGAAGTAGGCAAAGCATTCCCCTCACAAAACGCTAGCGGCATAGGTCAGGAATCAGTGGACAACCGAGGCGTACAGCCGAGAGAGGCACAAGTCCAATCCGCCAGAGGTAGGGGAACAGTCTTTAAGATGTGGGACAGTTTTCTCAGCCCCTCACGTACCACAGCCCCTGAGGTGCGGGGTAGTGCCACAAGAAATCCTAAGTTTGCCCAGATGCTGAAGGAGTACCTTGCAGATCGAACAACTGTACTCCGACATTCCTCTGTGCCTTACAATTATTGGGTATCCAAGCTGGACACGTGGCATGAATTGGCTCTCTACGCCTTGGAAGTCCTGGCCTGCCCTGCTGCTAGCGTTTTGTCAGAGCGTGTTTTTAGTGCCGCAGGTGGAATCATTACAGATAAACGCACCCGCCTGTCAACTGAAAATGCTGACAGGCTGACTCTGATCAAGATGAACAAGGGTTGGATTGGGCCAGACTTCACCACACCACCAGCAAATGAGAGCGGAATTTAAAGTTTGCCATGTACCTCCACTCACCCATTGGTACACACTTCTGGACTTTGGATAATCGCTGGACTGCTCCTCCTTCTCCTCATGCGCCACCATGATGATGACCGTTACAAATTGCAATACTTAGGCCTTTGTTTCAGGTATACCCCCAGTGGTAAATTTTTTCGCCCATTCTTTGCAGAATGGACATTACAACGACAGGAGACCCGCTCCTTTGCAATGGGAACAATGTTTTGAGGCCCTCATGCACGTCTCTACCCAGGGACAACATGGAGCCTCCCAATTTTTGGCTCCCCTGCCTAAGGGCTATACTATAATACACCCACTTCCTTAAAATGGACACTTAATGTTTTGAGGCCCTCATGCACGTCTCTACCCAGGGACAATGTGGAGCCTCCCAATTTTTGGCTGCCCTGGCAAAGGGCTATACTGAAATAGACCCACTTCCTTACAATGGGCACTTCAGGTTTACAGGCCATCATGCACGTCTCTATCCAGGGACAATGTGGAGCCTCCCAATTTTTGGCTGCCCTGGCAAAGGGCTATACTGAAATAGACCCACTTCCTTACAATGGGCACTTCTGGTTTACAGGCCATCATGCACGTCTCTATCCAGGGACAATGTGGAGCCTCCCAATTTTTGGCTGCCCTGGCAAAGGGCTATACTGAAATAGACCCACTTCCTTACAATGGGCACTTCAGGTTTACAGGCCATCATGCACGTCTCTATCCAGGGACAATGTGGAGCCTCCCAATTTTTGGCTGCCCTGGCAAAGGGCTATACTGAAATAGACCCACTTCCTTACAATGGGCACTTCTGGTTTACAGGCCATCATGCACGTCTCTATCCAGGGACAATGTGGAGCCTCCCAATTTTTGGCTGCCCTGGCAAAGGGCTATACTGAAATAGACCCACTTCCTTACAATGGGCACTTCTGGTTTACAGGCCATCATGCACGTCTCTATCCAGGGACAATGTGGAGCCTCCCAATTTTTGGCTGCCCTGGCAAAGGGCAATACTGAAATAGACCCACTTCCTTACAATGGGCACTTCAGGTTTACAGGCCATCATGCACGTCTCTATCCAGGGACAATGTGGAGCCTCCCAATTTTTGGCTGCCCTGGCAAAGGGCTATACTGAAATAGACCCACTTCCTTACAATGGGCACTTCAGGTTTACAGGCCATCATGCACGTCTCTATCCAGGGACAATGTGGAGCCTCCCAATTTTTGGCTGCCCTGCCTAAGGGCTATACTATATAATACACCCACTTCCTGACAATGGACACTTAATGTTTTGAGGCCCTCATGCACGTCTCTATCCAGGGACAACGTGGAGCCTCCCAATTTTTGGCTGCCCTGCCTAAGGGCTATACTACAATAGACCCACTTCCTTACAATGGGCACTTCAGGTTTACAGGCCCTCATGCACGTCTCTATCCAGGGACAATGTGGAGCCTCCCAATTTTTGGCTGCTTTGGCAAAGGGCTATACTGAAATAGACCCACTTCCTTACAATGGGCACTTCAGGTTTACAGGCCATCATGCACGTCTCTATCCAGGGACAATGTGGAGCCTCCCAATTTTTGGCTGCCCTGGCAAAGGGCTATACTGAAATAGACCCACTTCCTTACAATGGGCACTTCAGGTTTACAGGCCATCATGCACGTCTCTATCCAGGGACAATGTGGAGCCTCCCAATTTTTGGCTGCCCTGGCAAAGGGCTATACTGAAATAGACCCACTTCCTTACAATGGGCACTTCTGGTTTACAGGCCATCATGCACGTCTCTATCCAGGGACAATGTGGAGCCTCCCAATTTTTGGCTGCCCTGGCAAAGGGCTATACTGAAATAGACCCACTTCCTTACAATGGGCACTTCAGGTTTACAGGCCATCATGCACGTCTCTATCCAGGGACAATGTGGAGCCTCCCAATTTTTGGCTGCCCTGGCAAAGGGCTATACTGAAATAGACCCACTTCCTTACAATGGGCACTTCTGGTTTACAGGCCATCATGCACGTCTCTATCCAGGGACAATGTGGAGCCTCCCAATTTTTGGCTGCCCTGGCAAAGGGCTATACTGAAATAGACCCACTTCCTTACAATGGGCACTTCTGGTTTACAGGCCATCATGCACGTCTCTATCCAGGGACAATGTGGAGCCTCCCAATTTTTGGCTGCCCTGGCAAAGGGCAATACTGAAATAGACCCACTTCCTTACAATGGGCACTTCAGGTTTACAGGCCATCATGCACGTCTCTATCCAGGGACAATGTGGAGCCTCCCAATTTTTGGCTGCCCTGGCAAAGGGCTATACTGAAATAGACCCACTTCCTTACAATGGGCACTTCAGGTTTACAGGCCATCATGCACGTCTCTATCCAGGGACAATGTGGAGCCTCCCAATTTTTGGCTGCCCTGCCTAAGGGCTATACTATATAATACACCCACTTCCTGACAATGGACACTTAATGTTTTGAGGCCCTCATGCACGTCTCTATCCAGGGACAACGTGGAGCCTCCCAATTTTTGGCTGCCCTGCCTAAGGGCTATACTACAATAGACCCACTTCCTTACAATGGGCACTTCAGGTTTACAGGCCCTCATGCACGTCTCTATCCAGGGACAATGTGGAGCCTCCCAATTTTTGGCTGCTTTGGCAAAGGGCTATACTGAAATAGACCCACTTCCTTACAATGGGCACTTCAGGTTTACAGGCCATCATGCACGTCTCTATCCAGGGACAATGTGGAGCCTCCCAATTTTTGGCTGCCCTGGCAAAGGGCTATACTGAAATAGACCCACTTCCTTACAATGGGCACTTCAGGTTTACAGGCCATCATGCACGTCTCTATCCAGGGACAATGTGGAGCCTCCCAATTTTTGGCTGCCCTGGCAAAGGGCTATACTGAAATAGACCCACTTCCTTACAATGGGCACTTCTGGTTTACAGGCCATCATGCACGTCTCTATCCAGGGACAATGTGGAGCCTCCCAATTTTTGGCTGCCCTGGCAAAGGGCTATACTGAAATAGACCCACTTCCTTACAATGGGCACTTCAGGTTTACAGGCCATCATGCACATCTCTATCCAGGGACAATGTGGAGCCTTCCAATTTTTGGCTGCCCTGGCAAAGGGCTATACTGAAATAGACCCACTTCCTTACAATGGGCACTTCAGGTTTACAGGCCATCATGCACGTCTCTATCCAGGGACAATGTGGAGCCTCCCAATTTTTGGCTGCCCTGCCTAAGGGCTATACTATATAATACACCCACTTCCTGACAATGGACACTTAATGTTTTTAGGCCCTCATGCACGTCTCTATCCAGGGACAACGTGGAGCCTCCCAATTTTTGGCTGCCCTGCCTAAGGGCTATACTACAATAGACCCACTTCCTTACAATGGGCACTTCAGGTTTACAGGCCCTCATGCACGTCTCTATCCAGGGACAATGTGGAGCCTCCCAATTTTTGGCTGCCCTGGCAAAGGGCTATACTGAAATAGACCCACTTCCTTACAATGGGCACTTCTGGTTTACAGGCCATCATGCACGTCTCTATCCAGGGACAATGTGGAGCCTCCCAATTTTTGGCTGCCCTGGCAAAGGGCTATACTGAAATAGACCCACTTCCTTACAATGGGCACTTCAGGTTTACAGGCCATCATGCACGTCTCTATCCAGGGACAATGTGGAGCCTCCCAATTTTTGGCTGCCCTGGCAAAGGGCTATACTGAAATAGACCCACTTCCTTACAATGGGCACTTCAGGTTTACAGGCCATCATGCACGTCTGTATGCAGGGGCATTGGTGAACCTCACAAATTTGGACTGCCCTGGCAAAGGAAAATACTACAAAGACTCACTTCCTCAAAATGGGCACATTAGACTCAAGAGGCCTTCATGTACGTCTCTTCTCAGGGACATCGGAGTGCCACACAATGTTTTCACGTAAAATCTTTCATGTATTAATCTCAAAAAGTAACACCAGCTCTATCTCACTATTGGGTATGTGCCCTTAACATTTCTGCCATGAAAAATCATTTTGGGGTCATTTTGGAAGGTTTTCTGGTGAGTCCGTAAAAATGGCGTGAAACGCGGACAAAATTGTTCACAGCTGTGACTTTTGAGTGATAAATGCTTCAAGGGGTCTTCCCCATGCTGTTGCCATGTCATTTGAGCACTCTTCTGAGACTTTTGTGACATTTTTAGGGTTTCTCCATGCTGCCGGGGGGTCATTTCACAAAAATACTCTGGTCTCCCATAGGATAACATTGGGCTCGTTGCTCGGGCCGAGTACACGAGTATCTTGGGAGGCTCGGCCCGAGCTTCGAGCACCCGAGCTTTTTAGTACTCGCTCATCACTAATATATATATATATATATATATATATATATATATATCCTTGATCTGAATCATTACACCAAACGTTTGTATTTTGGGGTGTAAAAAATACTTGAAGGTTTTGATAGAATGGGCTGTGGACAGTTATGACTGTGTGCACATAGGTCTCCAAGTGGGTTTATTACCCCAACAGGTTCCTTTACAGTTCAAGTCCTCTTTCCAGAATATTTGCATATTTAACTTCTCAGAGAAGCTTTGCTTGGCCTCCTTATGCTGGTTTGGCACTATCCACAAGGAGAAACATTCCCCCTTTGACCCCATGTCAGATGTCTCTCACCTAGTCAAATCAGTCTTCATGCTTTGCACTGATGCAAGACAAACATCGTAAATCATGTGTCTGTAAATGGAGTGTCTGGTTTGGCTAAGTCATGTGGAAAGGATCAAAATTTACTCTGAACCCTTCACATCCCCTGCTCCCATCTATGGCCCTGTGACATGATCAAGGGGAACTGATCTGTTGTCAAGAGAGCCAGGTTTCAGCTTATGACACTCCTGTGTCTGTCATGATGATTTTCCTGTGAACACTGGCTGCGAGCCAGCGTTCATAGGAAGTCATCATTTCTGTTGATGCACTGCTCTGTACAGCGCAGTGATCAGATGATTGCAGCTTCAAGTCGCTTAAGTGGACTAGTAAATACAATAAACAGTGAGAAAAAAGTTTTGAAGAATAAAAAAGCACAAAAAATCAAAACAACCATCTTTTGCCATTGAAAATAAAACAAACAAATAAACATATTTTGTATCCCTGCATTAAAAAATGTCCGATCTATCAAAATATAACTTAAATTAAAACGTTCAATAAACAGCATAACGGGAAATAAAATTCAAAACGCTAAAATTACGCTTTTTTGGCCATCACAACATTGCAATAAAATGCAATAAGAAGCAATCAAAACATCGCACTTGGTCAAAAATGGTAAAAAGCTGTAAAAATGTTAGTCCATACCATATAGGTCATTTATACCATATAGTAACTATGGTAAATAAAAAAAATAAAATTGAGGACTTGCACTTTTTTTTGCAATTTCACCGTAGTTGGATTTTTTTGCTGTTTTCCAGTACACTACATGATAAAAATAATGGATTAATTTAAAAGTACAGCTCATTCCGCAAAACAACAAACTCTCATATGGCTATGTTGATGAAAAAAATAAAAAAGTTATGGCTCTTGGAAGAAGAGGAGGAAAAAACAAAAATAAAACAACAGAAAATCGCTGCGTGGTATAGGGGTTAAAGGGGTGGTACGAAAGCTGAAGAAATTTCAATCTAAATCCATATTTATTTATGGCCCCAATCTGAACTAATTTCTAATATGGCTGCATTAAAAATGTAACTACTATTGATTTTTTTTCTTACTTTCTCTTTGATATTACATTTCAGAATCCTAGTGCATGCTGGGATAGTCAGACAATGCTTTATCAGAGGAGGGCAAGAAAAAACAATTACTGATCTCGGGGAAAACAGCAAGAGAAAACACTGCCGGCAGCCAGCAAAGGCGCTCAAAACAGTGAAATCCTAGGTGCATTGCCCACTGGGAAATATGCAAATCAAAAAGGGTCCATGGAGCCTCTGTTAGGAGTCTCAACACAGAAAATAGCCAGATATCCCTCCGGGAAGGACCTAGCCATGGAGTGGCTCTTTTTAGGAGACCACCACAACCACCATATTAAGTGGCCCTTTTAGTCAATATCCAACTCCTTGACGAGTTTAAAGATATGACAAGGGAAATACCAAGGCTAGGTATCCATCCACATACAGCTGTTTTGGGGTATTGCCCCTCATCAGTGTGGAGTAGGATTCTGGCTAGGTGGGAGCAATGCCTAGAAGACCAGCAAGACAAAACAATCACTGATCTCGGGGAGACCAGTAAGAGAAAACACTGCCGGCAGCCAGAAAAGGCGCTCAAAACAGTGAAATCCTAGGTGCATTGCCCCCTGGGAAATATGCAAATCAAAAAAGGTCCATGGAGCCTCTGTTAGGATCTCAACACAGAAAATAGCCAGATATCTCTCCGGGAGGGACCTAGCCAAGGAGTGGCTCTTTTTAGGAGACAACCATAACCACCATATTAAGTGGCCCTTTTAGTCAATATCCAACTCCTTCATGAGTTTAAAGATAGGACAAAGGAAATACCAAGGCCAGGCATCCATCCACAAACAGCTGTTTCGGGGTATTGCCCCTCATCAGTGTGGAGTAGGATTCTGGCTAGGTGGGAGCAATGCCTAGTAGACCAGTAAGAAAAAACAATCACTGATCTCGGGGAGACCAGCAAGAGAAAACACTGCCGGCAGCCAGCAAAGGCGCTCAAAACAGTGAAATCCTAGGTGCATTGCCCCCTGGAAAATATGCAAATCAAAAGAGGTCCATGGAGCCTCTGTTAGGAGTCTCGACACAGAAAATAGCCAGATATCCCTCCGTTATGGTGATCTCCTAAAAAGAGCCACTCCTTGGCTAGGTCCTTCCCGGAGGGATATCTGGCTATTTTCTGTGTCGAGACTCCTAACAGAGGCTCCATGGACCTTTTTTGATTTGCATATCATCAGAGTAGGGGGCAGAGGCTGCTGTCACTGTCCTACTATCAGTGCTCACAGAGTACCTGGTGGTTTGCAGAGATCAGAACCGCCCTTGCAGGGACGTCACTTGCGGGAGTGGCGCTGGTCTCTGAAAGCACATGGCACACTAAAAGTGCGTGTTGCTCTGAGTTGGCAGCAGAGCAGATCGCATAGTGCACAGCGAGCAGGGAGCGACAGAGCAGCCCCTGAAACAAGTGTCACTGATGATGCTTTGTTTCAGGGAGGAGGCTGAGGCAGTAACAGTGACAGCGGCCTATGCCCCCTGTCTACTGATGCTTTGTTTGAGTATCCCAGCATGCACTGCAATTCTCAAATGAATTGTCATCACAAAAGAAGTAGTAAAAAAAAACAATAGTAGTCAGATAGGGTAGTCAGGGAAGGGTAGAACATTTTTTAATTCAGCCATATTAGAAATTAGTTTAGATTGGGGCAATAAATAAATAGGGATTTAGGTTGAAATTTCTTCTGTCTTCTGACCACCCCTTTAAGGAATGCTACCTCAGTAGTTGGTACTAGAGTTTTTGTACTCTTCTTTTCTAAAGAAGCTATTTGTATAATTAAATTTCCAGAAGAGAATTGCTTGGCCTATAAGTCTCCTTACACTGACTTGGCACTCTCCACAAGGTGAAATGTTTCCCTTTGGTTCCCATACCAGAGGCCTACTTTGTACAATAGGTGGTACTAGTGTTCTAATCCACTTGCTCACTGAAAAGGCTTTTTGCGGCTCTCTAAGAAAGTAATACGTTTAATATTATGAGTTTGAGAAGTTACGGTATATACATTTAGTTATATTGATTGTGCGACAAAAGAGTTTTTAAATTGTAGACTGGATAGGCACATACTCATTCACAAGGAGATAATCTTATCTTCAATTATAATGTGGTCTCTGAGTGTGTACAATCAAGAGCCCATATAAATCACTACAAAGACCATTTCAAAATATATATATATACAAAATCTTTTATTAACATGATTAAAAAAACATAGACACTATGGACACAATAGACATGATTAAATGTGACTGAGGTATAAAAGAAAAAAAAGGAAAAAAGGGGGGAGGGTCTGTCTCAATAGTTGGTAAACATGATTGAAATAGGAAAATATATCAATCCATAGCTGTAATAGGATACTTAAACAAAGGTAAGGGAATGAATGTGTAACTTTCTGAGATTAAAGAATAGCTGTAACAACACCACTAAATAGAATATGAATGCATTGGCATGATTATGCATTAAGAATGCCATTCATCTGCCCAAAAACAAAGTCCATATGAAGGATAATATATAGATAAGGATATACTGCATTCAAAAGATTGCACATAAGGGATAGCGTCCATACAGTAAAGGACAGAGTCCCAGTGGGGAACAGTGCACAATCAGCTCAAGAATGTATTTAGGGGTATACTGCACTCAGGAGTTTGCACAGGAAGGTAACATTCACATAAAGAATGAAGTCCCAATGGGGAGTATATAATCAATACAAAGATACATTACATAGTAAAGACAGACCCTCACACCACTCCAACGACCGTTTCATGTAGCTTCGTCAGGGAGTGATGTGAGGGAATGTTACGTGTCCTAACATTCCCTCACATCACTCCCTGACGAAGCTACATGAAACCTCGCACTGGCTTGGGAAACTCCACAAAGCGAAATGTTCCCCTTTAGACCTCATGTCAAAAGCCTTTCATCTTGCTAAATCAGACCTCCTACTTAGTTGCCACTAAAGCGCAATTCCACTTCCTCTATGAAAAGGCTATTTGTAAGTAATACATTTAATGTAGTGAGTTTGGGAAGTTATGTAAGTTTAGTTATATTCATTGTGTGGCAAATAAGTTTTAAAGTTGTAGACTGGGTAGGCAAATATGTATAGTCGTTGCAGAAGATGTTACATACATAAATAGTTAGGTTGCTTTTATGTTTAATTTAATTTCCCTTAACATTGAAATTGCAACACCATGAAGGAAAATTTGTGCAGTTATAGAAATCACAGCATGGATAGACAGGTTAATTATATAAATATAGAAAAATGTAAACATTTTCAAAACATCTCAATTAATTCAGTATCAAGTATAAATGACGTGCAAAGAGATACATGCACTTATACACCTTAGCATACTATCGGTGAAATTATTAATGGATGTCTAAAAAATGGTCTGTCATGCTGAAAACATTTAGCATGTCACGCAAATCATCAAGATCTGCTGCTGGCAGCTCCCTTTGCAATTTCCGACCAATGACATCCCAGATGTGTTCGATGGCAAATAATTCTGGAGACATTGTAGGCCATGGTAGCACATTTAGGCCATACAGTCTACTCACAGTACGAGCAAATAATTTGAAGAACATCATTCCTCCAGATTGATGTTAAATACATATAAAATGATATAGAAACTGATTACTCAAAGCCATTACTGTTAAAATTGGTTCTACAAGTTACTGATTCTTGTTAAATACAGTATTTTTCATTTTATAAGACGCACCGGATTATAAGACGCACCCCAAATTTGAAGTAGGAAAATAGGTAAAAAATAACCTGTGCAGCGGTGGTGGGGCGGCTCAAGAAAGTCACTGGAGGCAGCATAGACGATGCTGTGGGCTCCGTGGAGGGGGTGTCGTGGCTCAAGAGGGTCAGTGTAGGGTCGTCCGCGATACTGCGGGCTCGTGTGGTGTCACGGCAGCGGGCGCCAATGATCTGCCGGCAGGCTCAAAGGAGGGGGTGTCGCAGCTCAAGAAAGTCAATGTGCAGCAGCAGAGGGTCGGCAATACTGCAGGCTAGTGTGGAGTGCCGCGGCGGTGGGGGCCATAGTTCTGCCGGGGGACTGTGAGCTCCATTGAATCACCGGTGCTTGTCGCGATGGACTTCAAAAAAATGGGTGTGGAGTCAGTGCATGCGTAGATTGGCATTCGCAGCCATTTTTGTGAAGTCCATTGCGTCACTGCCGGCGATTCAAAGCAGCCCGCAGTCCACTGGCAGATCAATGGCGCCCGCCGCCACAACAACCCATGAGCCCACGGTATCGCTGACCCTCCGCTGTCACACATTGACCCTCTTAAGCCATGACACTCCCTCTTTTGAGCTCGCCGGCTGATCAATGGTGCTCACCGCCATAGAACCCCATGAGCCCACAGTATCACCGACCCTCTGCTGCCGCACACTGATCCTTCTGAGCTGCTCTACTGCAGTGACACCCCTACCGAGCTCTCTGTATCACCGACCCTGTGCCACCACTGCACCCTGGCAAGCCATATGCGGTTTGTAAAAAAAGACAGTTTGCACTCTGATAATGCTAAAGTATGGAAACCATGAATGTGTGAACATGGACCTGCATTACATCTTCAGTTATGCACCTGTTTACACGTCAGTTTGGTGAGTGCAGTCAGTCTTTCTTGTCTATATGCGGTTTTTAAGACGCAACCCCATTTTCCACCCCAGTTTTGTGGGAAAAAAACTGCGTCTTACAAACCGGAAAATACGGTACTTAATTTTTCATATATTGCTTCTGCATTTTGCTCTCATTTTTGTAAGTTACGGTAAATAATGGCATTAATGTTTGTGCAGTTTATCATGTGCTGTTCATCTGAGATTGCATTTACCTATTTTTAAAAATTTCTAAGGAAAATATATTTTAAAATTAATATTTTGATGCATAAAAATATAGAATTTAAAGAGCATGAACTTAAGTTTTCACATGACTGTAAATAAGTGCAATGTCCGATAAGTTACCAGTACAGATAAGGAAATAATAAGATATTTGAAATTTTATTTTACAGATAAACAGTGCCCAACTTTACTAAGTGAAGGGCTCAGCACAGGAGGAGATGGAAATGGAAACAACACGGGTATGTAGGAATTATATATGGTTGGTTGTATATTATTCCTCGGCAAGAAGTTAAAGTACTTGTAATGAACTGAGAGGGTAATATCATTGGATTAATTCAATGACCTCTCAGTAATATAGGTGAGTTATACCTACACAGGCATCAACATTTGGGAATGGGAACATTGAATAAATCACAATAAGAAATAATATCCATACTAAGGAATATTTAAAAATGGAATGGTGTTTATAAGTATGTAAGCAAAAAACTATCATAGCAATATGAAGAAGCATACAAATGGATGAAAACTTGGTCTGTATAGTTCAACATATTAATGGTGACCAAAATTATCAGAATAATGTAAATGATGAACTTTATAAACCTTATAAACTTTAGTCCTTCATTACAAAATAAAATTAATAATAATGTACCTTTACTGGCCAATAAAAATGTGCTATTGCTAAAATACAAAAAAGGGAAAAAGAAAAAAAAAGAAACTTCACCAAAAACAGCCATTAGCCAACAGGTCAAACAGCAAAAGCACTAGCAGGATGCAGTCGGCCCCCAATGATAATAGGTGGGGGCAGCACACCTGTTGGCTAATAGCTGTTTTTGGTGAGTTTTTTTAAACTTTTTTTGAATTTATGTCCTTTTCCGTGAATCATTTCGAATGTAGTGTAGGGACTCGTAAGTGTGGGGACCCTTGAGGCCAGGTTACGAGCTTACATATATTGGCTAAAATATGGACCAATACCTCACATTAATTATCATTTTATATCCTTTTCACTTGCACAATTTTCTGCAGGATGCAGCCGGTCCCTTTAGAGTGTCTGTCCTGTGTGCTGAGGCACTTATTTAGTTCTGGACAGCCCACCTGATTTAACAGTATGGGTGTCATCAATAGGCTGTAAGCCAGACACTGTGCATCGCACATAGCTGTGTGACTGGCGCCCTATGCAAACCCAATTTGTGTGCACATTTAATACCAGCAGCCATCCTCCACATGATATGGTAGGCTGAGAGTGGTTGTATCATCAGTATTCTGCACCTGTGTTGTCCCCACCTTTGTCATAGGGCCGGCTGCATCCTGCTAGTGCTTTTGATATTTGATGACCCGTTGGCTGATGGCTGTTTTTGGTGAGTTTTTCTTTTTTGACTTTTTTAAATTGATGTCCTTTTTGTGAATAATTTTGAATCTTGAATCTATTCCTAAAATAACAAAATACAGAGTGGTCAGGATTTTCGGAATAAGGACTTCAAAAAGTCACTCAAAAAGTGCTTGAAAGATTCTTTCTTCCCATTGATATCTATTGAAAAGCTATTTGATTTTAACCATGCATTTAAAAGAAGTGACCTGTCAATTCTTTAGTTATTATCTAATATGAAACCGCTCCATATTTTACAATAGACGTCAATGGGAAGACTACAAAAAGGCCACAAATTATTTCATTGTTTTGCTTTTGCAATACCATTTTATTCATTCTCATTACACCAATGTAACTAAAAAAATGAGAACATTTGCAACAAAAAGTGCTTAAAAATGCTAAAAAAACATTAATAAAGCACTTCAGGAAAAAACACTAACAAAATATTTTAGGAAACGCTAAAAAAAATCAATGCAGGACAAAATACCTTTATTAGGAGTATCCTTTTTATTGTTGATATGTGATTTTTACAGACACATTAATTCCTGGTTCCAGGCACTGTCTCTGAATGCGGGGCAGGGGCTTGGCTGTCAAGTAAGCCGAGTCACCGGCCGCGATTGTGCCCCCGCGATTGTTAAGACATACCAGTATGTCCCTGATTGTTAAGTCATGTAAAAATAGGACGTACCGGTACGTCCCACAGTCGTGAAGGGGTTAACCTGACAAATAACCCTATATGCAGGTTAATAATGTATGACAAGTTCCCTTTAAGCCTTATATAAATAGTTAATGGAGAACTACCATAGTACATGAATTATAATATAAGTCCATTGTATAGACCCATATTATAATCTGTGCTCCATCAGATTAAACCACTGAGTCCCCTAATTTCTCCATGTCCCTCAGTACGAAAATTAGCTGCGCATAGTGGTGCAGCTGCACGTATAGCATTCTGTGGGCTCTGTATTCCAAAATACTGAAGTGATCATGAGTATCCAGAGGAAATATTACATAGTAAGGAGTTTGTTCAAATTGTATTATTTTCCTACTATGTTAGGTTGAACTGAAAGAATTGGTGTTAGAAAAGAGTACATTTTTTACAATTCAAATTTGCTAGATTCTCCAAATTTTCTCAGGAAATTTGATTTGCTTATCACAGGGAATCAAAAAGTACTCAAAAAACCTCCAGTTGCCCTGAAAAAGATGAACAATGACACCATTCTCTGTTCCGAACAAACTAATCTTCAATGTGGTGTGGTCACACATTATCTTTAGACCATATTGCATTTTTTGCCATGATTGAGGTAGAACTTCAAGGTTTTTGCCTTGATTTATAAAAATCACTGAAAAAAATACAAAATATTTCACTAAGTGTGCATAGTTTCTTAAAGGGAACCTGTCACCAGTTTTAGGGCCTGTAAGCTGCGGCCACCACTAGTGGGCTCTTATATGCAGCATTTTAACATGCTGTAAATAAGAGTCCAGGCCGCTGTGTAGGACGTAAAAATCACTGACAGGTTCCCTTTAAAGTGTTTAATGTCTGTCTATCTCTATTGCTACACTATGAGCTGTGACGTCCTTGCTCTATCTACAATTACCATATATTGGCTGCTGCATTTCCTGCTTCTGCTTTTACACAGGCTTTTGTAGTGCCTTCTGATTGGCCATGCTATACCATGTATTGTGACAGTTGCAAGGCATTATCGAAAAGATTGCCCAACATCCTTAACTGATGCAATCATCTGCATTTAATAAAATGGTGGCAATCATTTTACACAAATCATGCAAGCAAATTGCTCATTTGAATTTGTTGAGTTCAGCAAATTGATGAAAATTTGATAAGAAGTTGATTAATATTGAGTCAATTTGCTCATCTTAGTGATGTTACAAACCAGTTGTCTGGTAGTAAAGACAAATTACTCCACTACAATGACAGCTTTAGATGGTTTCTGGATTCTATAGTTTTTTACAGTCTGAAATACCAGCCAGATATATAAGACTACTCAATGTATCGTTGATAAATGATGATCCATGGCCAGCTGGACTCCACCATCAAAGGGTACACTTTTGACAGAGGCTTGGATTTACTAAGACTGGAAGACCTGCTGACTCCTTACAGTGTAGTATCCGTAATTGGCTTTCATTACTTCAGAGGCAGACGGCATCTAAAGTTCTTTTTACTTGCCAGCAGGAAGCACTACTACAACTTACGATTAAGAAAAAGGGATGCCTGCTGATATTAGATCCTGGTGTCTTGCTTTGCTGCCAGTCACATTTCTTGATCATGTACAGTAGTGGTTGACATTTCTTATAAAGGGAGAGAGCCTGAAGGAGCTTTTTAATTATCACCGCAAAACATTGCTACCTGAGTAGCATGAATGTGTACATCATCTACTGATAGGGGCCCTCGGGCTCAGAATGACTAAACGGTTGGTACATCGCTATTTGCAGATGTATCGAGGACAGTTGTTCAGGCATAGGTCTTCATTAAATTACCTGGAAGTTTTATATGTCACTAACTGCACTTTGAAATGCTTACGACTACATCTTTGTTATCTGAATCACTTATTTTAGGACAGAGATTAAGTCTGGTATGGAGAATAGGAGCTGTGGGGCTAGTAGTGGGGGCCACAAGCTACTCTGATTTGGCCATGGTATTCAGATACTTGGCTAAGGCTTTGCTCCAAAGAAAGAGAATTGTGAATGTCTTAATACACCCAATGATACAAACGCAAAGTTTTAGGTCTTTAGCGATACCATGTAATATCATGTAGTGCGTTTGTCAGAGTCTAGGTGTCAAGATGTACCCTACCTCCTTGATATCGCTCTTGTTACATGATATGGAAGATAGCACAGCAGAGGTTACTCCGTTTTTCCTTCCTTTGCTATCTGAGAATTATCTGTTTCCAGAAATTAAACCTGTTTTGTCAGTTTTATCTGCGCGGCGTCTAATTGCTTCATTTCAGCTTTTTCTCTTGCAAATGTTTTGTAGGAGTCCCAGCAGCTTATTTGTAGGTGTCTGGAAGGTGACATGCTGTGATGTATGTAGCATTGCTAAGGCGAGCGTTCCCAGCCAACCAACAATATTATTTGCTGCCTGCGGCTGGCTCTTGATGTAGATCATTATCACTGTAGGTTTATGCCACTCGGCACAAATTTTTGATGCCAAGAGAACAGTAATAAGATGTCAAGCAGGAGTACACATTATTCTACTTATGTAGCAATCTCTGTTCTGCACTGTATACATTTCAAGTCCAAAGGAAATATATAGCAGCTGGTTATTAAGGATGCCATGTAATACGGATCATGAAACATCTTCATCGCGCGATTCATCAGGCATATTTAGATTAGAATAAATTTTAAAAAAAAAATCACTCTTGCATTCTGTAGCAGACAGTTACAAAGCAGTTACACTGCTGTGGGCATGCTGCCATCGTACAGCGGCATTGGTTGACCGCAGTCCTGGATTAGTCCAGTGAACGCAGACAGGGAGCACAGGGACAATTTAACACATCCACATTCATTTTTTCACAAAAAAGACTATATACCTATGTATAAACTTAGAGGTATACAGAGGTACAGTAGGGTTCATACAATGTTTTGGGGGCCCTATTCCAAATACGTATAACTCAGATTTAACCAACGATCTGTTTTTAACATGATCTAAGTGTTGATTTTCAACAGAATCTATCATCGGTGCCAAAGCAGTCTGGAGAGTCCTCTCATTAAAGAAATTAGTGGCTGTGGTCCAAGTCCTAGACTTACTAAAATGTACAAGACTGTAGTCTTTACAAAGTCATGCACCACCATGCTTTTCTGGTATTAGAAAAATGGTAGAACTTTGGTTTCGTGCACACTGTATCTGTGCAGTTAGCCTACAGTATACTTAAAGTGCTTTTCCTGACATATGCTATAATAAAAAAAATAAAAAACATATTCCGCGGCACTTTACATACATCAGGAACACTGTCCCCTTTAGGGCTCACAATCTAAATTATAATAATAAAGTTTATTTATATAGCACCAACATATTCCGCAGCACTTTACAATCCAGTGGGAGGTTGTATAGACAAAAACAAAACAAAATAGTACAAAATTTAACAGCTACAGTAGGAATGAGGGCCCTGCTCGAAAGCTCACAATCTATGGGGAAAAAGGGGGACACAAAAGGTGAAGCACACTTGTAGATCTGGCCGGCCATCGTTATGCTAGTGTATTGGTTACATATAAAGATGAATGATCTGGTCTACGAGTAGCATTTAGAAGGTGGGACGGGGGAGGGTTAGGTTAGCAAGTTATTATGATAAGCTTCTCTAAAGAGATGTGTTTTTGGGGGCTGGATATTAGTCGCATTCTTTGGGGTAATGCATTCCAGAAAACTGGCACGGCACGAGAAAAGTCTTGGAGATGGAGGTGTGAGGTTCTTATTATGGAGGATGTTAGTCTAAGATCATTTGCGGAACGAAGGGGGCGAGTAGGATGATAGACAGAGAAATTCCCTATCTGTATGTCTTTGGAGTATGGGAGGAAACCCACACAAAGACAGGGAGTACATACAAACTACTTGCAGATGTTGTCCTTGGTGGGATTCAAACCCAGGACACCAGTGCTGCAAGACTGTAGTGCTAACCACTGAGCCCCCATGCCGCTCTGAGCTACTGTGCTGCCCTATAATGATCCCATATATCCATATTTATCATAAGGAAGCCAGAAGCGGTGGCATACAGTTTGTTTAACTGTGTAGGAAAGAACAGCTGACTGTACAAAGGGCCACTACAAGAATAGTGAATTGATGCCTCAGTATTCATTCTGACTCTGGCCACTGTCATTCACACACTTTCTGAGTGTACAACAGGTGAAATACGTTTTGAACTCGTCATTAGTGATGAGCGAGTACTAAAAAGCTCGGGTGCTCGAGGCTCGGGCCGAGCATCCCAAGATACTCGTGTACTCGGCCCGAGCACCGAGCCCAATGTTATCCTATGGGAGACCCGAGTATTTTTATGAAATAACCCCCGGCAGCATGTAGAAACCCTAAAAATGTCACAAAAGTCTCAGAAGAGTGCTCAAATGACATGGCAACAGCATGGGGAAGACCCCTTGAAGCATTTATCACTCAAAAGTCATAGCTGTGAACAATTTTGTCCGCGTTTTACGCCATTTTGTATGGACTCACCAGAAAACCTTCCAAAATGACACCAAAATGAATTTTCATGGCGGAAATGTTAAGGGCACATACCCAATAGTGAGATAGAGCTGGTGTATGTTACTTTTGGAGATTACATGAAAGATTTTACATGAAAACATTGTGTGGCACTTCGATGTCCCTGAGAAGAGACGTACATGAAGGCCTCTTGAGTCTAATGTGCCATTTTGAGGAAGTGAGTCTATTGTAGTATAGCCCTTTGGCAGGGCAGCCAAAAATTGGGAGGCTCCACATTGTCCCTGGATAGAGACGTGCATGAGGGCCTGTAACCCTGAAGTGCCCATTGTAAGGAAGTGGGTCTATTGTAGTATAGCCCTTTGGCAGGGCAGCCAAAAATTGGGAGGCTCCACGTTGTACCTGGATAGAGACGTGCATGAAGGCCTGTAAACCTAAAGTGTCCATTGTCAGGAAGTGGGTCTATTGTAGTATAGCCCTTAGGCAGGGCAGCCAAAAATTGGGAGGCTCCACATTGTCCCTGGATAGAGACGTGCATGAGGGCCTGTAAACCTGAAGTGTCCATTGTCAGGAAGTGGGTCTATTGTAGTACAGCCCTTAGGCAGGGCAGCCAAAAATTGGGAGGCTCCACATTGTCCCTGGATAGAGACGTGCATGAGGGCCTGTAAACCTGAAGTGTCCATTGTCAGGAAGTGGGTCTATTGCAGTATAGCCCTTAGGCAGGGCAGCCAAAAATTGGGAGGCTCCACATTGTCCCTGGATAGAGACGTGCATGAGGGCCTCAAAACATTGTTCCCATTGCAAAGGAGCGGGTCTCCTGTCGTTGTAATGTCCATTCTGAAAGAATGGGCGAAAAAATTTACCACTGGGGGTATACCTGAAACAAAGGCCTAACTATTGTAACGGTCATCATAGTGGCGCATGAGGAGAAGGAGGAGCAGTCCAGCGATTATCCAAAGTCCAGAAGTGTGTACCCATGGGTGAGTGGAGATACATGGCAAATTCCCGTTACAAACTTTAAATTCCGCTCTCATTTGCTGGTGGTGTGGTGAAGTCTGGCCCAATCCAACCCTTGTTCATCTTGATCAGAGTCAGCCTGTCAGCATTTTCAGTTGACAGGCGGGTGCGTTTATCTGTAATGATTCCACCTGCGGCACTAAAAACACGCTCTGACAAAATGCTAGCGGCAGGGCAGGCCAGGACTTCCAAGGCGTAGGGAGCCAATTCATGCCACGTGTCCACCTTGGATACCCAATAATTGTAAGGCACAGAGGAATGTCGGAGTACAGTTGTTCGATCTGCAAGGTACTCCTTGAGCATCTAGGCAAACTTAGGATTTCTTGTGGCACTACCCCGCACCTCAGGGGCTGTGGTACGTGAGGGGCTGAGAAAACTGTCCCACATCTTAAAGACTGTTCCCCTACCTCTGGCGGATTGGACTTGTGCCCCTCTCGGCTGTACGCCTTGGTTGTCCACTGATTCCTGACCTATGCCGCTAGCGTTTTGTGAGGGGAATGCTTTGCCTACTTCCGTGACTATGGCCTTCCGGAACTGCTGCATTTTGGCTGACCTCTCCGCCTCGGGAATAAGAGACATAAAGTTCTCCTTGTAGCGTGGGTCTAACAGTGTTACCAACCAGTAATGATTGTCGGCCAAGATGTTCTTAACGCGAGGGTCACGAGACAGGCAGCTTACCATAAAGTCAGCCATGTGCGCCAGACTCTTAACATCCAGTACTTCAGTATCCTGACCAACACGATGACTGAACATGCTGTCCTCCTCCTCCTCCTCATCTACCCTGTCCTCTGGCCAGCCACGCTGAACCGAGGATATGACTGGTGTGCATGTCATATCCTCAATTTGGCCGGAGAGTTGCTCCATGTCTTCATCCTCCTCCTCGTCATAGTCCTCCACTGCACGTTGTGATGAGACGAGGCTGGGCTGTGTGTTATCACCCACACCCACTACTGTTTCTTGCTCCAACTCATCGCGCTCCGCCTGCAATGCATCATGTTTGTTTTTGAGCAGAGACCGTTTTAGAAGGCAGAGAAGCGGTATGGTGACGCTAATAATGGCGTCATCACCACTCACCATCTTGGTGGAGTCCTCAAAGTTTTGGAGGATGGTACATAGGTCGGACATCCATCTCCACTCCTCAGGTGTTATGTGTGGAGTTTGACCCATTTCCCGACGGCTTAGGTGATGCAGGTACTCAACAACTGCCCTCTTCTGCTCACATATCCTGACCAACATGTGCAGAGTTGAATTCCAACGCGTGGGGACATCACACACCAGTCTGTGAGCCGGAAGATGCAAACGGCGCTGAAAGCCGGCAAGCCGGCAAGGCTGGCTGAAGCAGTAGGTGACTTTCGAAAATGTGCAGACAGGCGGCAAATTTTTACCAGCAGATCAGACAGCTCTGGGTATGACTTAAGAAACCGCTGAACCACGAGGTTGAGCAAATGGGCCGCGCATGGAACATGTGTCAGCTGGCCTCGCCTCAAAGCCACCACCAGGTTCCGGCCATTGTCACACACGACCTTTCCTGGCTTTAGGTTCAGAGGTGTGAGCCAGTGATCTGCCTGCTGTTTCAGAGCTGTCCACACCTCTTCTGCATTGTGGGGTTTGTCACCTAGGCAGATTAGCTTCAGCACAGCCTGTTGCCGCTTCGCCGAGGCAGTGCTGCAGTGCTTCCAGCTTGGGACTGGTATGGAGGGTAAAGTGGATGAGGATGCGCAGGAGGAGGAGGAGGCTGAAGAGCATGACATTCCGGAGCTGTAGAGTGTGGGTGAAACCCTGACTGAGGTAGGGCCTGCAAACCTTGGTGTGGGAAGGACGTGTTCCGTCCCTCGCTCAGACTGGGTCCCAGCTTCCACAATATTAACCCAGTGTGCCGTCAACGAGATGTAGCGGCCTTGCCCACAAGCACTTGTCCACGTGTCTGTGGTTAGGTGGACTTTGGGTGAAACAGCGTTGTTCAGGGCACTTGTGATGTTTTGTGACACGTGGTTATGCAATGCGGGGACGGCACACCGGGAGAAATAGGGGCGGCTGGGGACCGAGTAATGTGGGACAGCTGCCGCCATCAGGTCGCGGAATGCTTCTGTCTCCACCAGCCTAAAAGGCAACATTTCCAGCGCAAGCAGTCGCGAAATGTTAGAACTGTGGCATGTGGGGCGTTGGCAGTGTATTTGCGCCTGCGTTCAAAGGTTTGCTGAATGGATAACTGAACGCTGCGCTGGGACAAGGACGTGCTTGATGATGGTGTTATTTCTGCGTAGGCAACTGCAGGTTCAGGACCGGAGGAGGCTTGTTCGCAGGCAGCATGGACAGGGGATTGGCTCGCATGCACAACAAGCGAAGACGTAGCAGTGACATCAGCAAGCACTGCTCCTCGACTCTGTTGTACTTCCCACAAAGTCGGGTGCTTGGCTGACATGTGCCTGATCATGCTGGTGGTGGTCAGGCTGCTAGTTTTGGTACCCCTGCTGATGCTGGGACGGCAGGTGTTGCAAATGGCCTTTTTAGAATCATCTGGAGCCAACTTAAAAAACTGCCAGACTCGGGAAGACCTAACATTTGTACAGGCACCTTGTGTCGTGTTGTTGTTCCGGGGAACGGTTGCCTGACTTCTGCCTGGAGCCACCACCCTGCTTTTTACTGCCTGTTGGGATGCTACGCCTCCCTCCCCCTGTGCACTGCTGTCCTCGCTCTGCATATCCTCCTGCCAGGTTGGGTCAGTTACTGGATTATCCACCACGTCGTCTTCCTCTTCCGCACCCTGCTCTTCCTCCTGACTTCCTGACAATTGTGTCTCATCATCGTCCACCCCTTGTTGAGACACGTTGCCAACTTCGTGAGAACGTGGCTGCTCAAATATTTGGGCATCTGTACATACGATCTCCTCATGACCCACTTCAACATGAGCTGGCGAGAGGCCAGAATGTGCGAATGGAAACGTGAACAGCTCTTCCGAGTGTCCAAGTGTGGGATCAGTAATGTCCGAGTACGTGTACTCAGCCTTGTGGTAGGAAGGAGGATCAGGTTCTGAAATGTGCGGTGCAGTATCACGGCTACTGACACTTGACCGTGTGGAAGACAGAGTGTTTGTGGTGGTGCCAATCTGACTGGAAGCATTATCCGCTATCCAACTAACAACCTGTTAACACTGGTCTTGGTTCAAGAGCGGTGTACTGCTGCGGTCCCCAAGAATTTGGGACAGGACGTGCGAGCGACTAGATGTGGCCCTTTGTTGTGGCGAAATTAGAGCTTGCCCACGACCTCGGCCTCTGCCTGCACCACCATCACGTCTACTTCCTTGTTCGTTGCCAACGCCCTTGCGCATTTTGCAATGCTGTGCTGACGTGTATTCACTAGACTTGTGCGTTATATCCAAGTTTGTGCAAAACGCACACAAGTGCACCTGTATGCTGCCACCGACAGGCACACACGTGCGGTTTTTAAATGCAAGCATGGACGCACTAAGAACCTAACAGGTTTTTAGGAGCGACAATTACTGAGAAGTCTGACACTATCAGACACTGCTGACTGACGTGTATTATTCACTAGACTTGTGCGTTATATAATAGTTTGTGCAAAACGTGGACCTGTACGCTGCCACCGACAGGCACACACGTGCGGTTTTTAAATGCAAGCACGGACGCACTAAGAACCTAACAGGTTTTTAGGAGCGACAATTACTGAGAAGTCTGACACTATCAGACACTGCTGACTGACGTGTATTATACACTAGACTTGTGCGTTATATAATAGTTTGTGCAAAACGTGCACCTGTACGCTGCCACCGACAGGCACACACGTGTGGTTTTTAAATGCAAGCACGGACGCACTAAGAACCTAACAGGTTTTTAGGAGCGACAATTACTGAGAAGTCTGACACTATCTGGACTGTTTTAGACTGTGTACACCAGCCCCAGATATGATGAAGGCTGGTATACGGTCACCACTAGGAATGGCTATATACCCTGCCTGCCTGCCTGCCTGTATACTGCTACAATAGTCCTGACAAGGACTCTTCTAGTCACTAGCCTGTATTCCGACCTGGCTATATCCTGCCTGTATACAGCAACAATAGTCCTGAGAAGGACTCTGCTACTGTACTCCGACCTGGCTATACCCTGCCTGCCTGTATACAACTATAATAGTCCTGAGAAGGACTTCTGGTCACACTGTTTGCAGCCCTGCTACGGAAATAACTATAAAGGGCCGCAAACCTTTCCCTGAAGCAGCAACACTCTCCCTGCACTGACTGTCTAGATGGCTGTGTGTAGAGCACAGCGCGCCCGCCGGTATAAAGGCTCGGTCACGCTGTGCAGGCCGGCCAATCACTGCAGTTCCACAACTAACAGGGCTGTGGCATTGCAGTGGTCTGCCAGCCAATCCCTGCATGAGGGCTGGCTCTCAAAAGAGCGCCAACATGCAGGGATGAAGACCACGAGTACAGCACGAGTATCGCGAGATTACTCGGTCCCCTCCGAGTAGCCTGAGTACAGTGATACTCGTGCGAGTACCGAGTAGTAACAAGCATACTCGCTCATCACTACTCGTCATCAATTTTCTGAGTAAATATATATCTAAATGTGCTATTGACATGTTTCTCACCAGATGTCGAAAACAACCCATTCAATCCACACAGGCAGAAAAAAAATCAAAAATAAATGTCCATAAATTTAGTGTTGTGTAATAATGAGAAATAACACAGGGAAAAAGTATTGAACACATGAAGAAAGAGGTGCAAAAAGCCATGGAAAATCATAACACCAGCTGAAATCTATCAGTAATTAGAAAGCAGTTCTAGCACTTAGTGAAAAATAATATAAGCTGGTTTGAATGATGGCCTATAAAAAGATGTCTCCTTACTGAGGTACCACACAAGAAACCTCTCATGATGGGTAAAACCAGTGAGCTGCCTCAAAGACATTTGCAACCTTATTGTTGCAAAACATATTGATGGCATTGCTTACAGAAGAATTTCTAAACTACTGAAGGTGCCAGTAAGCACTATTGCTGCCATAATCCGTAAGTGGGAAGAATGCCATTTCACCCTAAACCAACCACGACCAGGTGCCCCTACAAGATTTCAGACAGGACAGGAGTGAAAAGAATCATTAAGAGAATTGTTCAACGGCCAAGAACCACCTGCGGAAAACTAGAGAAAGTCCTGTAGTCAGCACAGGTGCAATTGTTTCAAAGAAAACAATAAGTAATGCACTCAATCTCCATGGTTTTTATGAACACTGACTACGCAAGTGTGTCGCCCGTGGATGAGGGGTACTCAGATCCGGGCCACGGGGTCACTTCTGTGGGTATCACGGTGGCATGACCCGGTCTGTGATCCCAGGCTCCACAGTAAAAAGGGGATTAGGTAAGGGAGATTGTCCGTGACGCCACCCACGGTTGTGGTGAGGTTGTGACACCACCGCTGCTCTGGACTTGGATCCTGGGAGCGATGACAGGGAGCAGCGTAGTTGTTATGTCCCCACCGTTGGTAGGGGGGTTGGTGGTCCCGGGGCCCGTGGAGGGTTTTGGAGCTGGCAGGCGGGTTACGGGGCCTGGAGAGGTGCAGGGTCGCGGGGGCAGCGCTGTGCCGCACGGCACGGTGGTACTCACTCAGCCAGTAATGATGACACAGTTCTCGGTAAAACACACGGCTGGATGGACGGGTCCCACAGGCGGCTGCGGTGTTTTTCCCCTGACCCCAGGTTGGTAATGTAAGTCCTCTCTTTCACCTCCGAGCACGCTCCTCCTGCAATCCGGTTTCCAGCTGGCTCCCCGATTCAGTACCGGTGGGCCACCGCCCAGCCCCGGCTACCTACGGTTCCACCAACTGTCTTCCCGGCTCTCGCAGACAGCCACTACCGTCTGCCTCACTCTCTGCACGGGGGCCTTAGGCTCCAACTTAGGCCCCTGTCTGCTTCTGTCTCCCTGCAGACCTTCTCTCTCCTCCTCGTCCTGGACTTGACTGCGCTTGTTTCCTGCCTCAGGCCAGCTAAACTCCTGGGTGGGCGTCTCCATCTCCTGACTCCGCCCACCTGGTGTGTCTGTCTGAGCCCGAGGAAAGGAATCAAGTTTCACTGGGGATGACTGCTGTGAACTGCTGGGGGTGGGGGTGTGTGTGTGTTGTTACCTGTGGCCCCTGGCTTGTCCAGGGCGCCACACAAGACTTCATTGCTGAAGAAAAAAACAGATTCAAGCACTTTTAGGGCATGTGCCCACAATCAGGACTCGCTGTTTTCTGGACGCAGTGAGTCCTGAGCTGTGGGACCATAAGTCTCCTCTGCAGGATTGCAGGAGACCGCAGCTGCTTGTACCCACGATCAGGGTTCAGTGTGCTGCAGACTCTCACTTGTGTTCTCCCTATGGACAACGCATGTGATTCCGCAGCAAACAATTGACATGCTGTAGTCGGGAAAGATGCTCTGCAGGTCAGTGTTTGCTGTGGAAAAAACAAGCACAGTCGGCACAGGATTTGAAGAAATCCCGTCCACTGTGCTTGTACTTTACAATGCTACGTTTTGTACACAACTGAAGCATGATGTGTGGGGCCCCGAGGCTCGGTGTCGGTGCAGCGGTGCATTACCTTCAGGGACTCCACGCGGCTGGATCTTGTCACAGGTAGGAAATCCTCTATTTTTGATTGTCGTGACGCCACTCTCAGAATTGCGGTCAGTGGGGACCGCCACTGCAGGTTAGGGGTGCCTGGGGCTGATAGTAGGTGCAGTCAGTTGTAATAGCCTCCTGAGAGTGAGGCATGCCCCAGGGTCCCGTGTAGGTGTGTGGAACTACAAGTCGCAGAATGACTCACACGCACAAGCAGGATGTCTTTCAGGGCTTTTACTCACTGATGGTGGCAGGGTGAGTAACCCGGGCGTAGCTGGGATGAACCAGGCTGGAACCAGGTGTCCTTCAGGCTGACTTATGAGGGTGGCTACCAACTCGCCTTCCTTAGCCCGTTGTGTTTTGGGGTAACCCCTGCTTGAAGCCCTGCTGGGGTCGCCCAGGGAAGTTGCTGGTGCCTCTTTTGGCCCGTTTGCTTGTAGCCTGGACCAGGTCACTCCGGCTGCTTGCCTCCTGTGAGCTATGGGCCCTCACTTTGCTACGTGGCTGCGGACTCTGTGGTGTTGTCTTGGGGGTGTAAAGTGCCCCCTCATGCAGGTTTGGCAAAGGACAGGTGGATCTATCCCTGCCCCGGGACCTGCTACCCGTTTGGGCCTGGTACCTCCCTGACAGTCTCCTTACTTTCCATTCCGTTGCTCTCTCTTTAGCCGTGTGTGGATTTCGGGCAGCACTACCAGGTGACCGTTCTCCCCCGTCGGTAGTCACTGCGCGTACGTTGTCAGAATTGTGTAGAGCTACAGGGTCTGCTTCTGCCCTCCCTGAACTTCACCACTCAACTGTCTTCGGCTCACTCTTCCCTCCTCTCCTGTTCTTACCTACGTCACCTAGCAACCAGGCTCTCTACCACACCCCTCGAGTGGAGATGGAGGCTTCGCCCCCTCCTGGGATCCCCAGGGGTCCTCTCAAAGGTAAATGTGTGAGACCTGATCACTATGCGCCTGTGTAGTCACACCTCGGTCAGCCTTCTGGATTACCTGTTTTGTACTGTCCCCAGCATGGGTGCAGTACTCAGTGGTGCCTGACCAGGTCAGGGGCGCCACATTCCCCCTTAGTTATCACCAGCACGTCCTCAGGCTGCAAGACAACATTTTAAAATGCGTAAAACAGTAAAACATGGTAAAACGTTTTAAAACCATCAGGTACCATACATCACCACCCTCCACCCACAAGTCCGTTAACCCACCCTAAACCCTCTCAGGCGGCAGGTCACCGGTTTCTTTTGGTAACCAGGTCTGGGCCATCAGCTTCCCCAGACTTTTCTTCCCATCTGCCTCTCCCGTTGGCCGCGCCTTCAGCCACTTCTGGCAGGATGTAGAGGCGGCTTTCATGGTCTGGTGGTTTCAGGGTATACCTGGCCTGGTGGAGCCGCGCCTTCAGCCTCTTCTGGCAGGATGCAGAGGCGGCCTCCACAGTTGGTGCTGACCAGGTACCCTCTTTGTGGTGGAGAGCCAGGCCCCATAAACAGGCGTGCTCCCTGGTAGTGGTGGTACCTCTGGGGTAACTATAAACATTGCGAGAGTTTGTGGCTATAGCCAGTTCATAGCCTTAAGGTTCATGGGTTAGAGTGCAAAAGGGTTTCTCACATAAGTTCATGTGGGCACATGCTTGAACTTGTAAACGTTGCAAAACTGTACTTTAACTTGCTGTACTTCTTACTTTACTTTACATGGACTTTGCTCCTTCTTCCTCCTCACCAGGGCTTGGGCCTGTAGGGCTGTGGCACCTGTCGTCATCATCTGTAGTGGTTTCATCAATGAGTTCTTTGTATTTTCTTTCCTCTTCTTCTGTGTCTGTTTCTTTTTCTCTTTCTTTATCTTGTAGTGTTAAGACAGCAGGGTTACTGCAGGGATTTCTGGGACAGGGTGTGACATCTAGTGCGTACCATCCGCGTTCTCCTTGGTGCTTTGTGAATTCTACTGAGTCTCCTATCTGTAGGTTTCTTCCTGGATGTCCTCTAGGTAAATGTGCTCTAACATCCCTTCTGTTCACAAAGATGCCCTCTTTTACACCAGGTGCTACTATAAAGCCATATCCAGACTTTAGACTGAAGTCTTCTACAACTCCTCGACAAAGTGGGCCTCTGACCTGCGATTTGGCTCTTCTCAAGGACCGCTTTTCCTCTAAGTCTCTGGCCGTGACCTCGTCCTTCTCCTCGGGAGACTGCTGTGCAGGTGGATCCCTTGTCCTGCTGCGGCGCCGTGTCCTGCGGGCTGGGTCCGGCCTGGCTGCTATCTCACCGCTTGCAGGCTCCCAGGTGATGTATCTGGACAGATCTTCCTCAGCGGAGGATGTCGGGCCCTCTTCATCCCAGCGGGAGTACGGCAGCATCTCTGGCTCTTGGACTGGTGCTGCATCCACTGCTGATGGCTTTGGGGTCAACTTCTCAGCTTCCTGGCCTCCCCTCCCCCTTAGTTCTTCTGGGCACTCCTCTTGTGGCAGCGCTAGGGATGGATTTTCATCAGCAGGCCAGAGCGGGGGACTCTTTTGCATGAATGTTGCAGGAGTCTTCCTGTGAGTATGCGGAGGGAGCAGATACCGGTCCACCATCTCCTTTGGGAAGTGGGCCTCTAGATCAGCCTTCAGCCTCCAGTATTCGGGGTCCTCCCCCAGCAGGGACTTCCTAGCAGGGACTTCCTTGGGCTGGGGAGCGGTGTCTGCTCTGACCTGGCAGGCCGGGGTAAATAATTGTACAGTCTTGTCTTGGCGGGCCGAGCCTGGCGTGGCAGCGGCCTGGTCTTGGCGGGCCGAGCCTGGCGTGGCAGCGGCCTGGTCTTGGCGGGCCGAGCCTGGCGTGGCAGCGGCCTGGTCTTGGCGGGCCGAGCCTGGCGTGGCAGCGGCCTGGTCTTGGCGGGCCGAGCAGGGCATCGCTGCGGCGGCCTGGATGGGCGTCGCAGCTGCGCTGGGATCTGTGCAGGCCGGGCTGGGCATCGCTGCGGCGGCCTGGATTGGCGTCGCAGCTGCGATGGGATCTGTGCGGGCTGGGCGCTTCTGCGGCCTGGATTGGCGTCGCAGCTGCGATGGGATCTGTGCGGGCCGGGCTGGGCGCTTCTGCGGCCTGGATTGGCATCGCAGCTGCAGCCGGTCCTTGGCGGGCCGCACCTGCGGCGTGGAGGAGGGTCGCAGTGGCAGCCGGATCTTTACGGGCCGGGCTGGGCATCGTTGCGGCGGCCTGGGCTCGGCGGGCCGCACCTGGCGTGGCTGCGGCCTGATTCAGCGTCGCCGCGCCGGGCATCTCTCCAGGGACCGCGGGCATGGCAGCAGGGGTCGGGGCACTCGCGCTGACAGGGGCAACACAGCACTCACCCATCGGTAACATCATCGGGGTCTGAGTCGTCGCCACTCGGTCTGGCACTCGTCGTGCGGTTCCCCTCTCATAGGCCTGAACCGCTGCAGCCATCTCCAGAAGCTCCGTGCGTCCCTCGCTGATCTGCCATATGACCCTGGCCTCTAGTTGGTCGCAAAACTGGGCAAGTTCCCGACACCACCAGGCAGCGGAGCCTGGCTCTGGGTCTCTGCGTTCAGACGCCATTTCCTCTGCGTCTCCTTCTTCTAGTAGCAGGCTTCTGGCTCCCTTTCTTTCCCGACGTCTCTGAACGTCTCCGCTCTCCTCACTCGCGAGGCCAGGACTCTTCAGGGGATCTCTGGGTAGCCACACCTCTTCGTGGGCGGTAACTTCTCCCAGCGCGAGCTGCTGTTGTTTTTCAGCGCGCTTTTCATGGTGGCAATATGGCGGCGCTTCCAATTTTCCAAGCGGACCGCCCAGGCACATGGTCACCTGTCTGAACAGGTCTAGTCCTTATCCTGTTCGTGACGCCAGATGTGTGGGGCCCCGAGGCTCGGTGTCGGTGCAGCGGTGCATTACCTTCAGGGACTCCACGCGGCTGGATCTTGTCACAGGTAGGAAATCCTCTATTTTTGATTGTCGTGACGCCACTCTCAGAATTGCGGTCAGTGGGGACCGCCACTGCAGGTTAGGGGTGCCTGGGGCTGATAGTAGGTGCAGTCAGTTGTAATAGCCTCCTGAGAGTGAGGCATGCCCCAGGGTCCCGTGTAGGTGTGTGGAACTACAAGTCGCAGAATGACTCACACGCACAAGCAGGATGTCTTTCAGGGCTTTTACTCACTGATGGTGGCAGGGTGAGTAACCCGGGCGTAGCTGGGATGAACCAGGCTGGAACCAGGTGTCCTTCAGGCTGACTTATGAGGGTGGCTACCAACTCGCCTTCCTTAGCCCGTTGTGTTTTGGGGTAACCCCTGCTTGAAGCCCTGCTGGGGTCGCCCAGGGAAGTTGCTGGTGCCTCTCTCCCCTTCTTTTGGCCCGTTTGCTTGTAGCCTGGACCAGGTCACTCCGGCTGCTTGCCTCCTGTGAGCTATGGGCCCTCACTTTGCTACGTGGCTGCGGACTCTGTGGTGTTGTCTTGGGGGTGTAAAGTTCCCCCTCATGCAGGTTTGGCAAAGGACAGGTGGATCTATCCCTGCCCCGGGACCTGCTACCCGTTTGGGCCTGGTACCTCCCTGACAGTCTCCTTACTTTCCACTCCGTTGCTCTCTCTTTAGCCGTGTGTGGATTTCGGGCAGCACTACCAGGTGACCGTTCTCCCCCGTCGGTAGTCACTGCGCGTACGTTGTCAGAATTGTGTAGAGCTACAGGGTCTGCTTCTGCCCTCCCTGAACTTCACCACTCAACTGTCTTCGGCTCACTCTTCCCTCCTCTCCTGTTCTTGCCTACGTCACCTAGCAACCAGGCTCTCTACCACACCCCTCGAGTGGAGATGGAGGCTTCGCCCCCTCCTGGGATCCCCAGGGGTCCTCTCAAAGGTAAATGTGTGAGACCTGATCACTATGCGCCTGTGTAGTCACACCTCGGTCAGCCTTCTGGATTACCTGTTTTGTACTGTCCCCAGCATGGGTGCAGTACTCAGTGGTGCCTGACCAGGTCAGGGGCGCCACAGCTGCATCCAAAGTGCAGTAAACACTGATTGTGGGCATGCACACTTAAAGTTTGCTCAACTACATTTAGACAAACCTGTGAAATACTAGGAGAATATAGTCCGCTCAGGAGAGACCAAAATTGAACTCTCTGGATGCCATTATACATGTTTGGAGGCTAAAAAGCACTGCATATCACCCCGAAAATACCATACCAACAGTGAAGAATGAAGGTGGGAAAATCATAGTGTGGGGCTGTTTTTCAGCATACGGCACTGGCAAAGGTCATGTAAAAACAGTAGTTACAGTTTTTATACACATTGTTGTAGTTGGGTTTTCTCACTTTTCTGTAAACATGCGGCTCAATTCATCAAGACTAGAAAGCAAAGAATACTTATCAGCCACTCCACCACCATCTGCAATTCCTGGTATAAAGGAATGCACGGATGCAAGAAAAATCCAGCAATCCCAAACAATAAAAAATTCCAAAACTTTATTTCACATTTTAAAATTCCATGGTTACAACGCCATTAAAAGGGAAACAGATGACGCATTTCAGATCCAACAGATCCTTACTCATATCTTACTGATATCTACTGACTATCATATAAGATAGGAGATAGATATTTGAGTTGAATTTTAAAGTTTTGATATTTTTAATTGTTTGGGATTGCTGGATTTTTCATCAAGACCAGCGTTGCTCATGTCGGTCTTGATGATGGCAACGTGCTGAAGTCAGAGGCTCTTGATTCATGAAGAGCGCTACGCCAGAATTCTCACTCCAGTCAGGTACTGGGGTGACAATTCTGGAGTACAGAATGCCACAGCTTGTCTAATTTATGTGACAACTTATAAAGCTTCTGGTCTGAAACCCTTGGTGAATCGGATAACTAGTTTAAATTTCACAATTACTGCTACTGTGAAAAAAACATGACCCAAAGTGAAGTATTACTGACGAAAAAACTGCATGTATTGTCATTAATATTTTTTAGCAGTGTTTTCAGAGCAGCATTGATGCAGTTTTTATGTACAAGTATCCGAGGGTTGGATTCACAAGCTACAGAATTTGATGTAGAAATTTCTTTTACTGTCCTATTTCTCTGAAAAACAATTGCCGAGATCCTTATGATTGCTGACAGAGCACTCCACATTGAAATGAATAAGGGCTCATTCAGATGTCTGATTTTCCCACTTAGTAGAAAAACGGACCAAATGATATTGATCAGACTTGGATCAGACTGTCGTCTGAGTGTGATCAATTTTTCTTGTGCATGGGAATAAAAAAAAGTTTCTCCATCTTTTCCTTTCTGATAGTTTGTGAAAATTGGTCCACACTCAGATGTCATCCAATTACGGCCAATGTTTTCACAGACCCAAAGACTTGCATTGGTGATTTTGATCTGACCCTCGGATCAAAATTGGATATGGCTCCATGATTTTTCAGAGACTATGAAAAATCACAGGCATGTGAAAGGCCCCATAAACTATCATACCAGTGCTATCCGTGTTTCCACTTTCAAACCACACAAAAAATGTAGCAGAAATAGAATTTAACAGTGGCAAAAATGCATTGAAAGCATGCCAAAGAATTTAGACTTTTTCAAACAAATATGTTCCAAATCTACAACATGTCAATTACTCTTGCAGATACGCTGAATTTTATGTGCAGATTTTTCCCAAAAAATTGCATGAGAAGTGGAAAATTCACAGGTAAAAAATCCACGTGTTCTTAGTGCGTTTTTGCTGTAGAAATGCATAAAAAATATGACTATATGAAAAAAGTTTTGTCAAAACCAAATACCAGAAGTGTCAAAAACAAAGCAGCTTTATTTGAAGCATGCACAACAGAGATAAAAAAAAAACGCAGTGTCAAAAACGCGGGGAAAAAGCATGTAAAAAACGCAAACAAAACATAATCTAATTTCTTTAGAAATGCTGCCGAAATTCTGCAACATCAAAAACTCACCAAAAATCATGGAAACGTAGCCTAAAAGATTCCCGTTTAAAGAAAAAGATCATATATTATTTAAACTGCATAGAGAACAAGGAAAACAAAAGAAAGAAAGTTTAGAAAACAAAATAGTTTTTTCTTTCTTTCTCGCCTGCTATGTCACCTTAAAAAAAACTATAAAAGGGAATTCATTTTAGATTTATGCCACAGTGGTTCTATTTAAATATTTGACTTGTTCTTCAAAGTAAGTCTAAAAAACAAATTTTGTTGGTTTTATGTTTTCCAGGTAGTAAAATATAAGGCTGGAGTCGCACTTGGGAGTAACTCGTGCGAGTCTTGCATGGCATCACCCGACACAGCCACACACTCTCCGGACAAAAGGGTCTCAGCTGCATAGAAATACATGCAGCTGACCCGTTCCTGTCCAGAGAGGGTGAGGCCATGCCGGGGTGATGCGAAGCGAGACTCGAAAGTGTAACTCCGGCCTAAAACCAAGTATACATATTTGGTGGAAATAAAATCGTAGGAATCAGTAGAATTAGGCTAGGTCTACATGGCAATGTGTTGCCCTAGCCTAAAATACAAAAATCAATGGCACTCCAAAGTAGTGATTTTGAAATAATTCCCCCGAAATAAATCCTCATATAAGTGAGAAAAAAAATGCATGACTTTCTGAATATGGTTATGGTAATGAAGGAGGGTGATCTATCTTGTAATAAAATAGTTTACATAAGTCTGAGGTAAACCAAGGATAAAATAACAAAGTAATTAGAGAAGTATTCATTTAGGGCTGGGTTCCTTTTTCACTGAGGTTTTTTTCATTCCTTTTAATAGATGTAATTTGGTTCAACATAAAAGGACACATGAAACCCTGGCTCATACTTGAGGCCTGTTTCACACGTCAGTGATTCTGGTATATATGTGCTAGTTTTTATACGTACCAGAATCATAGACATATGCAGACCCATTATAATCAAAGGGTTTGCGCACACATCAGTGATTTTTCACTGCCCATGTCTCTGTGCGGCGTACACGCGTGTTCATGTCCTACGCACAGAGACATGTCCATTTTTTTCTGGCATCACTGATGTCCCACGGACCACACTAGGGTCATTCGTGGTCACGGCCCGTTACCGTGGCCCTCAGGGAAGGGAGTTTTTGGTAAAATAAAAGAAAAGGGGAAAATAAAAGAAAATAATAAAAGGGTTCTCGACTACGCCACTTGTGGTGTGCGGCCAGGTAATTTGGGGTTGCCACTGCATGTTTCTACTGGGGCTGATGGAGTGATGCAGCCTGGATGTTTGGAGCCCTCCGCAAGCAGGAACAGGCCCCAGCAGTGAATGATGTGGATAGTAGTGGGGAACCGTCTGTGTGAGTGCCCGGCCGTTAAGGAAACAGTCCACATCAGTATTGCAGTTTCAACTTGTCTTGTTTACTTTGGCATTTGAACCCGCTGATGCCGGTTGCAGGTGTACCAGCTCCCCTTGCTCTCTGTATCAGTTGTGACCTGGGTTGGCTGTCCTTCGTGCACACTCGTTGTGGTGGGACTCCCGTGGCTTGGAGCTACTTGGAAGTCCCTTTTCTTTTCTTGGCCCTAATGCAGGCAGTCTGGACTATTTAAAGGGTGCAGTCCCCAGTCCCCTCTTTGCTGCTTGTGCTTCGGGCTTGTTTGGTTGGCGATGGACCCTGGAGATCTTCTTGCCCGGCAGAGTCAACAGCTGACCATAAAGTGTCCCACTATCCTAGGGTCTGCACCCCGTCTTGTGCTAAGTCCTGTGAGCCTTGGTTCCAGACTTCCACAGGCCTCCCACGTTTCCTGGAGTTTTGCACTTCCACAGGTAACCCACGGTCTTGGTTCCGTACTCCACAGTCCCTCACTCCTTTTACAGCACTCCGGTGGTTCTTCAGGTCAGTTTCTGTACTTTCCACTCTTTTCTCCTCACAACTCCTCTACTTCACTTCTCTCTCTTTCACTTCCTCACTCGACTGACTACTACTCACTACTTTCTGCCAGCTGCCCAACTGACCACTCACCTCTCCCCCTCGCTGGGTCTCTCCCTATAGCCTGGGTGGCTACCATCTGGTCAGTGCCCTCGCCTTTTACCTGTTGTTGGCAGTCTCCCAGTCTAGTGTTGGGGTTGTGTATGTGTAGCGCCCCTGCGGTCATGCTACTAAAATCTGCAACCTGGTTCCTGGAGTCCTAGCTCTGCACACACCTAAAACACTTACAAAACCCTGAACCACAAGAGGGTTGGCCGTCCTATGTTGTAAAGCCTGTCTAGGAAGTGGAGGTTGCCTAGGAGGTGTAAATCCAACTCTCCTGTAGCTAGGTCCCTAGAGGGAAGGGGAGGAGTTGGTGAGTGGAGTGGAGGAGAAAATCAGACAAGACAGAGAGTGGAGCTGGGAGGAGGAGGACGCCCGGCTGGGTGTCAGGTCTGGGTGCGACGCCTGAGGATCATCGCACGATGCCCAGGGGAGAAGAAGCTGGCTGCGGGGTTTGCAGACGACTCTGACAGAGCTGTGCATGAGAAATGCACAGAGGGGGCCATAGCAAGGCTACACAGACAGAGCTGTGACAAAGGGAACCAGGAATCTGTCCCCAGCACCAGGGGAGTGTAACCTGTGAGTAAATATTCAGTAAAGACTCCCTATTTCACTCGGACTTTGCCTGTTTGAATTCCTTTCAGCCTGTACATCATTCAGCACCATGGTAACCAGCAGTGTGTGCCCCTGTTTCCTGCATTGTGTACCTCTTTCAACACCAAGAGGTCTCATATCCTGTTTCTGCACTATCCACCTCATCCAACACATAGAGGACACTGTGGTTTACCCTACCTGAGGAGGGGGTTAACACACTTGCTGCTGATTCCATCAGCCCCAGTCCCTCATAAGCATCAGGCGCCTATTCCTTTGCTGCACTACCGCAGGTAGGGGGACAGACCATGGCAGGGGGGCTGCTCCACACGCTCGGATCCAGGCAATTGCTGTGGATCGAGTGGCAGCCGGACCCAGGCTCGTGCAGCAGTCCGTCGCCCACAACGATGAAAAGGTGGGTTTATTTACAGGGGAGAGTTTTCAGTGACGCCACCCGTGGGTTACGGTGATGATTGGTGACACCGCCGCTGCCTTGGTATGGGGTGCCCCAGGGCTGATGGAGCGCAGCAGCAGGATAGTATCCCCTCCACGGGTAGGGGAGGTGTAGTCCCGGGGCCCAGGTGTCAGTGAGAAAGGGTGATGAGGCGCAGTCCGTGGGGATGGACAGGATGATACCAGTGTACTCACTATTTGAATAAAGTCACACAGAGTCCAGATAGTAAACCAATTGCCGGAAGCCGGTAGCCTCCGCAGGTGTGTGCTCGGGTCCTGCACACCGGTAGACAGGACAGGGGCCCTTCCTCCTGCACTTCTGTGTTGTTGTCTTGTGTGTTAACTAGTCCGCATGAAACGGGGAAAGTCCACTCCCGGTGACTTTTCTGTGAGAGCTGTGGCCTGCGAGATCTGACCCTTGGGATTTTACCAGGCACTTGCAGATGCCCCTATTCCCCGCGTTGGGATTCCGTCTCGCTCTATCTGGGCTGTTAGTGGGACAAGACTTGGAATCTTGTCCCCTGCTGGTTAATTGGAAAGGTGCTTACAGCTGTCCTCGCCCTAGGATCCAGGTACCCCGACTGTGCACGGCCTCCGGACCGGATTCCTGCCGTCGGCACCGGCGGGCTACAACCCTGCCCCAGTCCACTTAAGGTCTCCCGCGACCGGATCTCCATCGCCTGTGGCCCTGCTCTGCTATCTGCCACCTAGTCAGCTCAGGTAGTCGGGTAGTCCGGAAGCTACAACCCCCGACTACCACTTCACTCCTTTCACTTCCACTGTCTAGACTCTTTCTGTCTCTGCCCCTCCCAGAACACCTCAGAACCCCTAGGTGGGCGTCACCATCTGCCTGGCCACGCCCACTGGTGTGTCCCTATTGTCCTGGGGGGGTGACTAGGCTTTTGTGGCTGGTGTTTGTACCTGTGTGGGGTTGTGTTGGAAGGCCAAGGAGGACGGAATCCTGCATCTGGAAGATGGATGTGTACCGCCCCGGGCTTGGCCGCGACCAAGCCGCTCGGATCCGGGCTCGCTGGTGGGTGGCTCGAGCATCTCCGGACCCGGGGGCCCGTGGCCCACTTCAATCTGAAAGGGGGGGGCTGGCGGTATAGGGGACATAGGTGTACGGCCGGAGCCGTGTTTGAGTTTGTGACGCCACCCACGGGTTGTGGTGAAGGTCGACACCACCGCTGCTATTGCGGGACCCCCAAGGGAGATGTTATGCAGCAAGTTGTTAACCCCTCATTGGGCAGGGATGGTGGCCCCGGGACCCGTTGGGAGTTGTAGTTTGATTGGGCGGTGCAGGGAGGTGCGCGGCTGGAGGGCACTGTTGTACTCACGATTAGAAACACACACAAGTTTCTGGTAAACCAAGTTGATGGTGGTCGGTGCCCGCAGCCGGCTACGTCTGGTCCCCCACCCGGTTGGTGGTCTCTGCCTTTTTCCTGCACCGTGTAGTGTAGCTGTGGACTGCCTGCGCTTCAGCAGCGGGAGTCCGCTTCCCGGCTTTGTGTATGTCGGGAGAGCCCTTTTGCCCGCAGATGCTGGCCCGTGGGATCTCTCTGCCTGTGCGGTGGCTTTCTATCCCCCTCGTTGGGCTGTTGTCTTCAGTCGGGACTTTGGGTGGGAAAGGACCTATAGTCCAGACCGCAATCAGTTAATTAACTTGGTCCAGTGGCTTCTGGACCTCGTTTCAGGGTCTGAGTACCCCCCTTTGTGCTCCAGTTTCCGATTCGGTTCCCCAGATCGGTACCGGCGGGCCACTACCCTGTCCCGGTCTACCACGGTTCCACCGAGCCGTCTTCCTGGCTCCTGCAGGCTGAGGCCACCGTATAACTTCTAGCCAAAGGTATCAGGGCTTCTACCCCGGCACCTGTCAGATTGCTGCAGACCTGCTACACAGGCCTGCTTCCACTCAACTCCTAAAACTCAACTTATCTCATCTGACTGTTCTCCCGCCTCTAGTCCGCTGAACTCCTCGGTGGGCGTGGCCAACCGCCTGGCTCCGCCCCCTGGTGTGTCCATCAAGCTAAGAGAGGGGTGACTAGAGTTTAATGGTTGGCTGATGACACCTTTTTAAGGGACAGGTGTTGTGTGGGGTGCTAACTGTGACCACCTGGCTAGTCCAGAGCGTCACAGATGCAGCCTTCTGTGACAACCTGATTTTGTCAGTGCGTCACACAGGTGGCGTCACGAACATTAATTTCATTATCCCTTGTAAATAGCCCCTGCCATTTCATTAAGCATCCCCAGGGCACAGGACCGGGCAACGGCCACCAGAGTGACATTCTCATTTGTTACTGCCCAGGACCGAGTACCCCCTGCCCTGGGCAACACATATGTGGCCTGAAGGTGCTGGTGTACTTGCTGGCATGGGCATTCCGGGGTTTGTGTTTTCACGGGTTAGATTTGTGGCACCTGGTACCGCAGGGGTGCTACAACTTTGACAAAACTTTATTGATATAGTCATGGAAGGATTACATATAAGTTGTTTATGATTTTCCAAAGAACACACTAAAAACGCATGTGTGTTTTTTACTTGAAGATTTTCTGCATCTAATGCAGTTCTATGGGGAAAAGATGAACATAATACTCAGTGTACCCACAAGTGAAATGACATGTTGTGGATTTTAAATAGGTACCATAGGTTAGTTTACGCAGGGTAAAAAGAAGCCCAGTGGGCAGAAGATTTCTATAAAGCCCATCCACTTTGCTGGAACTGTAAGAGGCTGCATTCTTGACATAGCGAAAATACACAGCATCAAAATCTCCTTGTGGGTAGTGATGGGCAAACCCGGACTGTAAAAGTCCAGATCCAAGCGGTTTTAAAAGTATTCGGGTGACTGACCCAAGCCCAGAGTTCTCAGGATACTCCAGCTAATGATCAGGGTCCAGCAACTGGGAAAATAAAAAAATAAAGAAAAAATAAAAATAAAGCAAGCGCGCTATACTTACCAAGTCTCTAGAGCAGCAGTAACTGCTCCCGCAGCCAATCACTCTTCTTCCGAGGCCGCTTGTTAGCCTTATATATATTGCTTCCCCTGCCCACCAGCAGTCCTGGCTTCTGTGATTGGTTGCAGCCAGATGCGCTCCCAGCCTGTGTGACAGCGTCTGACTACTTGTAATCACAGACCCTATCAGCGGGTCAATATCATGGTATAAAAATAAATACCGTGTTTCCCCGAAAGTAAGGCCCTGTCTTACATTAATTTTACCCCCAAAAGTCCCACCCTGCCTTACTTTCGGGGGAGGCCTTACATTGGAAAAAAAAATAACAATTTCCCCCTCCCCCCTGCAGCCTCCCCATTGTTTGAGAGTCCGGCATCCACCCCATCCTCCCCCCTGCAGCCTCCCCATTGTTTGAGAGTCCGGCATGCACCCCATCCTCCCCCCTGCAGCCTCCCCATTGTTTGAGAGTCCGGAATCCACCCACCCCATCCTCCCCCCTGCAGCCTCCCCATTGTTTGAGAGTCCGGAATCCACCCACCCCATCCTCCCCCCTGCAGCCTCCCCATTGTTTGAGAGTCCGGCATGCACCCCATCCTCCCCCCTGCAGCCTCCCCATTGTTTGAGAGTCCGGAATCCACCCACCCCATCCTCCCCCCTGCAGCCTCCCCATTGTTTGAGAGTCCGGAATCCACCCACCCCATCCTCCCCCCTGCAGCCTCCCCATACAGTGGTTCTGCCCCCCACTCTGCCACCACACACACTGACACATACGGTACCGGTACAGACCCACACGTCACACACACACATATCGTACCGGTAAAACACACACACACACACACACTCTGACACATACAGCCCCCATACACATACCGTACACACACAGAGAGAGAGTAACTTACCGTTACTTTCCTTCTGCCGGGGACGCCGGGGACGCTGGACCAATGGGAGCGAGCCTGCAGGCGGTGACGTCGCGGCTGATTCGGCCAATCAGCTGCGAGCCGGCTGACTGGCCAATCACAGCTCGAGCTGATGGCCAGCAGGGAGCCTGTGACGAACAGGCTGATCGGCCAATCAGCATCAAGCAGGAAGAGCGTTGACCCGGGACGCGCCGCAGGCCGGCGAGATTGCGGGGGCCATTCACCGGAGGAGGTATACATTACGCCGCGACCACCACCCATAGGCGGCCTTACATTCCCCGGGCACCCCCGCTACCCTGCCTTACAATCGGGGGGTGCCCTACATTGGCGGACCCCCCCGAAACCCCCACCCTGCCTTACTTTCGGGGGGGTCCTACTTTCGGGGAAACACGGTAAATGCATAAATTCACATAGGGTTCCCCTCAATATTGATACCCAGCCATGATAAAGCCTGACAGCTGAGGACTGGTATTTTCAGGCTTGGGAGACCCATGCTTATTGGGGCCCCTCAGCCTAAAAATAGCAGCCTGCAGCCACTCAGGATTACCACATCTATTAGATGTGACAATCCCGGAACTTTACGTGGCTCTTCCCAATTGACCTGGTGCAGAGGCAATTAGGGTAATAAGGGGTTAATCCTAGCTTACAGCTGCTACTAAACCTCCCATTACTAGTCTGTGTGTGAAAAGAAATAAACACAAACACCAAAAAGTCCTTTATTTGAAATAAAATCCAAAAAAACACCCTTTCACCAATTTAATAACCCAAAAACACTCAGGTCTGACATAATCCACGTGAGGTCCCACGACGATTCCAGATCTAATGGAGAATAGAGAGGGGTCAATCAGATTACCCAAATACTTACCCAGTAAGTGTAAAGTAAAGAAAACACACAAAAAAATAATTTGAATAAAGACTCATTCACACTATTCCTCATTCATCAATTTATTTATTAAAAAAAATCCTCAAAGTTCTGATGTAATCTAATAGTGTAAACAACATCCATTGAATTCTATGGAGCCTCCACAGGTCACTTGCGATCAGCCAGGTACAGAATTACTAAATTGGGGAACTAGGGAGTGAGGCGGAGTCTTTATTTAAATAATCTATATTTTTGTGTGTGTTTTTTTTACTTTACACTTATCAGGTTAGTCATTGAGATGTCTGATAGATGTTTCTCCATTACTAACCCCTTGGTTTGATGCTAGCTGCAATTCACAGCTGACATAAACACCCAAAATATTACCCCTTGGGAACAGCTGAGCCAAAGCACCAGAAATGGTGAATCTAATGTGATGTGCCAATTCTGAGGTGGCTGTGGGCTGCTATTTTTAGGCTGGAAAGGGCAAATAGCCATGGACCTTCCCAGCCTGATAATACCAGCCCCCAGCTGTCTGCTATACCTTGGCTGGTCACCAAAAATGTTTCTTTCATATATTTATTAGTTAAACAAGACTAAAAATACCCTTTAAAGCCCCATGAAAGGCAATAAAGGGTTTCAACTTCCAGAGAATGGTCTGTGCCGAGCATTGCACCACCGGGTCCCTTTATAGACCTGATGATACAATGTGACTGGCCAATCACAGCCATTCCAGCACTCGCTGAAGCTTTTCAACAAACTTAATTCATCAAACCAACAGCAAACTGTACCATGGACTTCAGTGCGAAGTCCGTTTTCAAGTTTGAGATCTGGACACTAGGTTTGCTAATCCCTAGTCATGTTAGTTATTTAGTTGCTGGTGTCTCGGAATGTGTATAATATTCTTGGGTTGTTAAAAGCAAGGCCCAAAAAGTTAGGAAATCATAAACAAAGGAAAAGGATCCAAATAGATATCAGAGGCATTAAATGTTCTTAGAGATTTAGTTTAAAGCATAGTTCACAAGTTCAATGTTTGAAGAACACTGGCTCTATTGTCTATGCTGCCTCTGGGAATCATAAACTTCAAAAAAGTATCCAGAATAATATCCCATTAATAATATACGGTAAGCGATAGATAGAACTCATGCAATGCAGTAAAGTTGATGTAAGCGATTTCTATATATCTGTGAATAAATCGTGTGGCCATAAGCTACAGGATTTATTATCATGACTAAAGTATCACAATATAATGGCAAAGTAATCACAATATAATGGCTGCCATTTCTAGAAATATGACGGTCAGTAACTGTGTGACTGGGACACAAAGCATCTGAGCCTATTTCCACTTTGTTGCCTCAATTGAATGGCTTGGAAGGTGCAACACAATGTGACTATGATACAATTGTTGCAGTGTCCCAATGGGAATAACCATAATGTAAATAACAGAGCAATTTCCATTACTGCAGCAGTTTTGTATGATGCATGCCATGTAATTAATATTTAGCTTCGAAAATAACTTAATTCCATAAAATTTTCATTTTTTGTATGAAAAGAGAATGTTATGAATAGTAGTACTTTTCCTTATTGTAGGTGTCTTCCCGTATAATGCAGCATGCCAGCTGAGCACAGATATTTTCTTCTACTAGTAGGGATTCTGAAAATAAGACTAAATTATGGATGCAAAATTCTTTTCAAACTTAATTTTGGGTCCCCTGTGTTGCTTAGATGTGTACCTGTAGATTGTGTCAGTATAGAGACTGGTATAAACCCATAGTGCATACTGTGCCATTGTGTGGCTCTGATATTACACCATTTTTACCTTTGTGGAACATTTTTACTGACTTTAATTTTAATGTCTTTGCAACCAATTTTATACAGACACACTTGAGAATTATGTTTTTGTGGTCTAAAGTTGAAGCTGTTCTCCTTGCAGAGACTGACGCACCATTCCAGCATGCCAGTGGTGATGAGACTTTAAGCCGCAATGCTCCTCTGGGAAATATGCAAATTGTCTTTTCAGTGAGGAAGTAGACAAACTCTAGTGCCACCTATTAGAGGTAGGAATCCTAAAAGTCAAAAATGACCCTTTAACAAGCCTTGTCATATGACTTAGGATTTATGCCAGATCAGAACCTCAATTTAAAGACATGGTGTTTCGGGATGGTTGGCCCTCGTCAATGCAAAGTATGAGATCTGATCTGGCTGTATGAGCGGCTAACACGGGGTCTAAAGGGGAAGCTATTCTCCTTGTAGAGACTGACACACCATTCCTGCATTCAAGTGGTGAGGAGACTTTAAGCCACAATGCTCCTCTGGGAAATATTCAAATTGCCTCCTCAGTGAGAAAGTAGACAAACTGTAGTACCACCTATTGGAGGTAGCAATCATATAAGACAAAAGTGACAGTTTAACAAGCCTTGTCATATGACTTAGGATTTATACCAGATCAGAACCCCATTTTGCAGACATGGTGTTTTGGGATGATTGCCCCTCGTCAGTGCAAAGTATGAGATCTGATCTATGAGGTATAATTCCATAAGGTATTCTCACAGTTATACCCCTATGATGATATGGAAATACAGACCATTGTGCCACTGAGAAAGGTTAAAGCACATGTCTCAATTATTTTCCCCTTTAAATATACCTCATTTTCTTCCCTATGCCATATTTGCACATCCCTGTATCAGGTTGTGACCGTCATTCATTGACTGGCCACAGTTTTCCTGACTTGAACTTGATAACCTCATAGACATGTGTGAAGTTAGCAAGTTTGAGTCAGGGGACCTGCAAACGATACGTGACATCATGGTCTGTGCTTGGAATCTGACACATGTATGTGTCCATTCTGCCATCTTGTGACCACAGCTTCTATCACGAAGTCAAAGCTAACAGTCAAAAGCTCTCAGTGTAAGACCTTGTTCTGGCTCTCATAGACTTACATTGAGAAGTGACCTCCAGCAGATCACAAACAGCAGAAGAGAACGGACTGAAACTGTGGCTGGTAAGTATAGTACCAGGGCGGGGAACGTGCATTAGTGATACCAATTAAGCAGTGAAATAAAAAATAATTCTGGAGCGCTGCTTTTAATTGTTCTTGTTTGCTTGGTTTATTGCAAACAGCAGAAACTTTTTCAATTTTACAAAAAAATCAAATTTTCAGTAGGAGTTAAATAATTTTGATTAGAACCTAATATTTTGTTTCTGTGATTCAGAAACCTAAAAATACTCAGTCTTTTGTTCTATAATGCTTATTACATTGGATTACATTAGATTCATGCTTTTCCTAAAGACTGCCAACAATTATTTAGAAATCTGATTTGCAACCTTAGAGCACTTTCCACCTTTCTTTGGTTTTCTTGCATTGTATTACATAAATCATTATTGGCTTTGTTGCTTTATTTGTATTTGTTTCTCAGGAATTTGCTCATTGAAGTTTAAATATCAGTTAAAATCTGTTATGAGAGTTATTGGATGTCTATTTAATAAGCTCTAATATTCACTTACAATCAAATACAATGTTGTTCAGTAGCCAAAATACTGAAATAACAAACTGTGAAAATATACAATTAAATATTCTTTAAAATGCTATTCCCATCTTAATTCTCTATTTCTTTAATATGGCAACATTGATATCTTAACCTTTGGGAGCTCCAACAACTCTGAGAAAGAAGAAAAGTGTTGTGGTCACCTTCATGACCCATTGGCCTCTTGATGTGACACTTTGCAGGGGTAATTGAGAAAGGGACACAGCACTATGCCAACACTTTGGCCTCGTCATTTCCAGGGTTGGTGAGGGTCCTTGAGCTCAGACCTCCACTAATGATAAAATGATGGCATATCCTAGCAATGAAATATCACCGCCCCTTCCTACATGTATGCATAATTCTAATAAATGTTGGTTTATTGCAATGGTAGGTAGATATGGATATCTTCATGGCCTAGCAGAGCTACTATCAATGTAATCCTAGAGAACAAAAGCAATGAAAGCCAATAGCAGTAGAAAACAAAGGTGAAGGGACTACCTGAGATAAGGCAGGCCAGTGCAGGGGCAACAGTCCTTCAATACAGGCACAAGATTAACAGTAAGCACAATTCTTGTTGGTCATATGTCACAGTAGATGAAAACAAGCTTGACAGTTATCTAATAACAAGAATAGACTTTACGCTTGGTGGTTACACTACTAGGAGGTATAGACTTTAGTGATTCACAGAATAACAAGAAAATTCATTTGCTATCTAACAGAACAAACAGCAAATTACCATGGTATATTTTGCACCTGGCATATCTCACAGATGCAGGTCCCAATTTCATTTTGTAGAGGTGTCTTTGGGTGGGTCTTAAGGGGGCTTTACACGCAACGATATCGCTAACGAGATGTCGTTGGGGTTACGGAATTCGTGATGCACATCCGGCCTCGTTAGCGACGTCGTTGCTTTTGACACCTACGAGTGACCGCTAACGATCAAAATTACTCACCTAATCGTTGATCGTTGACACGTCATTTATTTCCCAAATGTCCTTGCTGGTTTAGGACGCAGGTTGTCGGTCGTTCCTGAGGCAGCACACATCGCTATGTGTGACACCCCAAGAATGACGAACAACACCATACTTGCATCCTCTGGCAACGAGGTGGGCGTGAATTTCATGCAGCTGCTCTCCGCCCCTCCGGTTCTATTGGATGGCTGCCGTGTGATGTCGCTGTGACGCTGCACGAACCGCTCCCCTTAGAAAAGAGGCTGTTCGCCGGCCACAGTGACATTGCTAGGAAGGTAAGTACGTGTGACGGGTACTAGTGATTTTGTCTGCCACGGGCAGCGATTTGCCCGTGACGCACAAACGACGGGGGCGTGTGCGTGTAAAGCAGCCTTTAGTCTTCGTGTTGCTCTCAAGCAACAGAATATTCCTTATTCAGACCACGGTGTCTGAATACGGTGTCAGACCATGAGCAGAGCTTCTGACTACCAACCACAGTGTTTCCCACTGACTTAGGACACATCTCCTCTCTTACTGTTTCAAGCCACAGCTCTAATTCCAACAGGCCATAATTTCTCTTGATATGTCACTATGCAGTTAAAGGATATATCATGATGGCTATGGTGATGCTTCTAAGCTCAACATTTCTACAGTCAGATATCAAGATGTCCTCCTGTGGTGGTCAAAGTATTACAGCCAATCCATCTGGTTATAGTTGATTTGCTATATGACTTTGAGAGGGAACTGCTTAGAAATGTGTAGATGAACAACTACAGACAGGTACAATGTGGTATTCTTTGTAGCGTGCACCATATCCCCAAGAGGTGCATAGAAGAGACAGAGCCAGCTACTCCACAAACTCCCATACCCTGGATCAATCGGCCAGTCTAAATCATTCTCATATGTTTATATTACCTTTTAATGCTTTGTATAGTAGCACTACGGGTATACAAAAAGTCAGTTTGTGCTCCATATTTTGCTTGTGTGGTCTAAATGTTTCAGCTTCCTTCCCTGGGAGAACTTGTCACGTTCCATTATTTTCTGGTAGGCCGGGTAAATAATTAGAGCTCAGACAGAAAAGCTTTACGCAGTTTGTGTTTGCTTTTTGTCTCTGTATTAAGTGCGCTAGGATATTCTCTTGTAACTTTGATAAATAGGAGTAATATTGCGAGGGGAGTGTTTCGTTGTCTTGACATGTTTAGCCCGCAGAGAGACATTAATTCATGTTTGTAACGTAACCCGACACAGGCTGATTGCGAGTCTCCTAGAGGTAAATGAGACTTATATAACATAAAACCGACACAGACATAATTGCTTTTAAAGTTAAGGAAACCGGTAACTAATCAAGACAAATTTGACCATATCGCAATGTATAAAATAATCTTTTTAACTTCTTTCTCAGGGTTCAATTTGATCAGAAGATTTTCTCTCCAGAAAATGAGTTCTATAAAGAAGATCCGAAACCCCAAAGGACCTTTAATCATGCGCCTTGGAGGGGCTCGTCTTGTGGAGCAGACAGCGTGAGTCCAACATATGGATATAGCTAATATTTTACTGTATTATGCCCAGACTGTGGTTTTTAGAAGTCGTAGTCAATGTAAATTAAACTTCTGTCCAAAACGGCTTGAGATAGTCTCAATCAAATGCCACCTCTATTAGCCCTGTGTGATATAGCAACTGTTGCAATTGGTAGACTTAAAGTGTACCCCCTGAAGGTAGCTATTCGAGCGCCTCGCATAACCCTACCTAATCCTGGAAAGTGAGCCTTGGGCGCAGTATCAGGCTGGGCACCTCTCCAAGTCATTACGCAACAGAGAACTGCAAGCTTTTATTATTTTCTTAATCTTGGCTGTTTTCCCAGATGGCTTTGGATGGATGAATCAGGGATCGGAGGAGCCTAGACTCATAAAAATACTGTTTTCTAGTGAAAGTAAATATACAAATTGTTTTTTTTCTGCGAGATCATCATGAAAATGGTTTAAAATATGATAATTTCAGTGAACGTTTTCTATGATCAGGAACTCTAATATGTATTTTGAATTCTTTTGATGGACATACAAAAAGAATATTGCCACTAACGTCACAAATTAATTTTAATGTTATTTTTTTTTTTGCAATTTTGAGCATTTTAGGCTGAGAGCCCATGCAAAAATAATTGAACTGTCTGCTGGTAATAGCCCTCACAGAATATAATTTAGCTTGTGTCCTATGCATGACTATATATCTCTGGGGTTAATCCAGGCCATAATATGGTACTTCCATAGAGCAAAATAACAGCTTTTTACTACTTGTACTTAATTACCTGGAATCCACAAAGCCTAGAGACCCTTCTAAAGAGGCCGTCTTCTTATTATAGTCAGGCGCTACCGTCACACACGATCAACCCTTTCATTGCCAGGAATGGCTGCTATAAATTAGAGAATTCCCCAGAGGCAGACGGCTTTGTCAGAGCCAAATTCTCTCAACATCATTATGAGATTGCAAGCGTAATTAGCTATCCTGTAAGCTGTAATTAAACCACCATCCTTGGCTATCATTTTCAATGAAACTTGAGCATTGTGCAAACTGTCTGCACACTTCTTATTTTATTCCTTACGTGTTCAGTTGGAGATGTTTTGGTCTCATAATAGATATTCCGCGATCATAAATCTGAACAGTTCACACATTCAATAAAGTGTGGATTATATCTGCAGCATATTGAGAAGCGTTCACAGTCCGCATTTAATTTGGCTCCTTGTTTGCGTCTGGAGTGTGAAGAAGTTACATAATCTGCCACATACTTAATTATGTTGCATTTAGTTATTTTGAGAATTAATTCCAAACTGTATATGTGGTAGAGTGTTGACGTGGTACACAGATTTGTTATTGATATTTTATATGTCTCATCACAGACAAGTGTTTCCTCATGGACTACCTCAAGAGTTCACTATAGTGATGACATTGATGATAAAGAAGCCAACAACTGAGGAAGACTGGTACCTATTTCAAATCAGTGACCCTCTCGGATACCCACAGGTACCATCCATTTTGTAAATGATGAACTATCATTGCCTTTCTATAAGAGAACACTTAGTGGTAGAGATGAGTGAACCAAAAAGTACCAAACATGAATTTTCCAAAAAAAAAAAAATCAGTGTTCGAGTTCGGAGTTTTGGTGCTTTACATATGCTAACCACTCGGGGTGATCCGGTATGCTCAGTGCTCATCCCAGTGTGAGCCGCTTACAGTGTTTGAATGTCTAGTACTGGGGTTAACAACAGCGTTATCAGATGTTGTGTGCACCAAAAAAAAGGAGACATCCTTCCCTCCCTCTCCTAGCTTATGGCTGTCTGCATGTGGGCAGAGACCCGAACTGCCCAATCAGTGATTTCCAATGGGGTTCAGATCAAGTCCATGTCCCGAACTGAACTTTATCTAAAGTCAGGCTGAACCCGCCTAACCAAACTTCAAATGGTCCGCTCATCTCTATGTATATAGTCATTCATTGTATCTGTAATTGAAATGAGACTTTATTATTTGTATTACCAAATTTAGGCTTAGTTTTCACCTTCGTATTAATGATTTATGCTGACACTAAAATTATATAGGCACTTGCAATTATAAAGATCATGAAATTATTGATTTAAGATGCTCGCGATTTGCCTGCATTATAGTTTATTATAGGGGATTTTATCACATATCCAAAGAAAGGGATGTATAAATGTATAAATCATGGAACAGCCACTGATCCTGAAAATGGGGTCTTGTGTCCCTAGTATGAAAAGAAGAGTAGGGTATTTGTGCAACCCTGCTCCAGCAGTGGTTAAGCATTCACAATACAAACAGTAAACATGGGACCAGTGATCTCATCATCAATGATTTTCCCAGTGATATGCCCCCCGGTGATCAGACATTAATCATCTGTACTGTGGCTATGTATAAATTGATGTTGGTGGTATAACCCCTTTAAATCGGCAATAATTAGAAATATATGTTGCTTCTGAACTAGATTGGGATTATTTTAGGACTTTATGATGGTAAAACTCTGCATCATCAGATCTATGGATGGACCCTAAAATTCAGCCACATTATAACCTCCTACAACTGGCCTAATACTGTATGTAATGTATTGCGAAACTTAACAACCATTGTTGCTCATTCCATTCACATTTCCATTGATTTATTTTTTCTTACCATATGTAATTTTCTTGTTGGCAGTGACTTCACCACCAGGCCTATTCACGTGAATCTTTTGCAGCTTTCTTTAGGTGTCAATGGCAAGGACAGAAATCTTGAGTTTCGTGCCAGTGGTCGTGATGTAGATTACGTTGGTTGCACATTCACCGGACATGGCGTGTATTCTTTGTTTGACAATCAATGGCACAAGATTGTATTGCGTGTACGCGAGAGAGTGGTATCCATTCATATTGACTGCAGCTTTATATCAAGTAAACCTATTGAGCCTAGAAAACCTATCAACAACCACGGTCACACATTTATTGGGCTGGATATGGTGAAAGGAGAACCAGTACATGTAAGTTTTATTACTCAAATAGATTTGCTTTTAATTTTAGCATTGTATGTTTTTATAATGGGTTTTTGTTTTTTCTTTGTATTTTTCAATTTTTTGTGTAGTTTGATATCCAGAAATTCCTTGTATATTGCAATCCCCAAATGGCAATGCAAGAAGGATGCTGTGAGATCCTCCCCACCGGTGTAAGTAGAAATTGTGCTATTTACTATGTAGTGTATAACACGATGCTACTATGAAAGAAGAAATGTTACATGACTTCATGATGAATTAAGTGGATATACACAAGGGACTATACAGTATACGTCATTGGACTATAATACACTGGTCCAACATACTGAAAAGCAGTTGCAGATATGAACCATAGTATAGGACTCTTATGTGTGAAACATCATATTTAATGATATCATGTGGCTCACACCATAGCAAGATGGATCACATCTGCATAGTATGCTGCTTACATTTTAGTAGAATAATAACTCAATGACAAACCAGAGTCTCTAGAGCCTTTCTTGTTCTAAGTATCAACTGAGAGTATCAGTGTCCATTCTGAATATTGGCAAAAAAGTATTACTGTTAATGTTACAATAATTGGATAATGTGGTGTCTGTTAGCACCTTCGACCACAATGATCCAATACAATTTGGTGAAATTATTACATATAGAAATATGAAGAGTCAGGAATAATTTTAAAGGGGAACTGTTAGTTGAGATTTGTGGATGATTTCCAGACTTGGTAAGCAGTAGAGATGATTAAAGGGAACCTGTCAGGTGCAATATGGAACCATCAGCAGTTCTGGGGAAATATTAGTAATCCCTGCCTAACCATCCCTGTATACACTAGCATAGATAAACAAATCTTTAGGAAAAGTATTTCTAAAGATCGTTTCTTATATGCTAATGAGGTCAGGGACTAGTCGCAAGGGTGTTATTTCTCTTAACTAGTCCACCCCCTTAGCATGTTAGTATACCCCTGTAGGTGTAATAACATGCTAATGAATGTGCAGCTGCGCCGCACATCTCACTCTTTATGGTGGCCCGTAGAGGATGGATGCACACAGGGCATGATCTGGAGTCCCCTGGACGTCCGATTATGTGCACTAATTTGATGCCGGGTGTAAGCTTCCCAGCTTCAGTGAGGTACAATGCGCTTGACCGGTGGTCCTGGGGACTCTGGATTATGCGCAGTGCACATTCATGTGTGCCGTCCCTGCAGCAGTCGAACCGCTCGGATCTGGGGTCGCTACTGTTGTGGCTCGAGGGTCTCCAAATCTGGGGGATTGCGGCCACTGAAATATAAAAAGGGGGGAAATTATTTATTTACAGGGGATTAGAGTTCGTGACGCCACCCATGGTTCGCGGTAAGGGAGTACCGCCGCTGCAGATGGGAGTACCCGGGGGAGATGAAGTGGGGCAGCCAGATGACGTTCCCTCCATGGGTAGGGGAAACCCTGGGACTCTGGATGATGGTGGAGCGGGGGGGGGGGGGCGCAGAGCAAGTTGGAAGCAGGGGAGGACCATGTACTCAGTCAGGCAGCATCGGTGATGGTGCGACTACAAAGCAGACTCTGACAACAAGGTCAACAAATTCTCTGGGTGCCGCTGCCCTCTTGGGGCAGCCCGTCTTGGTATCCGTCCCCTATAGTACTGCCAGTTGATCCGAAGCCTGCCTCCTTGCACAAATTTTAAAGTGTCTTTGTGACCCGTTGGCGTAAAGCTGTCCGGGCCCCGCTCCCACCTTTTTGGTAGTGGAACTGTGCTCTCAAGGGCTCATACATGGGATTTCTGTGGACTGCTTGGGTTGGAAAGCCCTATCCCCCTCGTTGCGCTAGTGCCCTTGATCTCTGAGCTTCTTGGGTACACTCTATAAAGTTACTATCCTCCACAAGTTAATTGCTGGGTTGCCTGAAGCTACTCCCCGAACTAGGGTCCTGTACCTTGCCATGCTTTCGGTCCTGGACCTGTAATTAGTCTCAGATGCCACCTGTCCTCCAAGACCAGGTCTAGGCACCCAGCCTCAATAACCTGCGACCGGGTTTCCGACTCCTCTGGGCCCAGACCACCATATGCGACCCAACCTGCCACAAACAGGGAGCCACACACTCCACAGCTCCTCACTTCTCGAGGGCTACAACTACACTGGCTTACTTCCCTCCCATCAGTCTGCCTGACCCCTAGGTGGGCGACCCTATTCCAGCTCAGCAGCCCACTGGTGTGTCTGTCAGGATGTAGTGTGAGGTGTGGTTGGGATTTTGGATGCTGATGGAGGCAGTACCACAGGTTGGAAACCCAGAACCATGAGGGGTTGAATACTGCACCAAAGAGCAGGAAGTGCAGTACCCTGTGATGCCCTGAATAGTCCAGGGGCATCACGCCATGAAGATTGAGGTATGTGTGGTGAAGCTGCGCATTCATTAGCATGTTAGTACGCCCACAGGAGTGTGCTTACATGCTAAGGGGGTGAATTAGCCAAGGGAACTTACGCCCCTGCGACTAGTCGCTGGCCTCATTAGCATATAAGAAAATTTCTTTAGAAATACTTTTTCTAAAGATCTGTTAATTTATGCTAGTAATCTACATGGACGGTTAGGCAGGGATTACTAATATGCACCCATAACTGCTCGTGGTTCTGGGTGCATATTGCACCTGCCAGGTTCCCTTTAAATTAATTTGCAGGACCCTGGTCTAACAGCCACAACAGTAGTTCGTGGCCGATTGAGGGGAGGCCTGCAAGTCACCTCCTACCTGTAGCCATGCCCAGTGCTAATTCTGATTTGTAGGCCGGACGCAACGTCATTTTTGTGTTGTGATGCATGCGTGATGTCAAGCCAGGCCAACTAATACTAAGATGTGCTGGGGATGCAGCAGATTGGATGCTGAACTGACATTGGACTACATTAATACATTTTGCCTTCTTTCCTTTATCAACTACAATGTAGTGCAACACTGAAGCTTCAAAGACAAGACGCAACGTAGAGGGTGTTGAGAATGTACAGAACAGTAACTTGATTGAAATACCTGCAAAATCCAAGCAGCAAAGTTACACACGATGCTTCTGTCTGGAGGACTCATTGAGCAAAGCGGTAAGAAAAAAGACCAGATTTTGTACATTTGAAAATGAGGACCATGAATATATAATATGAATAAGGCCATTACTGAGATAATGTATTACCTTTGAATTACTTAATACTGAAAGGAGCCTTATCACTGCCAGATTAGCAGTTATTCATAATTACTGGAGAGTCCTAAAAATGTTTAGAGAACTAGTAAATGTATAGATGTTTTAGAAAAACATCTCAATGTAAAATATTTAAACAAAATCTACTAACAAAATGCTCCGTTCGCGGATCTGATTTTTTCGTATGTGTTCTAGCTTGTTTCTTCACGAATAGAACATGCACCCATTTTTGTCTATGGTGCTGTTCATGACTGTTTATTTATGGAATGAGTGTGTGGCCAAAAAATGTGCATTATGATCAGCTATTGGACAGCAAACGGCCCAAATGAAGTTCTTCTGTGTGAGCCCGCTCCTGGGGTAGACAAATGGAGAAGATGAGAGCTACTTCATGCCCATCTCTCTGGTATCTTCAGTGAGCAAAAGGCCCATATGATGTTCTACTGTATGTGTCCACTCCTAGGAAAGACAAATGAAGAAGATGAGAGCTACATCATGCACAGCTCTTAAACACCTCTGGTATCTTCAGTGAACAAAGGGCCCATATGATGTTCTTCCCTCTGTGTCCACTCCTGGGGTAGACAAATGGGGAAAAAGAGAGCTACTTCATGCACAGCTCTTAAACACCTCTGGTATCTTCAGTGAACAAAGGGCCCAAATTATGTTTTTTCCCTCTTTGTCCACTCCTGAGGTAGACACATGGGGAAGATGAGAATGACTTCATGTACAGCTCTTAAACACCTCTGGCATCTTCAGTGAACAAAGGGCCCATATGATGTTCTTCTCTCTATGTCCATATCTGGGGCAGACAAATGGGGAAGATGAAAGTTACTTCATGCACAACTCTTAAACACCTCTGGTATCTTCAGTGAACAAATGGTCCATATGATGTTATTCTGTCTGTGTCCACTCCTGGGAAAGACAAATGGAGAAGAAGAGAGCTACTTCATGTACAGCTCTTAAACACCTCTGGTATCTTCAGTGAGCAAAGGGCCCGTATGATGTTCTTCTGTCTGTGTCCATTCCTGGGGTAGACAAATGGAGAAGAGAGCTACATCATGCACAGCTCTTAAACACTTCCGGTATCTTCAGTGAACAAAGGGCCCATATGATGTTCTTCCCTCTATGTCCACTCCTGGGGTAGACAAATGGAGAAGAGAGCTACTTCATGCACAGCTCTTAAACACTTCTGGTATCTTCAGGGAACAAAGGGTCCATATGACGTTCTTCTGTCTGTGTCCACTCCTGGGGTAGACAAATGGTGAAGATGAGCGCTACATCATGCACAGCTCTTAAACACCTCTGGAATCTTCAGTGAGCAAAGGGCCCATATGATGTTCTTCTGTCTATGTCCACTTCTGGGGTAGACAAATGGGGAAGATGAGAGCTACATCATGCACAGCTCTTAAACACCTCTGGTATCTTCACTCATCTTACAATACATAAGTAATAATGCAGAAATTAGGCTCTATTTTCCCAATAGCTACTTGTAATGGGGGTTTCAGGAGGGTTTTAAAATTATAATAGCCCTTTCATAATTGCTAACAATAAATGATAACCACAAGACATTATCACAACTGTACTCTCATGTCTCTGCTATTATTAATAATAGTAGTAGTACATAGAGAGGAGGATATTCATTGCAGGTATAGAGAAATCATATGGCAGATTGATCTGCAGATACATGGTGATCAGATCAGTTTTTGTAACTGTTCGTACCAGTTTGCTAACATTATAAGCAGCAATATTTCTAGTCCTTATGTTTCCAGTTCATGAATTAAGAACAAATTTAATATTTTTGTAATCTGATTTTCCAGTAGAAATAAAATCTTAACATTTTAAAACAAAAATAGAAATTTGCTTTAATTGTTATATATTGTCAGCCAAAGCAATATTGTATTATTAGTGTCCCATTTCTTTAAAGCACTTTATTGTGAAAGAAGAAGGTATTGATTAAGCCAGTGAAAGTAAAAAAAAAAAAATGGTGCATTAGGGACCCAAATGGAAGCAGAGGATTGTTTTTGTGAGCACAGCTCACTTAATGTTTTCCAGATTTCCCAAATGTAATTTTTATGTCTGACTTTTTGCCTTTGAAAATCTGTTCATCTTTTTAAATAATTTTCTGTTCCCTTGATCTTTAAACATATCCTGTAATCTTGTAAACGTGAAGACATGTAACTAGAAGCTTCAAAACATTATTAATCAACACTGGCACTTGTGGTACAAGTGCAATCACGCCAAGTGCAGATCTTAAAGAGATTGTCCACTAGCTTAACAATGATGCCCTATCCTAAGGATAGGTCATCAATGTCTGATCGGCCGGGATCCAACACCCCATGGCCTGCCGGTCAGCTGTTCCCAGTTTCCGCGACAGCCGGAACTGCTCAATTGCCGAGCTGTACAACGCAGCTTTGTCAACTCTATAGCGGCCGCGAGTACTTCATATCCTTCCCCTATTCAAATCAATAGGGGGAGTGAATGCAGTACCCAGCTGTGGCCACAAATCCAACAATGGAGCTGAGCAGTGCAGCTCCATAACTGAGTAATTCCAGCAGATGACGACACCAGAGCAGCAGACCGGAGTGGATGCCGAGTGATGCACTCCCACCAATCAGACATCGATGACCTAAAGTAGTGGACAACCTCTTTAATTTGTGATATCTTTATTTTTTAGAATGGTGTTATACCCCCTTTATTAAGGTCTCAATATTTTTGCGTGCAGAATAAATATACCAACCTTCTTAAAAAAAAATCTGACCAGTTACATGAAAAGTAGAAGCATGCCCCTTGATACAAACACTGCTAAGGACACTGATACCTAGACCCTAAAATGTGTTTGTAAGTGGTTTTACCAATTTCTCTGCTTTCAACTTACCTGGATTTTGTACTGTTGGGTATGCTAAAGGTGAGAAACTTTATTGGAGACTATACAGACTGTGAGACATACAGACATATACTTAAGGCCACTTTACACACAGAGATAAATCTGTGGTAGATCTGTGGTTGCAGTGAAATTGTGGACAATCAGTGCCAGGTTTGTGGCCGTGTACAAATGGAACAATATGTCCATGATTTCACTGCAACCACAGATCTGCCAAAGATTTATCTCTGTGTGAAAAGTGGCCCTTAGATTCACACCCATCCCGTCACACACACGTATTAACACTGTGACATGCTCACATAGATATCTTCATCTCTAGCTTTCTTTCATATATACAAGGACAGGTGGTCACAGTAGGACAGGATGGCTAAAATCAGCAGTATTATAGAGTCAGCAGTCTATTTTTCTTTTTTAAGTGTTCGGTACAAACTTGAAAGGCGTAATAAAGCTACTAATAAATACTACTACAGCGTGGAACAATTACCTTTCCAGCAGCCACACGGTCAACCAAAAAATGTCCATCTCCCTTTGCTCCTTAGGGTGGCTTTACACGCTACAAGATCGCTAAAGCGATCTTGTTGGGGTCACGGAATTTGTGACGCACATTTTTAAGTGTTCGGTACAAACTTGAAAGGCGTAATAAAGCTACTAATAAATACTACTACAGCGTGGAACAATTACCTTTCCAGCAGCCACACGGTCAACCAAAAAATGTCCATCTCCCTTTGCTCCTTAGGGTGGCTTTACACGCTACAAGATCGCTAAAGCGATCTTGTTGGGGTCACGGAATTTGTGACGCACATCCGGCCGCTTTAGCGATGTCGTGGTGTGTGACACCTATGAGCGATTTTGAATCGTCGCAAAAACGTTCAAAATCGCTCATCGGTGACATCACCCCCTATTCCCAATTATCGTTGCTGCTGCAGTAACGATGTTGTTTGTCGCTCCTGCGGCAGCACACATTGCTATGTGTGACACAGCTGGAACGACAAACATCTCCTTAACTGCGTCCACCGGAAAAGGAGGAAGAAAGGAGGTGGGTGGCATGTTCCGGCCGCTCATCTCCTCCCCTCCTTTTCTATTGGGTGGCGGTTCAGTGACGCAGCTGTGACGTCGCTTTGACGCTGAACGAACCGCCCCCTTAGAAAGGAGGCGGTTCGCCGATCACAGCGACGTCGCTGCACAGGTATGTGTGTGTGATGCTGCCGTAGCGATAATGTTCGCTACGGCAGCGATCACCACATATCGTGCCACCGATGGGGGCGGGTGCTATCGTGCTCGACATCGCTAGCAATTGCTAGCAATGTCATAGTGTGTAAAGCCCGCCTTAGAGTTAGCAGTAACACAAATTTGGTGAATGCCTCTCTCCCACTTTATAACTGCCCTCCTATATGTAATATATATGTAATGCAATTTGATATTTTTTGGTTAGAGGTGAAAATCTACTAAGCAACTTTCATCTTTCACTAACTGATGGCTTATATTTAGAAATATGTCAACAAGCAAAAATGCCAGAGGACAAGCTTGGAAAAGAGGAAGGTTTTAAAGGGAACCTGTCAGGTCATTTATGTGTTCTAACCTAGTAGCAGTGTGATGTGTGTGCTAGTAACCTCTTCCTACCCATCCCTGTGTTGTAATCATGTGTAATATGAATGTATAAAAATGTGTTTTATTACTTACGTGTACCATGTGGGCGTTTGCATGTTTTCCATGGCATCACGCCCCTGTGACACACACGTATTAACATGGATTTACATCAGCGACGTGACCGTCGCTACTTGAGATCCCGCGCATGCGCACTTACCATTCCCGCAGCCTTGTTATCCGGGTGCTTGCTTCTCGTCTTCAGACGCGCTCTGTGCATAACCGAAACCGCAGGAGTCTTCTGAGCATGCGCAGAGCGCGTCTGAAGATAAGGAGCAAGCAAGGTTGTGGGAATGGTAAGTGCGCGTGCGCGGGATCTGAAGTAGCAACAATCATGTTGCTGATGTTAATCCATGATATTACGCCCACAGGGGTGTGATACCATAGAAAGCATGCAAACGCCCACTGGGCGATGCGACACCCATGGGGCTAAAGCCCCTGCTCATTTACATAGGGTACACATAAGTAATAAAACACATTTTTATACATTCACATTACACATTATTACAACACAGGGATGGGTAGGAAGGGGTTATTATGCCATATATCACACTGCTACTAAGTTAGAACACATAAATGACCTGACAGGTTCCCTTTAACTCCTCGCAAGACCTTCCCCCCGCTATGTCCCTTTTTGGAATACCCATTTAATACTCTTACATTTCCCAAGCCTTGTTTGACAAAACATCGGCTCTTCTCCAGCTTACTTTAATTTTTCACGTGTTCAATTATTGTATTGAAACAATGTACAGTTAGTCTTTTGTGTGAACACTATGCTATTTCAGTAATCCTAATATTTGTTTGACGTTAACTTATTTTCACTTTTTTACTGTAGCAAATGACACTGATATTTATGTATACTACTAGCTGTAGTACCCGGGCGTTGCCCGGGATAGTAATTGTCTCTCTCACTGTCTCGGTCTGTGTGTCGCTGTTTGTTTCTCTGTCTGTGTCTTTCTTTGTCTGTCTGTGTCTATGTCTTTGTCTCTCTGTTTCTATCTCTGTGTCTGTATTTGTATTAGTGTGTCTGTCTCCATCTCTGTGTCTGTCTGCCTCTCTCTATCTCTGTGTCTGTCTCTGTGTGTCTGTCTGTCTCCCTCTTTCCCTGTCTGTCTCTTTCCCCATCTGTCTTTGTCTGTCTCTTTCCCCGTCTGTCTCTTTCAAGGTCTGTCTCTTTGCCCGGCTGTCTCTTTGCCCGGCTGTCTCTTTGCCCGGCTGTCTCTTTCCCTGGATGTCTCTTTCCAGGTCTGTCTCTTTCCAGGTCTGTCTCTTTGGCCGGCTGTCTCTTTGGCCGGCTGTCTCTTTGGCCGGCTGTCTCTTTCCAGGGCTGTCTCTTTCCAGGGCTGTCTCTTTCCAGGGCTGTCTCTTTCCCCGTCTGTCTATTTCCCCGTCTATCTCTTTCCCCGTCTGTCTCTTTCCAGGTCTGTCTCTTTCCAGGTCTGTCTCTTTGCCCAGCTGTCTCTTTGCCCGGCTGTTTCTTTGCCTGGCAGTCTCTTTTCAGGGCTGTCTCTTTCCAGGGCTGTCTCTTTGCCCGTCTGTCTCTTTCCAAGTATGTATCTTTGCCCGTCTGTCTCTTTGCCCGTCTATCTCTTTGCCCGTCTATCTCTTTCCAGGTCTGTCTCTTTGCCTGGCTGTCTCTTCACCTGGCTGCTTCTTTGCCCGGCTGTCTCTTTGCCTGGCTGTCTCTTTCCAGGGCTGTCTCTTTCCCCATCTGTCTCTTTCCCCGTGTTTCTTTTTCCAGGTCTGTCTCTTTGCCCAGCTGTCTCTTTGCCCAGCTGTCTCTTTGCCATCTGTCTCTTTCCAGGTCTGTATCTTTCCAGGTCTGTCGCTTTGCCTGGCTATCTCTTTCCAGGGCCGTCTCTTTCCAGGTCTGTCTCTTTCCAGGTCTGTCTTCTTCCTCGTCTGTCTCTTTCCCCGTCTGTCTCTTTCCTCGTCTGTCTTTTTCCCCGTCTGTCTTTTTCCCCGTCTGTCTCTTTCCCCATCTGTCTCTTTCCCCGTCTGTCTCTTTCCCCGTCTGTCTCTTTCCCCGTCTGTCTCTTTTCCCATCAGTCTCTTTTCCCATCAGTCTCTTTTCCCGTCTGTCTCTTTTCCCGTCTGTCTCTTTGCCCGTCTGTCTCTTTGCCCGTCTGTCTCTTTCCAGGTTTGTCTCTTTGCCTGTCTGTCTCTGTCTCTTTCCACATCTGTCTCTTTCTGTCTCCCTGTCTCTATCTGTCTCTCCACCAACATCTTTTTACCTCACACATAAGCTTGACAGCTGCTATTAATAGCCTGTAGCTCCCACCTCTATTCAGTTTAATGGAGGCAGGATTTTGGAGAGTAACTGTAAAGCACGAGGTTAAATTTTCCCGTCAAAACAGTCTATGATGTTTCCTGAGTCACATGGGGTGTCTAGGGAAAAATTTGTGATTCTAAATGCGACGGTGCAAATTTCTTTAGCGGACATACACAAACACACACATATATACATCTAATATATAAAGCTGAATGTGTGTGTCTGTGTGTGTCTGTGTGTGTCTGTGTGTGTCTGTGTGTGTGTGTGTGTATGTGTGTATATCCTGGATTGGCATCTGCATCATCGCAGCTACAGCTACAAAATTTTGCACACTCACACGTCTGGACCCCGAGCGCATCATAAACTATGTTGTGAGGTGAAATTTTAACCCAGCGCGTTCCGATTTACAAATCAATTTTGCCCCTATCTACATAATGGGGAAAAAGTGAAACGAAAAGTGTATCCTCACCGTCGCATTTACAATCACGAAATTTTGCACAGACACCTCATGTGACCCAGGAAACATCGTAGACTATGTTTTGACAGGAAAATTTAACCCCGCGTTTTACAGTTACACTCCAAAAAAACATGCCTCCATTAAAGTAAATGGAGCCTGAAACTGCAGGTTATTAGTAGGAGCTGTGATTGGTTGCTATAGGAACAAAAGACATTCATAGTATAAGAAGCTTATATGTGAGGTAATAAGATGTCGGTGGGGAGACAGATAGAGAGAGACAAAGAGAGACAGACAGAGAGAGAGACAGAGAGATAGAGACAGACAGGAAAAGAGACAGACAGAGACAGACGGGGAAAGAGACAGACAGAGACAGACCTGGAAAGAGACAGACCTGGAAAGAGACAGATGGGGAAAGAGACAGATAGGGAAAGAGACAGATGGGGAAAGAGACAGACAGACATGCAAACAGGGACAGAGACAGGCAGACAGGGAAGGAGGAGACAGCCAGAGAAACAGACAAAGATAGATGGGGAAAGACACAGACCTTGATAGAGAAAGACGGGGAAAGAGACAGAAAAATAGAGACAGACAAGGAAAGAGACAGACATGGACAGGCAGACAGGGAAAGAGACAGACAGGAAAAGACACAGACAAAGAGACAGGGAGACAGACGGGGAAAGAGACAGACCTGAAAAGAGACAGATGGGGAAAGAAACAGAGAGATAGAGACATACAAAAAAAGAGACAGACAGAGACAGGCAGATGTGGAAAGAGACAGAAGAGGAAAGAGGCAGACGGAGAAAGAGACAGATGGGGAGAGACAGACGGGGAAAGACGGGAAAAGGCGGGGAAAGAGACAGTCAGAGACAGACGGGGAAAGAGACAGATGGAGAAAGAGACAGACTAGGAAAGAGGCAGACCTGGAAAGACGCAGACCTGGAAAGAGACAGACCTGGAAATAGACACCTGAAAAGAGACAGATGGGGACAGAGACAGAGGAGGAAAGAGGCAGACCTGGAAAGAGGCAAACCTGGAAAGAGGTAGACCTGGAAAGAGACAGACCTGGAAAGAGACACCTTAAAAGAGACAGACGGGGAAAGAGACAGACCTGGAAAGAGACAGACGGAGCACATTACTTGGCCAATTTAGTTAAATCTGTGTAGAATATCTGGGGTGTTGAAATATATGTAGTGAAATGCTTCTATTAGCTTAGTTTTTGCCTTTTAATAATTACATTTCTATCTATTTGTTTTGTGTTTTTTGTTTGCAGAATAAATTTTTGTTAATACATTCTATTTTGTTAACAGCAGTTATTAACCAGGGCGAAGCCGGGTAGCACAGCTAGTACACACATACATACACTGAGCTTTATATATTAGATTTCAGAGAATAGTCAACTTGCGACTTGTACGGTTGGGTCCACATTTTCTAGTTTTATTGCAATTTTACAGCTATCAAACAATACAACAGCAATGACTCATTTTCATTTCCCAAACTTAAAACTCAATTGCATTTTTCCTCTTCTGTGTCTGGTCCATCTGCTTTTTTTCTTTTCTTGCTAGAGTTTTCTTTTTGTTCTCAGGACAGTCTTGAATAGAATATTGTGTAGAATCTTTAGATTCTTGGCAACCTCACATATAGAATAGCTTTTATTTCTCAATACAACAATAGACTGACATGTTTGTTTCTTGAGAAAGCTATTCATCTTTGCCTATTTTTGAACCCAGGATTGCACTATGGAAATTATGCACAGGCTCCTAAACGGTTAGGGGGCCTACTGTCATCTTAAAGGGAACCTGGCAGCATATACAAGTTCATCTCAGTAAATTAGAATATCATCAAAAAGTTAATTTATTTCAGTAATTCAAGACAAAAAGGGAACCGCATATATTATATAGAGTCATTACACACAGATTGATCTATTTCAAGTGTTTATTTCTGTTAATGTTATGATTATGGCTTACAGTAATGTCTCCAGTATTAAATGTGATAGACAGTGTGTGCAGCAATGTCAACAACTGCTTCTTACCTCAGAACTCCAGGTATCTCCAATATTAGATCAGAAAAACTGGATGTACAAAAGTGTGAGTGACCTATTCTTACCTGAGCACCCCTGATATCTCCAATATTAGATCAGATACACAGGGTAGACAGCAGAGTGAGAAGCCTCTTCTTACCTCAGTGCCCCTGGTATCTCCAATATTAGATCGGATACACAGGGTAGACAGCAGAGTGAGAAGCCTCTTCTTACCTCAGTGCCCCTGGTATCTCCAATATTAGATCAGATACACAGGGTAGACAGCAGAGTGAGAAGCCTCTTCTTACCTCAGTACCCCTGGTATCTCCAATATTAGATCAGATACACAGGGTAGACAGCAGAGTGAGAAGCCTCTTCTTACCTCAGTGCCGCTGGTATCTCAAATATTAGATCAGATACAACAGGGTAGACAGCAGAGTGAGAAGCCTCTTCTTACCTCAGTACCTCTGGTATCTCCAATATTAGATCAGATACACAGGGTAGACAGCAGAGTGAGAAGCCTCTTCTTACCTCAGTGCCCCTGGTATCTCCAATATTAGATCAGATATACAGGGTAGACAGCAGAGTGAGAAGCCTCTTCTTACCTCAGTGCCCCTGGTATCTCCAAAATTAGATCAGATACACAGGGTAGACAGCAGAGTGAGAAGCCTCTTCTTACCTCAGTGCCCCTGGTATCTCCAATATTAGATCAGATACAACAGGGTAGACAGCAGAGTGAGAAGCCTCTTCTTACCTCAGTACCCCTGGTATCTCCAATATTAGATCAGATACACAGGGTAGACAGCAGAGTGAGAAGCCTCTTCTTACCTCAGTGCCCCTGGTATCTCCAATATTAGATCAGATATACAGGGTAGACAGCAGAGTGAGAAGCCTCTTCTTACCTCAGTACCTCTGGTATCTCCAATATTAGATCAGATACACAGGGTAGACAGCAGAGTGAGAAGCCTCTTCTTACCTCAGTGCCCCTGGTATCTCCAATATTAGATCAGATACACAGGGTAGACAGCAGAGTGAGAAGCCTCTTCTTACCTCAGTGCCCCTGGTATCTCCAATATTAGATCAGATACACAGGGTAGACAGCAGAGTGAGAAGCCTCTTCTTACCTCAGTACCCCTGGTATCTCCAATATTAGATCAGATACACAGGGTAGACAGCAGAGTGAGAAGCCTCTTCTTACCTCAGTGCCCCTGGTATCTCTAATATTAGATCAGATACACAGGGTAGACAGCAGAGTGAGAAGCCTCTTCTTACCTCAGTGCCCCTGGTATCTCTAATATTAGATCAGATACACAGGGTAGACAGCAGAGTGAGAAGCCTCTTCTTACCTCAGTGCCCCTGGTATCTCCAATATTAGATCAGATATACAGGGTAGACAGCAGAGTGAGAAGCCTCTTCTTACCTCAGTGCCCCTGGTATCCCCAATATTAGATCAGATACACAGGGTAGACAGCAGAGTGAGAAGCCTCTTCTTACCTCAGTGCCCCTGGTATCTCCAATATTAGATCAGATACACAGGGTAGACAGCAGAGTGAGAAGCCTCTTCTTACCTCAATGCCCCTGGTATCTCCAATATTAGATCAGATACACAGGGTAGACAGCAGAGTGAGAAGCCTCTTCTTACCTCAGTACCCCTGGTATCTCCAATATTAGATCAGATACACAGGGTAGACAGCAGAGTGAGAAGCCTCTTCTTACCTCAGTGCCCCTGGTATCTCCAATATTAGATCAGATACACAGGGTAGACAGCAGAGTGAGAAGCCTCTTCTTACCTCAGTGCCCCTGGTATCTCCAATATTAGATCAGATACACAGGGTAGACAGCAGAGTGAGAAGCCTCTTCTTACCTCAGTACCCCTGGTATCTCCAATATTAGATCAGATACACAGGGTAGACAGCAGAGTGAGAAGCCTCTTCTTACCTCAGTGCCCCTGGTATCTCCAATATTAGATCAGATACACAGGGTAGACAGCAGAGTGAGAAGCCTCTTCTTACCTCAGTGCCCCTGGTATTTCCAGTATTAGAGCAGTAAGACAGGGTGGTTAGAAGTGTGAGCAGCCTCTTTTTACCTCAGCACTCATGATATTTCCAGTATTAGATTAAACATGGGCCGCACATCCAAATATCGCATGTCGATCTAGTCCCTCTTGGTAAGAATTTATAAAACTTAACATGAGGTTCTTAGTTTAACATTCTAATCAGACTGTATGAAGCCAGCTGCTATGTCATGGTGAACCTCTGAGTGGGTCCCTGACTTTTAATAACCTTAAAGGTGCAGTATAATGGGCCAGCCACTACCACTGCATTATTACACCTGCAGGGCAGGTGATCTGGTGCCCCACAGCATCCTTGCCGCAAGGCCCCATAGGCATACAAAATCACCAACAACACACAGCTCTAAAGGTACCGTCACACATAACGAGATCGCTAGCGAGATCGCAGCTGAGTCCCGGTTTCTGTGATGCAGTAGCGATCCCGTTAGCGATCTCATTATGTGTGACATCTACCAGCAATCAGGCCCTGCTGTGAGATCTCTAGTCGTTGCAGAATGGTCCAGGCCATTTTCTTCAAAGGTGATGTCCTGCTGAGCAGGACACATCGCTGTGTTTGACACTGTGTGACAGGGTCATAACACCTAATGAAAGGAACTAGAGAACTAATCTTTTACCAACTCTCAGAATGTGGACTAAAAGCAAAAATAGGAGGCAGAATCTGTCTTGCAATCTCCTGCTAATTAAAAACGCCTGTGCCAAATGGGAGGAGTTCTGGTCCAAGTAAAACAAAAAAAAAGAGGGGACAGACCATGTGGTGTAAAATAGCTGTGCATAGCTGATATGAGCAGCCTCTTCAACCTCAGCAACCCTAGTATCTCCATTAATAAATCATATAGATAGGGTGGACAGCAGCATGAGCAATCTCTTCTTACATCATAATTCCTAGTATCTCCAGGGTTATATCAGAAATGACAATGTGCACTGCAGTGTGGGCAGCTTCTTCTTACCTCGGCACTCTGGCTATCTGCAGTTGCAGAAAAAATGCTTGGAGTCCATCTTTTTACACACAAAGGGAGAGGGTGCTGATTTCCACTGCACATGCTAACAGGCACATTTCTTATTAAAATTGTTGGACAGGTAGTCAGTTTAACACTATGTGGATATTTTAATTCTATAGATTTAATAGTTTTTTGTCTGAGAGCAGCATAATGTAGAGACAGAGACCCTGATTTCAGCGAATCATCACTGATGGGCTGCTTAGTGTAGTTTTTATATCATTACTGTTTTATCCACAAATGATTATCACTAGAGGACTTGTCAACATGCTGCTAGGTAGTCAAGCATATTCATGAGCTCTGTCTAATTCTCCGACCACTAATTTCCAGCTTTCTGTTTACACTGTATATGGGCATAAAGCAGTCAATCACTGGTTTGGCAGTGTTATAAAGAGCTCACCATTCAGACACCTGCTAGATCTTCAGCAGTTAAAACACTAAGGGTGGCTTTGCACACTACGACATCGCAGGTGCGATGTCGGTGGGGTCAAATCGAAAGTGACGTACATCCGGCGTCACTTGCGACATCGTAGTGTGTAAATCCTAGATGATACGATGAATGAGCGCAAAAGCGTTGTTATCGTATCATCGGTGCAGGCTCCGACATTTCCATAATGCCGGTGCCGCGACAGGTACGATGTAGTTCCTCGTTCCTGTGGCAGCACATCGCTGTGTGAGAAGCCGCAGGAGCGAGGAACTTCACCTTACCTGCCGCCAGCGGCTATACGGAAGGAAGGAGGTGGGCGGGATGTTTACATCCTGCTCATCTCCGCCCCTCCGCCGCCATTGGCCACTTGCCGTGTGACGTCGCTGTGACGCCGCACAACCCGCCCCCTTAGGAAGGAGGCGGGTCGCCGGCCAGAGTGACGGTCGCAGGGCAGGTGAGTGCATGTGAAGCTGGCGTAGTGATAATTATCGCTACGCCAGCTATCACAAGATATCGTACCTGCGACGGGGCGGGGACTATCGCGTGCGACATCGCAGCATCGGCTTGCGATGTTGCAACGTGCAAAGCCCGCCTAAGTGTCACATCGCTGGAATCAGGGTCTCTGTCCCTACATGATGCTGCTATCAAATGTGCAATAACAGGTTCCATTAAAGGTACTTTGAATTTTATTCATATTTTATTGATAATGACATTCTTCTCTATTCACAGAACACCCCTTTAATGACTGTAGAACATGGGTTTTTTGGCCTTGTGAAGTTTTCTTCTAATTTACTGCACTTGTGTAATTAGATATGTTTGTGGGAAAATATACAGTAGTAGTATTTGGACACAAGACCATATATGAATAATACAGGAATATTAATTCTGTTAGCACTTCATTTTTTTCAGTAATTATTAAGCAGAACCACATGTTATAAGCATGTTCCAAGTCTGCAGAATACTTGAATACTTCTCACATCCTGTTGATGTGGATGTTTCATTATACTAACACATGGCAATATTTTATATAATGGAAACATGAAGCAAACTGAGGCACTGTTGAGACGTAAACTCAGTCAGGGTCATGTATCAATAATAGGGATGATCGAATATCACAAATATTCGGCAATATTCGGCTTCGCGAATATTCTACGAATATGTCGCCGCTATGCGAATATTCGATGCGCAATGTAGGTCTATGGGAAGCCCGAATAGTTGCTATTCGGCAACTATTAGAGTTTCCCATAGACTTATATTGCACATCTAATATTCGCAAATAGTCGAATAGCGGCGACCTATTCGGCGAATATTTGAGGAATTCGATCATCCCTAATCAATAACATTGCTAATGTGACACATTGGATTATACAGACCTGAAGTCCGTAGTCCAGTCACACAGAAGGCCCTGTCACACACAGAGATAAATCTGCGGCAGATCTGTGGTTGTAGTGAAATTGTGGACAATCAGTGCCAGGTTTGTGGCTGTGTACAAATGGAACAATATGTCCATGATTTCACTGCAACCACAGATCTGCCAAAGATTTATCTCTGTGTGTGACGGGGCCTAGAGGAATGCTAATTTCTTGCACTACAGCTCTGTAATGGCTCTGGGCTCCCCTAGGTACCAGCATACACTTACCTACATACTAAAGTGATGCATAAATGTTGTGCCAGCCTCCCTATTTAAAGAGGACCTTTCACCAAATATTTCATGTTGAACTGGACACAGCATGTAACATCTGCAGAACACCATTTTTTTGTATTTCGCCTCTCCATTGTGGAGATATTAGCAAACAAATACTTGGAACCTAATGAGTTAACAGAAATGGACGGGGTCTAAAATTCAGACCTGGCATTTAAAAGCACACAGGCCCATGCCATCTCTGCCCCCTTGTCTAGAATGGGTCTGTATTACTTATATTACCCTGCCTGGAGGAATTCAACCTACAGTTACGTCCAGAAAAATTTGGACAGTGACTGAATCTTCCGATTTGGGCTCTGAATGCAAATATTTTTTATCTAAAATTAAACAAGTGAGATACAATTGAAATGTAGACTTTTAGGTTTAATTAAAGGGGTTGAACAAAAATATCCTGTGAAATATTTACAAATAGCAACCATTTTTCTACAAAGTCTCCTTACTTCAGGACTTGAAAATAATTGGACAAATTTACTTTACCAGAAATAGAATGTACATTTGTAATACTTTGTAGAGAATCCTTTGCAGGCAATGACTGCCTGAAGTCTGGAAGCCATGGACGTCACCAAACGTTAGGTTTCTTCCTTTATGATGCTTTTCCAGGCCTTTACTGCTGACTTCAGTTATTGCTTGTTTGTGGGTCTTTCTGCCTTAAGTTTTGTCTTAAGCATGTGAAATATATGCTCAATGGGGTTGAGATCTGGTGACTGATTCGGCTGTTGCAAAATATTCCCCTTCTTTGCCTTAAAAAAAACTCCTGGGTTGCTTTTGCAGTTTTGGGTCATTGTCAATCTGTAGTGTGAAGTGCCATCTTATCAACCTTGCTGCATTTGGTTGTACCTGAGCAGAAAGTATAACTCTGTACACTTCAGAATTCATCCAGGTGCTTCGGTCTTCAGTCACGTTATCAATACATACCAGTGAGCCAGTATCAATGGAAGCCATGCCTGGCCATCAAACTACCTCTAGCATGTTTTACAGAGGATGTGGTGTGCTTTGAATCATGAGCCATTCCCATCATTCTGGTACAAGTTGATCTTAGTTTCATCTGTTTAAAGAATGCTTCTCCAGAACTGGTCTTTTGAGATGTTTTTGGCATAATGTAATCTGGCCTTTCTGTTTTTAAGGAAGGATCAATCACAGTTTGCACCCTGTGGTGAACTCTCTGATTTGCTCTCATGAAGTCTTCTCTTTATGGTGGGCTTATATACTGCAACACCTACTTTCTGGAGAGTGGTTTTCACTTGGGTGGATATTGTGAAGGGGTTTTTCTTCACTATGTAAATGACTCTGCAATCCTCCACCACTGTTGTCTTCCTTGGATGCCCAGGCTTTTTTAAGAGCACAAGCTCACCAGTGCACTCTCTTTTGCAAAATGTACCAGACTATTGATTTAGCCACTCTTAATATTTTTGGTATCTCTCAGATGGATTTCTTCCTTTTTTTCAGCCTAATGATGGTCAGTCTGCTTATCTTCTATTGAGAGCTCATTTGACCACATGTTCTGGGTTAACAGCAAAAGTTTCCAAATGCAAATGCCACACCTGGAGTCAGCTACAAACCTTTTACCTGTTTATTTGATGATGGATTAACACGTTATTGTTCATGCCATGCGCTCATTAAAGAGATTTTGAGATAATTGTTTAATTACTTTTGTTCCTTCAAAAGAGGCAGCTGCATATGAACCCCTTCATGGTTGGGCAATTTTCCATTTTGTATTTTTCTCCTTTTCTCCCCTTCTTCCAAGAGCAATAACTTTTTTATTCATTCACATTGCTATATGAGGGCTTGTTTTTTATGACACGAGTTGTACTTTTGAATGGCACCATGCATTCTACCACATAGTGAACTGGAAAGCGGGGAACAAATTTAAGTGCGTTGCAATTGCAAACAAAAATGCAATTCCGCATTAGTTTTTTGGTGTTTTCTTCATTATGCAGTTAAAATGACCTGACCATATGGTTCTTCAAATCAGTGTTACCATTTTCCGAGAGCTGTAACATTTTCATTTATCGGGATATTGGGCTGTGTGATTGCTTATTTTTTACTCCCAGACCTGACATTTTTACTGATATCATTTTGGGTAGATACAATATTTTTATCACCTCTTATTACATTTTACCACAATGTTACAGCAGCCAAAGAAACGAAATTCTTGCGTTTTTATTTTTTTCTTGTTACGCCCTTTACCAATCAGATTAATTTATTTCATATTTTGACAGATTGGACGTTTGTGATACCAAATGTGTATTTTTAAAATTTTTTAGTTTTAATGTGGCAAAACGGGGATGACTTGAACTTGTGGTGTTTATTGGTTTCATATTTTTTGAAACTTTTTTTTTCACTTTTAACTGTATTTAATACTCCTCTTTGAGAACTTGAAGCTATGATTGTTTGATCACATGTACTATACATAGCAGTACATTAGCACTGCTATGTGTAGAAAAAAATACCGATCTCATATGAACACCTGCTATGGGCCGGCAATCATAGGAGGATCATTGTGACAGGCACAGGGGTCATCAGCAGATCTCTGGCTGTCTTGACAACACATCGGCACCCTATGGTCATGTCGCTCCACCCGCAGCTGTTAAAGATACTGGATAGGTGATTAAATCAGTTGTTATGTGCACGGAAAGATGCGGGCTTTGTGTGCAAGCATGCAAAGGCAGGGACACATAATATGACGTACATGTATATCATTGTCATAAAGGGGTTAAAAAGCTGGGCATGATGCAGTGATGTCATCATGTTGACTGACATCCCAGAATGGGGCCAGGCGTCCGGAGGTCACAGGCCAGAAGCATTTTCTGGCTTGCCCAAGTAAATGGCAGAGCTAGTAGCTGATGGCTCCATGCTCCACCAAAGCTGTTAGCAGAACCGGTGTCCTGAGGATGCCGATACCATTATTGGTTTCCGAATTGATGCAGCTGAAAGGCGTACTAAAACATATGGCATTTGCCAGATTTGCCCGATGGTCAGTCTTGCCCTCACTTTGTAATATTTCTTCAGTGTTTATTTAGGCTGCAGATTCTGGATGGCAGGACCTGTGGACGCTGCTCATGTAACTCTGATGATGTCATCACAGGTCCTTCTGTACTTCTATATTCCTGCCTGCTTATGATTGGTCAGTGTCATACAGGAGACAGAAGTACACGCTCGAGGCAAAAACTATTTAATAGCACCCACTTAGATTAAACCAAAGTTAACTCATTAGGTGCCAAATATTTGATTGCCAATGTCTCCTTCAGCAGCCATTATTACATTATGTGTCCAGTTCAACTAGAAAGGTCTTCTTTAAGAGAAATAGCACAGTAGCTGTCTATAATACATGCCATCATTTACTATAGAAATATGTGGTGTGTAAGCGCTGTGTCCTGCCATCTATATACTTTAACCATCATACCCTGCTTTATAGGTCATTTGAGTAATTTAGTTTCAGCATGCTGCTATAATTGCTCATTTGCAGAACTGTTTAGAAATGATATCTATTAATCCTTTACATACACATATGTTCCTGCAGAATGCACATTGCAGGGGTTCTGAGTCAATTTGAATCGCCACATTCGCATGCCTTTATTGCACATTCCTATATCAGTCTTGGTGTAGAAGTTACAGATGGCATGCTAGCAAGTAATTGATTTGGAAATGTTAATGATGTAGTAATACTGTATGACTTGAGCTTTGTGTTGGCATCAGACAAGACAGCATGCATTCAAGGCTTTATGTATGAATGTTACACCTTGTTCCCACGTGTAGCTCTGGATGTATTCCATTGATCACTCCTTATCTCTCAATAGTCTGCCAGGTTTTTTTCCTGACAACATGCCAATCTACTGCTGATCACTTACGCACATCCTTCCTTCGCTTTGAATGTCGGGTAGATGTATCCTCTGCCAGCTCCGTGTGAGAGAAATAGACTGCTGAATGTCAAGAGCGGCTTCACAGCCTAGCAAGGTGTGAGTGTGCATACATGTTATAACCAGGTGCGGCAGGCGCCATATGAAGTGCTGCCATGTGGGATTGTGGCACAGTTTCTTCACGACGTTTAACTCTTCATACTTTTGACAATTACATCTAAAATGAAATTTAACACCATGATGAAGCCAGAGCAAACATATGTAGAAGGCAATTGGCTCCAGATACTACAGTTGTATTAATAGGAAAACTTCATCTTATCTTCTGATATTACTGGTGAGCCATAAAGTGATTCAGGTTTTCGGATGCATTGACTAGGATGGCCATGAGTCATGGTAAAATTGTGGGTCTACCAAGAAGAGTTTTGAAATATTTCATTTAAAATCCATACAAACTTGCCCAACTAAATAGTGATGTGCCAAATCTAGGTCTTGCCATACGGCTGTAAGACACTTACTGTTAATGACTCATTTTTAGATCACGATAGTAAATAATACTGCTTCAATAAATTACTTGTAGAATACAATGCCTTATTCCAGGTAAGTGGAAGATTTCAAATTCCACTTGATTTAAGAAGTCACATGCTTTTCTTGCCATCTATTGTATTTTTACTAACATTTACTAACATTAAAACGTAAATAAAATGTTCTATTTCATTATTGATCAGTATTTGCAAAGTTATGAATCCTTATAATATACTCAGCTACCTTATCTTCCTTTTCTCTCCAAATCCATGCTAAAATGGCTGTTTCAACTGCCTTGTTCATGCTTTTAGAATAGCTGTTTTGAACTGCAGGTCTAGCAAATATCCATAAACCAGTCTCATTGTCTGTGCTCCCCTCCCTCATGCTCAGACAGAGTTAGTGTGTATGAGGATGAGGAAGGGCAGCAAAGAAGCTCCCAGAGGAGTACTGATATACTTAGTAGAACTGCAGTTAAAACCACCTGCTGTAAGTGCATGAACAAGGCAGTTGAAACAGCCATTTCTGCATGTAGTTTGAGAGACATTGACGCAAGATTAGGTAACGGAATACATTACAAAGATTGATCACTTTGCAAAGACTAATAAACAATTAAATAAAAAAGTGTACTTATTCTTTAAATCGGAAAAATTAGCAATACTATTTGCATGTTTTATTATTGCCTAGCTTTCACATACAGATATAGCAAACAGCAAACAAACAAGCATGGTACACTACGCCAGTAACATATTGTGCCTAAACTATGTGCAGATCTCATTGCTCATGCGCATAACACCTTCACCAGAAGCCTTCCTGACCTGGCCATTTTTTTCACTTCTGACAACTGTCATTTTTTGAGGAAATAGCTCTGGAATGCTTTAACAAATCCCAGTGATTCTTAGATTGTTTTTTCATGACATATTGTGAGGTCTATGTGAGAGAAAATACCCAAAAGGGACACCATTGTAAAAACTGCACCCCTCAAAGTGCTAAAAACAACATTAAAGAAGTTAATTAACCATTGAGGTGCTTCAGTGGAATTAAAGCAATGTCAAAGGAAAAACTGAAAATGTTACTTTTGCCAACAAAAATGTTACTTTATACCCAAACAGGAGAAAATTCACTGTAAAATTTGTTGTGCAATTTCTCATGCATACGCATACCCCATGTGTGGTGGAAATCTACTGTTTGGGTGCACAGCAAGGTTTGGAAGGGAAGGAGCGCCATTTGACTTTTGGAATGCAAAATTGTCTAGAATCCAATGTGCCTAAACAGTGGAAACCCCACACGAGTGACCCCATTTTTAAAACTAGACCCCTCAAGGAATTTATTGAGATGTGTAGCGAGCATGCTAAACTCCCAGATGTTTCACAAAATTTCACAACTTTGAATCATTAAATTGAAAAAACTTGATTTCTCCCACAAAAATGTTGCTCAAGCCATTAATTATTTCATTTTGATGAGGGTAGCAAGAGAAAATGGATCTCAAAATTTGTTGTGCAATTTCTCCTGAGTTTGCAGATACCCCATATGTCATGGAAATTACTGTTTGGATACACTGCCAAGTCCAAAAGGAAGGAGTGACTTTTGGAGTACAGAATTTAATGGAATGATCTGTGGACGCTATGTCATATTTGGACATGGCTAAACAGTAGAACCCCCCCAAGTGTCCCCATTTTGTAAACAACATCACTCAAGGTATTATTTGGAGGCAAAGTTTTAGTAATGATAATGCTTTTGGCTTTACCGGTTCACAATTTAATAATGCGGTGGTATGTGTAAGTTCATCAGACTATGAATTCATGTACGTGTGTTATGCTTTGAAGCAATCCTTAATGCAAAGGCCAGGTTTGTCAGGGCAGGTTTCACAAAGATAAATTGTATCCTTCTATATTCTCCTGTTGGAGCGTACTCTGAAGCTTTCCTGTGTTTTTCCGTTTCTCACGGTATGGGTATTCTCACCCGGAAATTGTTGACCTGGTATAATATAAGCATCATCAGTTTCAGTAGTAATGGGACCCTCACCTTCCTGACTGCCAAACATTAGGGCCTTAATGACTACCTCTGGAAACTGAAGGAAGCGCCCCGTATTACCTGCACTTTGAAACAGCACAAAAGCATTGTACAGTGTCATCTGTACAATGAGCATGGCCTTCTTTTTGTACCATACTTTTGCTTTTCGCATAGCACTGTATGATTTGAGGACCTGATCTCAGAGATCTACACTGCCCATGAACTTCTTATAATCTAGGATACAATCTAGCTTTGGGATTTCTGATATGGTACCTAGGACAGTGGCAAGGGAGCTGTTGTTATGGTGTATTGTGGTCAAGATAAGGACATCCCTCTTGTCCATCTACTTGACATCCAGCATGTTGTCACTATATAGGTCTTTACTGTCTCCCTTTCGGACGAGAAACAGAAATTTGTCTGGCCTACCATAAGATTAATTATATCCTCACTGACAAAGAATTTGAAAAAGTCAATTTCAGTGAGGCCAGTTGCAACAAATTGGATTCCTGAGCTGCCCAATAAATCAGGCAAAGCAGGCTGTTAAACAGCAAACCAGTTCAAATCAGATTATTTCACAGAAGATTAATCAGCATCACAAGTATACAGAATGCAATCACAGTATTCTTTACAGAGTATTATTATACTGTATTATTCTTACCACTAACTAATGGTCACCATTGGCGTTATTGTATTCTAGATCCCTCTAGCAAAAAAACCTCAGTGTCACTCTATTCGTTACTGTCGTCTACGTATCTTAACAATACTATACAGTGTGTAGGCCCTAGCGTGGTCGGAGACGCTACTCGCTAAGCCATAAGTCCAAATTGGTGCTCTGAAGTGTGGCAAAAGTCCCCAGTCAATGCCGTATCTGTGTGGAGGAAGCAACAACCCATGGAAACAGGCCTCTGCTACAGCCACATCATCTCTCTAGCCTAGCTCAGATTGGGTCAAAGTCTTCTACTGGCACTGATAACTAGTCTTCCACTGGTGCTGGTCACGACCCTCTTCTTGTGCAGGTCATGGTCTCCTATCAGCACAGGTCATGGTCTTCTACTGGCACAGATCACAGTATTGAACTGGCACAGATCACTCTTAGGCTACAATCTTCCTCTCTGCACAGGTCACAGATGTTCGGCTGTACGCCTGCTCTGCTGCACACACCACTGCTCTTTTTTAAGTGTAGGTGCCCTCTCCTCCTCCTCTTGTACCTGCCAGGCCTTTTATATTTAGTAACTTTGACACATCTGTCACTGACCTGGAATCTCTTCTAAACTGTTCCCTCGAGGAAACACACACTGAGCAGCAATCAGCATTTTATATTAACCCTTTTGGCACCAATTGGTCCGTAACCATTGATCAGCCAATCGGTGCCAAAAGGGTAAAAAAACAGGGATGACGCCGCAATCATGTCATCCACTTTGACTGCTGTGATTGATGCTGACAGTGCAGACAGCATCAATCACAGCATGCTATGTTGATTTTTTTGTACTAACTTTATTGTAAAATGCAATGTTTGACTGGTCACAATTCACCAGCCAATCACATCGATCACTGACTCGGGAGTCTGGTAAACCCCCCAGGGTGACATGCAGAAATGGTCTCCTGTCAGAGAGGGTGCATAGCGTGGTCACCAAAACTTGCGGTGCTATATACAGTATGTACAGTACTTTGTGGGAACGCACTTTCTGCAGCCTCTTACATGTACGGTGGATGTTGTGAATGGGTTAATAAGGCCACGCTAAGTTACTAGCATAAAGCACCATGACATGCTGTTAATAGAGTAGTAAGGCATCTCTTAATTTTGTGTTTCTTACACCTGTATCATGTCCTACAGAATTTTGATCTTATATAAGCAAAAAGCTCCCTAACACCATACGAATGTTATTGTGGATATGGATTCTGCCGAATCCCCACATACAGCACAAACTCAAAAACATAGTATATACTGTAAAGAGAGGACATAGAGTTTTTATAGTGCAAACTAGTACAAAAGATTTTAAGACATAAGGTGAACAGCATCCATTAAAAGCATGCAAAATATATACCATGACCAAGCCCTATATACAGATCACTTAGGGGTTCAGAAAATACAGAACATTTACAAAATTGCAAGGCAATAAATTATTATTATAAATATATTCCATATTGGACTGTGCTCATAGTGAACATGACCCCTCAGGATCCCATATACGTTAGTATATATGCAAGCAGTATCAGGTAATAATATCTACCGACAATGATGATAACTTGATAAGATCAAAAATAGCGGCTGGCCGCAGGAATAAACCTTGGAAAAACACCCGACGTACGTCGGTAGATATTATTACCTGATACTGCTTGCATATATACTAATGTATATGGGATCCTAAGGGGTCATGTTCACTATGGGCACAGTCCAATATGGAATATATTTATAATAATAATTTATTGCCTTGCAATTTTGTAAATGTTCTGTATTTTCTGAACCCCCTAAGTGATCTGTATATAGGGCTTGGTCCTGGTATATATTTTGCATGCTTTTAATGGATGTTCACCTTACGTCTTAATAAAATCTTTTGTACTAGTTTGCACTATAAAAACTCTATAGCGGGCTTTACACACTGCGATCTCGCTAGCAAGATCGCAAGCGATTGTACCCTCCCCCGTCGGTTGTGCGACAAATCGCTGCCCGTGCCGCACAACATCGCTTAACTCCGTCACACGCACTTACCTTCCCTGCAATGTCGCTCTGGCCGGCGATCTGCCTCCTTTCTAAGAGGGCGGTTCGTGCGGCGTCACAGCGACGTCACACGGCAGCCATCCAATAGAAGAGGAGGGGCGGAGATGAGCAGGACGTAACATCCCGCCCACCTCCTTCCTTCCGCATTGGCGGTGGAGGCAGGTAAGGCGATGTTCGTCGCTCCTGCGGTGTCACACATAGCGATGTGTGATGCCGCAGGAACGAGGAACAACATCGCTAATAAGCAGAAAACGATATTTTGTTTCAGGACGACCTCTCCACGGCAAACGATTTTGACCGCTTTTGCAATCGTTTAAGGTCGCTCATAAGTGTCACACACTGCGATATCGTTAATGACGCCGGATGTGCGTCACAAACACCGTGACCCCGACGATAATTCATTAACCATATCGTAGCGTGTAAAGCCCGCTTTGTCCTTTCTTTATATAGAATTTTGATCTTGTCTTGTAGACACATTGCAGTATCTCAGAATTTGGTTTGGGATTTCATCAATGGTAACAGTGACCCTGTGTCTTATTTGAAATAAAAATGCGTCTTATTACTTTTGTTTTCCTCATATTGAAATTAAATCCTATATTTACCATCTGTTCTTTTTAACTCAGAGGTGGGACCCAAGTCAAGTAGACATATAGTATATAGGTTATTCCATCATTTCAGAAATAACCCTTTAACCCCTTAACGACAGCGGGCAGTAATGTTACGTCCTAGCGGTCATAGTGTTACTGCACACGGTCTGCTGCTGCCAGCTTGCAGCGACCGGCGCACATGTCAGCTGATTTTTACAGCTGAGATGTGTGCCTGTGAGGCACGAGCAGAATCGTTATCTGCCCGTGCCGTTTAACCCCTTAAATGGCGATGTCAATATATGACAGCACCATTATAATGGCATCGGCGGTAAACATTTACTCACCGGCCGATACCGGAAGTCACATGATATGATCACATGACTTCCGGTGGTTGTGATGGTAGCACAGGGTCATGTGATGACTCCTGTCGCTCACATGACTTTCAGTTTCACCCGGCCCAGAGCTGGGTGAGACATGAAATGAGCATATCTGCTATTCACAGCTGTATAGCTGTGATCAGCAGGTATGGCAGAACAATCAGACTGCTGATCCATATAGTTCCCTAGAGGGACTAGTTAAATAAAAAAAAGTTAAAAAAAAGTTTTAAAAAATTAAAAAAAATAAAAAAACCTAAAAGTTCAAATCACCCCCCTTTCGCCCATTGAAAATGAAAGGGTTAAAAAAATAAAAAATATACACACATTTGGTATCACCGCGTTCAGAAATGCCCGATCTAGCAAAATATAAAATCAATTAATCTGATTGGTAAATGGCGTAGCGGCAAAAAAAATCCAAACGGCAAAATTACGTTTTTTGGTCGCCACAAATTTTGCGCTAAATACAATAACAGGCGATCAAAACATAGCATCTGCGCAAAAATGGTACAGTTAAAAACGGCAGCCTGAGACACAAAAAATAAGCTGTCACTGAGCCATACAGCCTGAAAAAAAACCCGCTACGGGTCACGGAATATGGCGTAAAACGTACGCCACTTTTTTCGGACAAATTTCTGATTTTTTTTAGTCCCTTAGATAAAAGTAAACCTATACATCTTTGGTGTCTACGAACTCGCACCAATCTCCCACACATCAGTTTTACCATATAGTGAACACAATGAATAAAATATCTCAAAAACAATAGAGCTATCGCACTTTTTTTGCGATTTTTCCGCATTTGGAATTTTTCTTCTGTTTTCCAGTACAATATATGGTAAAACTTATGGTTTCATTTAAAAGTACAGCTCGTTTCACAAAAAATGAGCCCTCACATGAACATGTTGACGGAAAAATAAAAAAAGTTACGTCTCTCGGAAGAAGAATGGCGAAAAATCAGCCGGTAGTGAAGGGGTTAATGCTGCTTTTAAGCTCATATTCTCACTGTGCATCACATGCAGTCCACTTCTGTATATCCCTGACATTAATGTCAGAATGTCCATGTTGTGCTTTGCTCACAAATCCTTTCACGCCCCGTGTCCCACCTATATTACATCCCATGCACAGCTGAAAGATTTCCGGGCATCAGGCCATCTATGTCATGCTTGGCTTTCTCCAGGTTTATATTTAAAATTTAGCAAAGAGAAAAAATAGGAATGCTATTAATGAATGAGAGTGTAGTAATACTCTTTCTCCCTTTCACATAAATTTATCATACATTGTGGCATGAAAGATTAGTAGTAGTAATGATGAATTCTTCTTCTCAATGCATTCTGCATCAGATGGAAGTAATAGATCACTGCCATAACAAATAGTTAAGTGTAAACATCAGAGTACATCCATTTTGTCACCAGCTCCTGAAATTAGTAAAACCAAATAACTGTATGTGAAAACCCTCTGCCCGAGGAGATGTCATAGTAACTCCTTATAGTGCTCCATTTAATTAATGCACCAAGTAATAAAGCGGAAATTAAATTGTGAAGACAGCCTTGAGCGCGTCTATCAGCGATGGACACATAAAGAAAAAATATATATAATTAAAAGTGAATATCCATTTAGTTTTATTACAATGTTAACAACTAGTAACAATGTTTCTGGCAGAGGCGGATCTAGTTTTCCGACACCCAGAGCAAGAAATAATTTTGGCGCCCCTCCTATACACAGCTTAAGCAGTCTGAGTAGTCATCAAACCTCTATCACTACAGGAAAAACATCACCAGACCCCCCACCAGCAGCACATGAATACATCACCAGAATAACCACCATCATTTCAGTCATGAATCCCCAGAACCATTATCAGTGCAGAAATGCATCACCAGAATGACTGTCAGTACAGAAATACATCACCATAACCTCTATCAGTACATAAATATATTACTAGAGCTACCAGCAATACAGAAATACATCACCAGAACCCCCAGCAGTACAGGAATACATCACCATAACCACCATTAGTACAGGAATACATCACTAGAACCACCATTAGTACAGGAATATATCACCAGAACCACCATCAGTACAGAAATACATTACTAAACTTAGCACAATCAATTTCAATGTCAGGTCAACCCCATATACAATTTCATCACATGAACCTACAACTTCCAGTACTTCCTTAACAATGTAAGTATATACTTAGAGTTGTTGTGATCAGTAGAGTTGAGCGCGGTTCGCGGTTCGAGGTTCTCCAGTTCACGGCTCGAGTGATTTTGGGGCTGTTCTAGATCGAACTAGAACTCGAGCTTTTTTGCTAAAGTTCGATAGTTCTAGATACGTTTGAGAACGGTTCTAGCAGCAAAAAAAACAGCTAATTCCTAGCTGGCTTTCCGCTGTAATAGTGTAAGTCACTCTGTGACTCACACTATTATGACATTTCAGTGTATAGTGTGCGGGAACAGCGCATTCAGATCACTGCTGTATGTATAATGGCGATCGCCATTTATTATTTTTTTTCCTTGTCTTCCTTCCCTAAGCGCGCGCGTGTAGTGGGGCGGGCCAGCATGTCAGCCAATCCCAGACACACACACAGCTAAGTGGACTTTTAGCCAGAGAAGCAACGGCATGTGTGATAGGATGTCCATGTCACATGTCCCTGCATTATAAAACCGGACATTTTCCTCCAGCACGCCATTATCTGCCTTCTGCGTCCTTGGTGTCAGACATCACTGGCACAGCTCCTATCGCCGATACTGCTGTATACGCTCCATACACAGCGCTGGACAGCATAGGGATAGCACTTTCTATCAGTCCTTTTAAGGGCTCATACCGGCAGGGTCAGAGCCATAGGTGACAGGTCCGTGAAAACAGAATTTAACAGCTACACAAGATGACAGCGTCTGTGTAGCTAAGGTCAGGGATTTCCTCGCTGCATTTCCCCATTAGGAGGGATAGAAAGGCAGGCTTCCTTTCCTCTACCCAGAGACCCACAACCCTGCCACTGTACCCTCCTGCCCTTTGCACACTCCAACTCATTGTTACTAAGCCATGACGTTGGCATAGTGGAGTCTGGGTGCCCCTCTATACTGCTACCAAACTTCCACCCCCAATAGTTTAAACCCCTTATTAAAATAACCACAGACACATAAATGGATGAAATGGCCACAGCAGCCTTTATTTAAACATAACTTACAATAACATTATAGAAAAAGGGGGTTGTGGTCCTCGAAGCTCAAAACAGTCTGGTGATCACCCAATACTCCAATCTTACCTTCCCCCTAAACCCCCATTACTCCCAGCCGCAACCACCAACTCGGGAGCACCAAAACAAATATGAGGGGGAAGGGTTAAACCACCAAACACGGGAACCAGCACCACCAAGCCGACGTTCCCCCATGATCACCAGACCACTCCCCAAACCAGTAAATTAAAGGGGGTTCCACCTCCATTGGGACCCCCAATCCAATTTTCACCAACTTCGAGGACCCCACCCCAACCGCCACAGCCACTATGACCCGAAACAAAAAATAAGGGAGGGTGGGCGGGACAATTTCTTCAGCTGCCACCGCAGCAATGGCTTCTTCCCCCTTGAACTTCACTATATTATCCCCTACCAGTCCCTGTACCCCCACCCCTTTCTCACCTCACCCTATCCCCCCTAGCCACGTCATGCCGGCCTCCACCTACCCCCTGGGGAGGGGGTGTGGGGTTCCAGCCGGGCACTTGACGTTGGCATAGTGGAGTCTGGGTGCCCCTCTATACTGCTACCAAACTTCCACCCCCAATAGTTTAAACCCCTTATTAAAATAACCACAGACACATAAATGGATGAAATGGCCACAGCAGCCTTTATTTAAACATAACTTACAATAACATTATAGAAAAAGGGGGTTGTGGTCCTCGAAGCTCAAAACAGTCTGGTGATCACCCAATACTCCAATCTTACCTTCCCCCTAAACCCCCATTACTCCCAGCCGCAACCACCAACTCGGGAGCACCAAAACAAATATGAGGGGGAAGGGTTAAACCACCAAACACGGGAACCAGCACCACCAAGCCGACGTTCCCCCATGATCACCAGACCACTCCCCAAACCAGTAAATTAAAGGGGGTTCCACCTCCATTGGGACCCCCAATCCAATTTTCACCAACTTCGAGGACCCCACCCCAACCGCCACAACGAGAGCGCTTTGACCCCCTCAAACGCTCGAGACCCCCCTCCCTCACTTGACAATGCCATGGCCCACTCAAAACCCTTCTGAATCCCCAAAGACCATAAATCCGTTCCTACTGCATTCAGGTGGACCCCCTCCGCCAACCGGTAATCCTTGTCCACCGCCTCCAAACCAAAGTGACGAAGCGCCACATCCCCATTCCTCGCCCAAAGCTGAAATTACCCGATTGATATTATACGGGTCTTAATCAGTTTTAGTCAGACAGGGCCCTACGCCACGTCCGTCTTGGGACCATGTCTGACCAGCCGTCCAAAATCCTGGCACAGAGACCCACAGCCGAAGTAAATCATGTTTTACATCCCTTATCATATCCTGGCTCGCCACCATCCCCACATCATTTCCCCCAACATACAAGCCAGAATATCTGGCGCCCGATCCAGCCGCATCGCCTTGTGCACCTTGGGCAGCACCCGCATCCTCCGCATGCCCCGGAAACCCAACCACCTGATTACACCGCCCTTCGAGCAAAGCTCAGCTGACGTCTCTCCAAACGAATGCTCACCTGGATCACTGCCCAGTGCACAACGGCGTGGCCCCATATCCAGACCAAATAAGCCAGGTCGCCTGCAAAGAAGACAGCAAAACCTCACAGTACCATGACATAACCAAACAGCTCCCACAGCTCCCCCCATGTAAACAATACTAAAGGCACACGTAACTCAAAAATCGCCTAGATGCCACCGACCTATCCTCCATACCACCTAGGGACTCAAACCGCACCCAGCCGCCTCCGTTCCTGCTCCAATCCTAAAAGAATGAGGCGCGTAACAACCAGGATCCAGGCCAAAACCCTCCATGCATCTCCGAAAAATTGCCCGAAACTGATAATTTGATAACACAAACCATCTCGTGACAAAGCAACGGACCATCAACCCGTGGTCCCAACCCCCATTTTTTTTTTTTTTTTTTTTTTTTAAATACCTTACCGGACACACTACCGACCCAGCCACAATACCCTGCACCGCACACCGTCCTCTGCCGGCTTGATCCGTCCCTAGCCCCAGAAGCCAAAATTCCACCCCATTCTCGAGTAAAAGCACGTCTCCCGCCTGAATCCTCCCATGACCTTGCCGACTAACCCCCACCAACTCCCTAATCTTAAGCGCTCCAAAGAACGCAAGGAAAACTCAACGAAACAAAATAACCGCAAAACCGAATGACACACCAACACTCAAGTGGGCCCCCCAAGCGCTCCAACAAAGCAAGAGACACTGGCCTCCTCCTATCTACACTACGCCGCCCCCGGCGAAACCCCTTCAAGGCCCGTCGCACCAATTCAAGTTTCCGGCAAATCCAGCCTGTTCTCAACTGAAACCAAAAGCCAGGCCCCGCCACCATCCGCCCCCATTTTTTCCTGGGACCAACCCCATGCTGACCACCGCCTGACCCCAAGAGCAACATGCCTACCTGATCCCCCCACCTATCAAATCAACCAAACGACTGAAACCAGTCCCCCCATTGTAACCAAGCCTGCTGATAAGCCGTCCAGTCTCCGCCGCCAACGATCCCTTGATCCAATGTCCAACGGCCCTCAACCCACCCTCCATAGTTCAAGAGGGCACGATAATCCCACGGCCATAGCCCCCCAGTGCCAAATCACTGAAGTGGCCCACTGGAAACGAGAGAGAGCGTCAGCAATAGAATTCAGCACCCCCGGCACATGAGACCCAGATACACTAGCATTGATGGACAAACAAGCCAACACTAATCTCCGCAACACTCTACTCACCGGGGGAGAGGTAGCCGAAACTTTATAAATTGCAAAACCGACCCCCATGTTGTCACAAGTAAAACCGCCCCCGACCGTTCCGAAACCGCTCCCGCCACAGCGTAACTGGTGTCAAAATCGGAAAAAATCTTTCCGCCGCGCTAAGTGCTCCACCAAACCCGCAGAACACCCACCTCCGGCCCTCGCTCCGCACACCACTCGCCCCCAAAATAGGCCCCGAAGCCTTGACCCCCAGCCAAATTACCCCCAGAGGCTCCATCAACAGTGACCGCCCATTGCAGTCCCCCCCAGGAATTGTCCCCAAAAAACCTCCAAATCCGCCTCAAACTCGACCGACAACCGCACAAAAATGGTGAGGTGCAAGCGCCCCCACAGAGGCCATCCCAAGCCGCCGTGAAAATTCCGCCGCATCGGCATCCCCCCGAAATGTAAAATCGAATTTGCCCCGCAACGATTGCACCTCCCGCATGATGAGTTATCCAACCCTCAATGCCCTTGCCACCTCCTCCCTGAGGGCCACCACCTTGTCCACCGGTAACCAAACTCCCACCTGACCGAATCAATAACCATCCCCAGGAAGGAAATACATGCCGCCGGACCCTCCGTTTTCCGGCGCCAAAGGGACCCAAAAACGCAAAGCCACCCACTCAATTGTTGCAAGCACATTCCGGCAAACCACAGAGCCCCATGGCAGCACCCCCGGACCCACCACACTACCCGGAACATAAACAGCAAAAGGAGACAAACAAAAACACAAAACTATACTCACCGAGCTGCGCAGGAGCTGTGATCCCACCAGCTGCCAATCCGGAATCCTGCCGTCCAGCCGCCGCCACTGGCGCTGTGTAACTCTCGTGCCCGTCATCCTCCACCTGACTGATCAGCGAAGGTAACCTCGGATCGGTCCGTCCTGAACCCCATCCAGGTGGCCCCCACACCGCTGCTCCTGGCTTCAGACCACCAGGCTGCCGCTGAGACCCAGAGCCATCCCGCTCTGGCCCGCCGACCTCCTGCCCAAGGATCCCGACGTCCATCCACCGCCGCCTCCGCAGTCAAGCCAGGCCGCCCGACAGGGACATCGCCAGCGCGGCCCGCCGTAGCCTCCAGATCCTCCTGATGACAGGCAGCAGTAGGCCCCTCCCCCCTCACGGGCTGAGGCCTACTAACCACCGCCGACCTCAGCCGCGGCCTGGAATTCCTCCCGGCGTGGAGGGGGCTCCCAAGGTTGGACACCTCCCCCACCGCCAGAGGGTCCCGTACGGGGCTTCCCCCGCTGCCGCTGAGGCCCCGCAGGCGCTGCACCGAACCGCCCCGACTCCCGCCGAGGCCTGCGAGCAGGCCGTGCCTACCCAGATCCACCGGGAGTGAGACGCTCCGGAGGCCTGGACCTGCAGTATGGCCGCCCCCGGGTCACAGGGGAGACCTCCGCGGCCGCCTCAGGAGCCTCCCGCGACCGTGGACCACTACAAGCCGGCCACGCCTGCGGCCTAGCGGGAGCAGACGCGCCCGATGCCTCAACAATTTCTTCAGCTGCCACCGCAGCAATGGCTTCTTCCCCCTTGAGCTTCACTATATTATCCCCTACCAGTCCCTGTACCCCCACCCCTTTCTCACCTCACCCTATCCCCCCTAGCCACGTCATGCCGGCCTCCACCTACCCCCTGGGGAGGGGGTGTGGGGTTCCAGCCGGGCACTTTATACTAGCAAACACTGAGTGAACTTAGTGGCATCCTAAACGTGGCTATTGGACTTCTGTATAGTCCCACTAGTGCCAAGATATTTGCAGCACGTCTGCCTGCATTGCACACTCAAACTCATTGTTACTAAGCCATTATACTAGCAAACACTGAGTGAACCTAGTGGCATCCTAAACGTGGCTATTGGAGTTCTGTATAGTCCCACTAGTGCAAAGATGTTTGCAGCACGTCTGCCTGCATTGCACACTCAAACTCATTGTTACTAAACCATTATACTAGCAAACACTGAGTGAACCTACTGGCATCCTAAACGTGGCTATTGTACTTCTGTATAGTCCCACTAGTGCAAAGATATTTGCAGCACGTCTGCCTGCATTGCACACTCCAACTCATTGTTACTAAGCCATTATACTAGCAAACACTGAGTGAACTTAGTGGCATCCTAAACGTGGCTATTGGACTTCTGTATAGTCCCACTAGTGCAAAGATATTTGCAGCACGTCTGCCTGCATTGCACACTCAAGCTCATTGTTACTAAGCCATTATAATAGCAAAATCTGCTGCAACTTAGTGGCATACAAAAAGTGTCTGTTGTACTCCATTTGTGCCCCACAGGTGCCAAGCTATTTACAGCACCTCTGCATGACACCCTCCTGCTCTGTTTTTAAAAGCTATAATAATAGCAAAAACTGCTGCAACTTAGTGGCATACAAAAAGTGGCTGTTGTACTCCATTTGTGCCCCACAGGTGCCAAGCTATTTACAGCACCTCTGCATGACACCCTCCTGCTCTGTTTTTAAAAGCTATAATAATAGCAAAAACTGCTGCAACTTAGTGGCATACAAGAAGTGGCTGTTGTACTCCATTTGTGCCCCACAGGTGCCAAGCTATTTACAGCACCTCTGCATGACACCCTCCTGCTCTGTTTTTAAAAGCTATAATAATAGCAAAAACTGCTGCAACTTAGTGGCATACAAGAAGTGGCTGTTGTACTCCATTTGTGCCCCACAGGTGCCAAGCTATTTACAGCACCTCTGCATGACACCCTCCTGCTCTGTTTTTAAAAGCTATAATAATAGCAAAAACTGCTGCAACTTAGTGGCATACAAAAAGTGGCTGTTGTACTCCATTTGTGCCCCACAGGTGCCAAGCTATTTACAGCACCTCTGCATCACACCCTCCTGCTCTGTTTTTAAAAGCTATAATAATAGCAAAAACTGCTGCAACTTAGTGGCATACAAAAAGTGGCTGTTGGACTTCTGTATTGTCCCACTAGTGCAAAGATATTTGCAGCACCTCTGCCTGCATTGCACACTCAAACTCATTGTTACTTACTAAGACATTATAATACCAAAAATTGAGTAAACTTAGTGGCATACAAGAAGTGGCTGTTGTACTCCATTAGTGCCCGACTGGTGCAAATCTATGTGCAGCACCTCTGCATGACACCCTCCTGCTCTGTTTTTAATAAGCTATAATGATAGCAAAAAATACTGCCATTTAGTGGCATCATAGAACTGGCTGTTGTATTTCATTATTGTCCCACTGGTGCCAAGCTATTTCTAGCACCTGTGCAGGACACCCTCCTGCTCTGTTTTTAATAAGCTATAATGATAGCAAAAAATACTGCCATTTAGTGGCATCATAGAACTGGCTGTTGCATTTCATTATTGTCCCACTGGTGCCAAGCTATTTCTAGCACCTGTGCAGGACACCCTCCTGCTCTGTTTTTAATAAGCTATAATGATAGCAAAAAATACTGCCATTTAGTGGCATCATAGAACTGGCTGTTGTATTTCATTATTGTCCCACTGGTGCCAAGCTATTTCTAGCACCTCTACATGACACCCTCCTGCTCTGTTTTTAATAAGCTATAATGATAGCAAAAAATACTGCCATTTAGTGGCATCATAGAACTGCCTGTTGGACTTCCATTATTGTCCCACTGGTGCCAAGCTATTTCTAGCACCTGTGCAGGACACCCTCCTGCTCTGTTTTTAATAAGCTATAATGATAGCAAAAAATACTGCCATTTAGTGGCATCATAGAACTGCCTGTTGGACTTCCAATAGTGTCCCACTGGTGCAAATCTATTTGCAGCACCTCTGCATGACACCCTCATGCACATTTTGCTACGCTAATTTTATAGCAAACTCAGGGAATTCATTGCTGCATTTGATAATTCGGAGGGATATAAAGTGATGCTTCCTTTAGCTTTTCCTTCTGTTCATAGACAGCATCTCCAAGTCCACACCCGAAGAGCAATTTCTCCTCCACGTCTAAGTGTGGAGAGGCAGCTAGTGCGCATGCGTGTGCCGATTTACCCCAGCTGCAGCCTAACTACAGTGTTTCGCCTAGTGAGTATGCTCAGCCTGACTGTGCCATTCCTGAGGCTAAGTCTTCATTTCGGGATACAGCGCATCCTCCCACACTTAGTGTGAAAAGCCTCTTTGCACAGGTACTTGCATTCCGTGCCGGGTCTAAGTCCTGTTTTGTGCCTAGACACCATGCTAAAGCTGATAGTCTTTTTTCAGAGACTGTATTTCATGCAACTGAGCATGCTCGGGCACTTAGTGCATCAGAGACTAGGTCCGGTAATGAACTCTTTGGCCCTGCCCCTGATGTAGGGGGCCCATATAGACCACAGGGCATCAGGTGTCCTGACGATGTGGCTAGGCCACTCCCAAATGGCTTGCAGAGGCCCGCCCCTATGACTTGTCACCTCATTATTGATGGTCAGACGATAACTGGTGAGGTGTTTGTGTCGTGGCAGCCATGAGGTCATTATTGAAGTTTCGGTTCCAAATAGGACGCTAGTTATGCCACTCATGACGTGTCACTCTGCTTTTGTCTCCAGGAGGTGCATTGTGGTCCACCCTGGTTTGGGGCTGACCAAGGTTATAAAACGGACTGGAGCCAACAAGGAGGTGCGCAGTCTTCTATTATGCTCCGAAAGAGCACACCTCCATGTGTTGAACCCATTGCGGCTTTAGGCCAGAGGTAGGCAGGGATAGGGCGTTGATGCAGGCCGCCACCACAGTTGGTAACGCAGAACGGTTAAGACCAGCTCCTGTCCTACAAGTCCTGCTTGTGCAGCCCAGTGGCATTAACAGGCCTGCTGCTGCTGATGCGCCTGCTGTCCACAGGTGTGGCCCCAATGCACACGGTCAGCGTACTGAATGGCCCCTGTGATATTAACAGGGAGTTCCTGGGCTGGGTGGGCGTGTGGACCCTGTGATGCTAACAGGGCTCCCAGTCTCCAGATCTGAGTGGCGTCTAACTCGGTTCAGGCAACTATTAGTTTCATAGCCACACAGATCTGTATCCTCCATCTAACCTTCCAGTTGCCAACCTCTCCTTTTCCATCTAGGAGCACGGTGGACATTGACTGCTGATGGGGATATATACCTTTCTCTTTCTTTTCTTATTAATTTTCGTTATATAGCGGTAACATAGTATATACCACCTTATCCAAATCTGCCAGTCCCACCGTAACAGATGGTGTTTCTTCATCAAATGTTACTTTTGCTTAACCACCAAACCCACGGACAAAAACTTTTTTCCCCTTTCCAACACACCTGTTCCCCTTTCCACCAGCATCTGTCCTTTTTCAACTCATTTGGTATATGACCAAAAGTGCAACTCTGCAGGGACACCGTACTCAATGCCATCTCAGCACAGCAGCCAGCCCTCGGTCCCTCAGATGTGGACAAGTAAAAGACCATTTCCTCCTATCCATGACAAAGCGTTGAGATTCACTCAGTGCAGCACTGGTGTTTACTGGAAAAGCAGATCTAAGAATCCGTACCACCTTCTGCAGATACTCCTGTATACGTGCGTCCCTTTCTATGGCAGGAATTATTTCGCCAAATTTTGTCTTGTACCGGGGATCTAACAGTGTGGCAACCCAGTAGTTAGCATTACTTCGAATTCGTACAATCCGAGGGTCATGTTGTAGGTAGTGCAGCAAGAAGGCGCTCATGTGTCTTGTGCATCCAGGAGGACCAAGTCCTTGGTGTGTTGGTGGCAGAGAGGTGAGAATCGTGCCTCCTTCCTCTGCCCTCTCCCCCCAACCTCGCACAACCGAAATGTGAGCAAGCTCTCACTCATCTGCTGAGTCTTCTATGCCCATCGCCAGTTCGTCCTCCATTTCTTCATGGGCTCCTGCACCTTCCTCAACAATTTTTGCTGATACTATGCGCCCTTGTTAATCCCTCTCCCCCACCGTCCCTTGACTTCCGCCTAGGTGCCGCTCACCGTCTGGACCTTGTAGATCTTATTATCCCTTCTGCATATGACTCCTCCTGTACTTCTTCCCCTTCCTCTTGGACCAACACCTGACTCCGAATAATGCATACAGTGTGCTCCATCTTGTAGATGACCAGAATTGTCACGCTGAGAATGGCATCCCCAGTGCTAAAGATCTTCGTCGATATTTGTAAACTGTGTAGAAGGGTGCATAGGTCCTTGATCTGACACCACTCCAGCAGCGTAATCTGCACCACCTCTGGATCAAGTTAGCCCAGGGTATACGTCATACCGTATTTCAGCAGGGCTCTGCGGTGCTGCCACAGACGCTGCAACATGTGCAGATTCAAATTCCTGCGTGTCGGAACATCGCATTTCAGGCGTTTAACTGCCAGACCCTAAGACTTCAGGAGCGATGAAAGTTGTTGAGCTGCTGGGTGCGAAGGATGAAAGTGAGCACATAGCAGCGTGCCCGCTGCACAAGGCCATGTAGGCCGGGATGGTATTTTAAAAATTGCTGGAGAATCAGATTCAACACGTGAGCCATACAAGGCACGTGTGTCGCATTGCCCTGACGAAGGGCCGCAGACATGTTTGCATCATTGCCGCACACGGCTGTTAAGTCACCAACGTAGTCCACTCAATCAATTTGTACTCCGGTCGCCAGGTGACAACGTGTTCCTTTCGTGCATAGTGCTGATGATGGGAAAGGAGTCGATGCCTGCGGCGCAGGTGGACGCAGGTTATGGTCACCCACTGGGTTGCGTTACCTTGACAGATACAGAACCACAGGCTGAATGTAGGTGGTGGGTATCTCACAGATGAAGTACCATCATTCAGCTACAACCAATGGGAAGACACCACACCCTTTTTTAGGCCCCTCCTGTCTGCAGATCACTGCCAGACAAAGCTATGAACCTCTTGTTACTGTTACCCCCAGTTCAGTTTTATGAGTTTGTGTGCTTGTTACCTGACTACTTTTCCTGCTTGCTGTTTATGTACCTCGTTGGCCGATCCGCATTTCACCTCTGCTTGTTTTGTGATTAAGTCCTGGCCATCCCATTCTGTTCCTCTTCCTCAATTAATCTTTTTGACCCTGCATGACTACTATTCTCTGGAACTGCAGCCTTCCACAGGTATTGATCAACTTGGGCCCGGTGTAATTCCAAATCACTGTATAGGGGTTAAAGGGTTTCAGGGTTCTGGGTGTCCAGCTTGGTGAGTGACTTGCCTCTAGCCTATCCTTTACAGCCCATCTGAGTGTGTCGATCCAGGCAGGCGTTACACCGTGCCCTCTGCAGAAGGCCATGAAGGCCGGGATAGTGTTTTAAAAATTGCTGGACAACCAGGTTCAACACGTGAGCCATACAAAGCACGTGTGCCACATTGCCCTGAAGAAGGGTCGCAGACTGGTTTGCATCATTGTCGCACCCGACCTTCCCTGGCTGCTGGTTGAGTGGAGACAACCATTGATGAAACTTGGTTTCCAGAGCTAACCGTCCACAATTCCTCAGCGGTGTCTCACATTTCCCCTACATTTCAAAGTAAACATTTGACCGCCTGATGGCCTTGAGCTCTGCTGCCAGCATAGTGAGGAGGTGTGTGGGATTCCTTGGGCGCAGTTACAACGCGGGTGGCCTGACCACACAGGGTTTGGGCCAAAGTGGAGGACCCACACGAGGTTGAGGAGGCAGAAGCAATGGAGGAACTTGTACAAACAGATGAAGTATTGACACACAAGTTGTGTGGACGGCAAGACTTGTACAGCAAACCCTTCTCCATCTCTCACCATAGTTACCCAGTGCCCAGTCAGCAACATGTAACTCTCCTGTCCATGCTTACTGGTCCAAGTATCTGTGGTGAAATGCACCCTGTCACACACAGAGTTTCTCAAGGAATCGGTGAGGTTGTGTGCGACCTGCTGTGGTAGCGTGGGCATGCCTTTCTTGGAGAAGGAGTGACGACTGGCCATCGGCTCTTGGGGCACTGCAATGGGCATAAGGTCTCGAAAATCCTCGGTCTCAAAAGGGTGTAAAGGCAGCCTTTCTGTTGCCAACAAGTTGCAGATGATGAAACTCAACCTCTTAGGCATGTCATGCCCTTCGAAAATCATGTAAAACACAGCGAGGGAACTCCAACCACAGTCTCCCTCGTTGCCACTAATTGGGCCACACACACCCCACTTGACTGGCATCAGTTGACCCCCCTTTTGAAAAAGAAAAAGATGCTTTGAATGAAGCACTCTAAAAAATACGCGTGCCTTTCCCGTCCCCTGGATGACCCCGGGGAAGAAAAGTCCTCTGAGAGCCATGATTTGTTCATTTTGGTTCTTTTAGAAACACAGCGAGGGGACTCCAACCACAGTCTTCCTCGTTTCCACTAATTGGGCCACACACACCCCACTTGACTGGCATCACTTGATCCCCCTTTTCAAAATGAAACAGATGCTTTGCATGAAGCACTCTCAAAAATACGCGTGCCTTTCGCCTCCCCTGGCTGAGCCAGGGGAAGAAAAGTCCTCTGAGAGCCATGACTTGTTCATCTTGGTTCTTTTTTCAAAAGCGAGGGGACTCCAACTACAGTCTCCCTCATTTCCACTAATTGGGCCACACACACCCCACTTGACTGGCATCACTTGATCCCCCTTTTCAAAATGAAACAGATGCTTTGCATGAAGCACTCTCAAAAATACGCGTGCCTTTCGCCTCCCCTGGCTGAGCCAGGGGAAGAAAAGTCCTCTGAGAGCCATGACTTGTTCATCTTGGTTCTTTTTTCAAAAGCGAGAGGACTCCAACCACAGTCTCCCTCGTTTCCACTAATTGGGCCACACACACCCCACTTGACTGGCATCACTTGATCCCCCTTTTCAAAATGAAACAGATGCTTTGCATGAAGCACTCTCAAAAATACGCGTGCCTTTCACCTCCCCTGGATGACCCAGGGGAAGAAAAGTCCTCTGAGAGCCATGATTTGTTCATTTTGGTTCTTATAGAAACACAGCGAGGGGACTCCAACCACAGTCTTCCTCGTTTCCACTAATTGGGCCACACACACCCCACTTGACTGGCATCACTTGATCCCCCTTTTCAAAATGAAACAGATGCTTTGCATGAAGCACTCTCAAAAATACGCGTGCCTTTCGCCTCCCCTGGCTGAGCCAGGGGAAGAAAAGTCCTCTGAGAGCCATGACTTGTTCATCTTGGTTCTTTTTTCAAAAGCGAGGGGACTCCAACTACAGTCTCCCTCATTTCCACTAATTGGGCCACACACACCCCACTTGACTGGCATCACTTGATCCCCCTTTTCAAAATGAAACAGATGGTTTGCATGAAGCACTCTCAAAAATACGCGTGCCTTTCCCGTCCCCTGGATGACCCAGGGGAAGAAAAGTCCTCTGAGAGCCATGACTTGTTCATCTTGGTTCTTTTAGAAACACAGCGAGGGGACTCCAACCACGGTCTCCATCGTTGCCACTAATTGGGCCACACACACCCCACTTGACTGGCATCAGTTGACCCCCCTTTTGAAAAAGAAAAAGATGCTTTGAATGAAGCACTCTCAAAAATACGCGTGCCTTTCCCGTCCCCTGGATGACCCAGGGGAAGAAAAGTCCTCTGAAAGCCATGACTTGTTCATCTTGGTTCTTTTTTCAAAAGCGAGGGGACTCCAACCACAGTCTCCCTCGTTTCCACTAATTGGGCCACACACACCCCACTTGACTGGCATCACTTGATCCCCCTTTTCAAAATGAAACAGATGCTTTGCATGAAGCACTCTCAAGAATATGCGTGCCTTTCGCCTCCCCTGGCTGAGCCAGGGGAAGAAAAGTCCTCTGAGAGCCATGACTTGTTCATCTTGGTTCTTTTTTCAAAAGCGAGGGGACTCCAACCACAGTCTCCCTCGTTTCCACTAATTGGGCCACACACACCCCACTTGACTGGCATCACTTGATCCCCCTTTTCAAAATGAAACAGATGCTTTGCATGAAGCACTCTCAAGAATATGCGTGCCTTTCGCCTCCCCTGGCTGAGCCAGGGGAAGAAAAGTCCTCTGAGAGCCATGACTTGTTCATCTTGGTTCTTTTTTCAAAAGCGAGGGGACTCCAACCACAGTCTCCCTCGTTTCCACTAATTGGGCCACACACACCCCACTTGACTGGCATCACTTGATCCCCCTTTTCAAAATGAAACAGATGGTTTGCATGAAGCACTCTCAAAAATACGCGTGCCTTTCCCGTCCCCTGGATGACCCAGGGGAAGAAAAGTCCTCTGAGAGCCATGATTTGTTCATTTTAGTTCTTTTAGAAACACAGCGAGGGGACTCCAACCACAGTCTCCCTCGTTTCCACTAATTGGGCCACACACACCCCACTTGACTGGCATCACTTGACCCCCCTTTTCAAAATGAAAAAGATGCTTTGCATGAAGCACTCTCAAAAATACGCGTGCCTTTCGCCTCCCCTGGCTGACCCAGGGGAAGAAAAGTCCTCTGAGAGCCATGTCCACATTGTCAGTGGACAGACACGTGTGCTTATCTGCCAGCAGACCCCCAGCAGCACTGAAGACAGGTTCCGAGAGAACGCTGGCTGCAGGACATGACAAGATCCCCAAAGCGTACGTGGCAAGCTCAGGAAATTTATCCAGATTGGAAGCCTAAAATGAGCAGGGCTCAAGTTGCACAGTAATGGCATCGATATTTCCTTGCATATACTCATATATCTGTGTCTCCTCTTTTTCCTTGTCCAGCTGTTTTGTTTTCGCATGAGTATATGTGCTTGTCACTTTCCCATGTGTTTGTGTTGTGTTGTGAGTTGTTTGTCACCTTTTGGACACCTTTGAAGGTGTTTTCTAGGTGTTTTTATGTGTTTGTGATTGCCTGCCATAGTTTCCTATGCAGTTCGAGTTCGGTTCGTCGAACGTTCGACGAACCGAACTCGAACGGGACCTCCGTTCGGCGAACCGACCTCGAGCCGAACCGCGACCGGTTCGCTCATCTCTAGTGATCAGTCATGATCAGACCGCAGATTGTAAAGAAACCACAGTACTAATGAGATGTAGTCAGTATTACAGATAAACATTTATATCCAGGTACCTTATAGGAGATATATATTCTCTGTTTGGAGTCCTAGTTTTTTTTTTCTTCTCCATCTTGTCCAGACACCATGATGACTTTTCACATCCACATTTCTTCTCTGCACATTTCCCACTTCTCTGATCTTCTGCAGCACATCCCAACATATGCCCTTAAAAATAGCAGCAAGATTAAAATGTTCCTGAAAAAAATATCTACCCTATACTGTGCCCTTTAATAAATAATTGCCCTTCTCTGTGCTCCATTTACAAACACCGATGTCCCCTGAGAAGGCAGCCAAGCTGGTCACCCCGCCAGAGGGTCTTGATGCACGGCAGCCGGAGCACTATAGGTAGCTGGACAGTCCGTAGAGAAGCAGGAAAGGTGGATGATGCTGAACCCACGGAGTTCTGGACGGTAGTCCGGGTGACGAGGCTCAGGGTCCGAGGCCGGGTGATAGGGTCAGGCGGGATCCGGAACCTGCTGAGCGATGGAACGGGTCACCGAGCGGAGCCAGAGACTGGAGACTGGCGGAGCTGCAGAGGTGGTGGGGCATCCGCCGAAATCACCGTCAGGGTCCAGGGATGGAGTTGGTTCGGAGCAACTGGCGTGGCAGGACAGGCTCTACGAGACAGGACAGGGTTAATACACGGCAAAGCACAGAGCAAAGCAAAACGGGGACCTGAACACTAGCTTGCTAAACACGTAGAACAGGCCCCGCCCACCAGGAAAGAGAAACCTTATATACTCTGTACCTGTCTATGCAATATCCTGTTTCTGGGTGCTGGCCCTTTAAGAAAGGGTCAATGACCGCGCGCGCGCCCTAATGCGCATGCGCGAGGCCCGTGTGCCAGAAGCCAGTCCAGGAAGCGGTGAGGAGGAAGCAGGAGCGCCCGGCTGGGAGTCCCTTGTCACAGAGGAGCGCCGGGAGCGGGGAGCCGGACGCATGGAGGCTGCAGGCGGGGAAGAGGAGACCGGGACCGGAGTGGTAAGTAGGGAACGCCGCCGGGGAGCGAGGAGCGGGCCACGGGAACCGGAGGACGGAGCCAGGGGACCGGGAAGCGTGACAGTACCCCCCCCCCCACGCCCCCCTCCCCGCAAGAGGGACAGGAAGGCACGAATCAGAGGAGTGCCAACGTTCTCCCGGGGCTCCCAGGACCGATCATTGGGACCATAACCCGCCCAGTCTACCAGGAAGAACTGCCGACCTCGCACGGTCTTCATGGCCACGATATCTCTTACCGCATAGATGTCGTCGTCGGCAATAGGAGGAGGAGCAGCACCGACCTCAGCGGAGAAGGGACCAAGGACAACAGGCTTGAGTAAGGAGACATGGAAGGAGTTGGGTATCCGCATCGTGGCCGGGAGTTGCAGCTTGTAGGAGACTGCATTGATCTTGCTGATGACCTTAAACGGCCCGATGTAGCGAGGACCCAACTTGTACGAGGGTAACTTCAATCGGACATATCTGGATGCAAGCCAGACCAGATCACCTGGGGAGAAACACGGGGGATCCAGGCGCCTCTTGTCCGCATGTCTCTTCATCCGCAATGAAGCATGTTCTAGGGATGACTTGACAGAGTTCCATATAGCTGAAAAGTCCCGAACCAGAGCATCTGCTGCGGGGACGTCGGAAGCCGAGGATACTGGCAACGGAACAGAAGGCTGCAATCCATACACGATCTGAAAGGGAGAGCTGGAGGTAGACTCACTGATGTGCTGGTTATGGGAGAACTCCGCCCAAGGTAGGAGCGTGGACCAGTCGTCATGATGGATGTTGACGTAGTGGCGCAGGAAGGAGGTCAGGATCTGATTGACCCGTTCCACTTGGCCATTCGACTGAGGATGGTAGGCCGAAGAAAAGTCCAAGTTCACTCCTAGATGTTTGCAGAGAGCCTTCCAGAAGCGCGAGGTAAACTGAGTTCCTCTGTCAGACACTATGTGTGCGGGGAAGCCATGCAATCGGAAAATGTGCTGTATGAAGGAGTCAGCTAGTTCCTGGGCAGAGGGCAGTCCAGCCATGGGAACGAAGTGAGCCATTTTTGAGAAGCGATCCACCACGACCCATATGACCGTATGTCCGGAGGATAAGGGTAAGTCCGTGATAAAGTCCATTGCGATATGTTGCCACGGAACGGAAGGAATGGGCAGAGGCAGAAGACGTCCATAGGGTAAGTGCTTGGGTGTCTTGTTCCGGGCACAGGATGGACAGGCCGAGACGAAGGTTGTGACGTCTTTACGGAGGGACGGCCACCAGTAGTGACGGACAATCGTGCTCCAAGTCTTCTTCTGACCAGCATGGCCAGCGATCTTAGAAGCATGGCCCCAGTGAAGGACTCTCTGTCTGTCAGTATCTGAGACATAGGTCTTCCCAGGGGGTATCTGAGTCAGAGCGACAGGAGCCACCGGAATGATTTTACTGGGGTTGATGATGGGCTGGTATGTCTCCTCCTCCAACTCCACGGGCACGAAGGATCTGGACAGAGCGTCTGCCCGCACGTTCTTATCCGCAGGCCGAAAATGGAGTTGGAAATCAAATCGAGCAAAGAACAAGGACCAGCGGGCTTGTCGTGGATTCAGTCTTTGGGCAGACCGCAGGTACTCCAGATTCTTGTGGTCCGTGTATATGATTACAGGGTATACAGCTCCTTCCAGGAGGTAGCGCCATTCCTCCAAGGCCAGCTTCACGGCCAGTAGCTCCCGATCCCCAATGGTGTAGTTGCGTTCGGGTGCCGAGAAGCTCTTGGAGAAGAATCCACATGTGACCATCTTTCCGGAGGGAGAGTTCTGCATCAACACTGCCCCGGCTCCTGAGGAGGAGGCATCCACCTCTAAGGTGAACTGTCGGTTCAATTCAGGGCGATGGAGAACCGAGGAAGAAGCAAACGCCTGTTTCAAGGAGCAGAACGCGGCATCGGCCGCCGGAGACCAGTCCTTAGGATTAGCTCCTTTTTTAGTCAAGGCAGAGAGAGGTGCTGTCAAGGCAGAGAAATGCGGGATGAACTGACGGTAGTAGTTCGCAAAGCCGAGAAAGCGTTGGATAGCCTTCAGTCCGGAAGGAGGAGGCCAGTTGATGATGGCAGACACTTTCTCTGGGTCCATCTGCAGGCCAGTGTCCGAGATTACATAACCCAGGAAGGGAAGAGACGACTTTTCGAAGATGCATTTCTCATACTTGGCGTACAGTCGATTCTCTCTAAGCCTCTGGAGAACTAGCTGCACGTTCTTTCGATGGGTTTGTAGATCCGGAGAGAAGACCAGGATGTCATCCAGATACACCACGACACAGACATAGAGGAGGTCTCTGAACACGTCGTTCACCAGTTCTTGGAAGACGGCCGGAGCGTTACACAGACCAAAGGGCATTACACAATACTCGTAGTGCCCATCCCGAGTGTTGAATGCAGTTTTCCATTCGTCTCCGGAACGAATGCGAGCCAGATTATAGGCCCCACGAAGGTCCAACTTGGTGAATACTCGGGCCCCTCGGAGCCGATCGAATAGTTCGGGGATGAGTGGCAGAGGGTATTTGTTCTTTACGGTGATCTGGTTTAATCCCCGGTAGTCAATGCAAGGGCGCAGATCTCCTTCCTTCTTCTTGACGAAGAAAAACCCCGCTCCGGCAGGGGACGAGGACCTCCGAATGAACCCCTTAGCTAGGCTCTCGGTGATATAGGCTGACATAGCCCGTGTTTCAGCAGGGGACAAGGGGTATATCCTTCCTCTAGGAGGCGTAGTTCCTGGCAGTAAATCGATAGCACAGTCGTAGGGACGATGAGGCGGTAACACCTCTGACTCTTTTTTATCAAACACGTCCGTGAAGGACCAGTAGGCAGAAGGCAGTCCTGGTAGAGACTCTGGAACCGGAGGGCGTCGGACGGGCTGGATAGATTTCAGACATCTCTCATGACACGAGGAGCCCCATCGGGTGATTTCACCTGTACTCCAGCTGACCGATGGTTCGTGTGTCCGTAACCATGGCAGTCCCAGCAGGATCTGATGAGACATGCGCGGAATGACGTAAAAGGTGATCTTCTCGGTGTGCAGAGCACCGATCCTTACTTCCACAGGCTTGGTGACCAGAGAGACAGTGTCAGAGAGGGGTTTCCCATCCACAGAGGCGATCACCAACGGTTTCTCTAGTGGGAGGACAGGCACCTGGTACTTATCCACCGTGGCCTGCTGGATGAAGTTGCCTGCTGCTCCGGAATCGAGATACGCCTCTGCCGTGAACCGGGTCTCTTCAGTAGTGACTTGTATAGTCCAGGTAACGGAGTCTGAGAGAGTCCCAGCACCTAGGGTGGCCTCTCCTACCAAGCCTAGGCGTTGGAGTTTCCCGGCTTCTCGGGACAAGAGCGTAGCAGGTGGGTGCCACCACCGCAGTAGAAGCAGAGACCCTTTGCTAGTCGTTCGGCTCGGCGTTGTTCCGACTGCTTCAGGCGGTCAATCTGCATGGGCTCGGAGGTAGACACGCCAGGTGACGCCAACTGGGGAGCGATGGACTTCCGTGGTGGGGAGGAGTGCCGTATCGGACGCCTCTCGCGAGACACTTCCTTGGATCGTTCCTGAAAGCGAAGATCCACTCGAGTCGCTAGGACAATCAGGGCATCCAAGGTGGAAGGCACGTCACGTCCAGCCAGCTCATCTTTAATACGGCCCGAGAGTCCTTCCCAGAAGGCGGCGGTTAGTGCCTCATTGTTCCACCCGAGTTCCGAAGCCAAGGTGCGAAAACGGATGGCATATTGGCCCACCGTCAGAGTCCCCTGACGTAGCCGGAGGAGGGATGTGGCAGACGCGGAGGCGCGTACGGGCTCGTCAAAGGTGCTACGAAATGCCTGCAGGAACTCCTGGATGTCGGTGGTTACCGGATCCTCCTTCTCCCACAAGGGGTTCATCCAGGCCAGTGCCTCTCCCTCTAGATGGGACATCATGAACGCGACCTTGGCTTGGTCGGAGGCAAACAAGTGCGGCAGCAGCTTGAAATGGAGAGAGCATTGATTGATGAATCCCCTGCAGGTCTTGGGATCTCCGGCGTACCGGGGTGGTGAGGCCAAACGAAGTCTGGAAGCATCCGAGGAGGCTGCCACGGGAGCCGTGGTCGTGGATTGTACAGTGGAAGCTCGAGATGTTGATGATGTGACCGACGCTTGTAGCGTGTTCAGGCGGGCATCCACAGAAGACATGAAGTTCAGCATGCGGGTCTGGGTCTCACGCTGGCGTGTGAGTTCCTCCTGCAAGGCCGCTAGTGCTTCGGCGGGATCCATGGCCTGTTCTAGCTGTAACGTCCGGGTGGTGGAAGCACTGGACCGTACACCGATGTCCCCTGAGAAGGCAGCCAAGCTGGTCACCCCGCCAGAGGGTCTTGATGCACGGCAGCCGGAGCACTATAGGTAGCTGGACAGTCCGTAGAGAAGCAGGAAAGGTGGATGATGCTGAACCCACGGAGTTCTGGACGGTAGTCCGGGTGACGAGGCTCAGGGTCCGAGGCCGGGTGATAGGGTCAGGCGGGATCCGGAACCTGCTGAGCGATGGAACGGGTCACCGAGCGGAGCCAGAGACTGGAGACTGGCGGAGCTGCAGAGGTGGTGGGGCATCCGCCGAAGTCACCGTCAGGGTCCAGGGATGGAGTTGGTTCGGAGCAACTGGCGTGGCAGGACAGGCTCTACGAGACAGGACAGGGTTAATACACGGCAAAGCACAGAGCAAAGCAATACGGGGACCTGAACACTAGCTTGCTAAACACGTAGAACAGGCCCCGCCCACCAGGAAAGAGAAACCTTATATACCCTGTACCTGTCTATGCAATATCCTGTTTCTGGGTGCTGGCCCTTTAAGAAAGGGTCAATGACCGCGCGCGCGCCCTAATGCGCATGCGCGAGGCCCGTGTGCCAGAAGCCAGTCCAGGAAGCGGTGAGGAGGAAGCAGGAGCGCCCGGCTGGGAGTCCATTGTCACAGAGGAGCGCCGGGAGCGGGGAGCCGGACGCATGGAGGCTGCAGGCGGGGAAGAGGAGACCGGGACCGGAGTGGTAAGTAGGGAACGCCGCCGGGGAGCGGGGAGCGGGCCACGGGAACCGGAGGACGGAGCCAGGGGACCGGGAAGCGTGACACCTCCACACTGTAATTCTGATGGTACATGCCCTCAACATGGTCCTCTTCGCTCCATACTGGTCCTCCTCTTACCACTTTCACATTACGCTGTGTCATTCCTATACTGCCAAGTCTCTCTATACCGTGCCCTCTCCACACAATAGAACTTCTCAACATACTATACCCTCACTCTCCCTCAATGCTGCCCAATCTCCATACTGCCCCAATTACTACCCAGTCTCTGTACTGTGCCACACACACTTTCTCCCCCATATTACCTCCTCACACTATTCTCCTCAGTACTGTCTCCTCACACATTTCACCCCTACCATACTGCCTCCTCACAGGAAACCCGTCATGCTCTCCATACTGTTTTCTCACTCACCATTTCCTCCCCCACCCATTTCCTCCTGCACCCCATACACTGTTTTTCCACCCATTCCCCCATGCCACCCTATACTGTTCCTTACCCATTCCCATCCCCTATCATACTGTCTCCTCAAACATCTCCTACATTCCACCAAGCCCACCAATACTGCCCTCTCACAAAATTCCTCCTTACAATAATTCTTTGGTTTCTTAAGCTCCATTGGAGTACTTGCCATGCCAAAGTTATCTTGCCTGTGCGGTGCCGGAAAGTGACTGCAGGAGAGTGACCAGCTGACTTGATCACACCGCTGATGTTGCCCTGAACTATATTGCTGAACTAAAAGTATGTTCAAGTATGTTTAAAGTTTGCTTAACAACATTTTGACAAGACTGTAAAATATTGGGAGACTATAGCCTGGTTAGATGAGACCAAAATTGAACTCTTTGAATGTGATATACACACCATGTTTGGAAGCCAAAAGCAGTGCATATAACCACAAAAACACTATACCAACAGTGATGTTTGAAGGTGGGAACATCACGATGTGGGCTGTTTCTGAGCATTCGGTGCCCAATGGTTTTATGCATCATGGGATGTTTCTTGTGTGGCACCTTGGTAATGAGACACCTTTATATAGGCCATCAGTTGAACCAGCTGATATTATTTTTCACTAAATGACAGGATTGCTTTCTAATTACAGATAGGTGTCATGACTTTCCATTGCTTTTTGCACCTCCTTCTTCTAGTGTACAATACGTTTTCCATGTATCATATCTCCTTATTACACATCACAAAATGTATGGACATCTATGGTTTTATTCCTTTGCCTGTGTAGATTAGATGGGTTGTTACTGATAGCTGGCGCAAAATTAATATCAATAGCACCTTCAGAAAAACATTTACTTAGAAAATTTGTGGTATGTTCAATACTTATTTCACCCGCTGCATATGTGTATGTACAATCCATCTCCAAGAAAAGAGAAACAGCAACATTAAGTTCATCAATAGCAATCTTTTGGCCAAGAAAATTGATAAACTGCATCATGTGAGTGCCATGACAGTTGGAAAAATATGAAATGAAATCCTCCCATCCAATTAAAAGCCAAGAGGTAGACGTCCAGGGAAAATATCAGTCAATAAGTTGGCTCATCACAAGGTCTATCAGTTATGGAGTGACAAACACGGCAGTGGAGGTGGCTTGTATGCGTTGTAATAATTTCATCACATACATTCATGCAGGCACCGTGCAATGCAAATTACACAAGTCTTTAATAATGGCCCAAAAAAAGATGAAGAAAACCTTGACTTCAATATTATCATAAGAAGCGTTGGCTTGAGTTTGCAGAAAAGTGTACAGTAGAAAATTAGAAATGGATGATTTGGAGTTATGAGACAGAAGTCAATAAAGACTAGACTTTGATGGGTGGAAATGGGTCTGGAAGGAATAAGGGAAAAAGTGGCTAACAGATCGAGAAATTGAAGGAACTGTTGAGTTCGGTGGAGGAAGTCTGATGATATGGAGGTGTTTCACAGCCAAAGATGTTGGATACTTGACCAGGATCGATAGTGGCCTCAATGCTGAGCTATATGTGAGTACCCTGCAAAACAAATTACTTTGTACTCTAGAGTACTATGCGTATGAATAGGACGACATAGTGTTCCCTCAGGATAACCACCCAAAGAATGTGTTGAAATTGGTAAAGAAATTGTAGAATGAATGAAGTAGATGTGCTGGATTGGCCCCCCCAGTCCCCAGACCTCAACCCAATCGAACACTGGTGGGTAGAGTTGAAGAAAAAACTGTATACATACCCCAAGTTAGTCGCCCACTATGCACCAATATTTGAAACGTGTAGTAGAGATCAGATTTCAGCCAAAACATGCTTGAATCTGTTAGAGAGCATGCTCACAAGGATACAGGCAATGTTGAAACCCAAAGGTGGATTTACAAAATTCTAACAAAATAATACAATTTAAAATAGATGTTCTGGTCATTTCAAGAGCTCTGACAGATATCTTGTAACTGTGATGAACCATGCCTGTATATGTCAAACACATGACTAGACTCCATAACATTTTATTCATTGTTTTTTTTTCATCATATGTAATCCCTTTGTAGCAAGTATTCAAGACTAAACATCCTTACATAAATCCAAAGGCATTAAACTACCATTATTCAGGTACTTAATAGGTTAATAGTAGTTATTTGAAGAGGATTTTTAAAATATTTTTTATCCATAGCTAGCAATATCTCATCATCAACATAGCTACTAGTCTCAGTCCGGAAGTATCAATACATTGTTCTCACTTTGTCCTCGGTGTGTCTGTGTTTGATGTGTGTTTAGCAGTCCTTTTATTAACAACCTGACAACATCGCATAGAGATACGTTATATTACTCTGCCAAGCAAAACTATGTGATCACTGAGGAACACTGCTAAAAAATTTGCAGATTGCATAGGCCAACAATGAATGCACCGCTCCTGCACTGCTGGTGTTTTTTATCTCAATTTTGGGGATTATTGACGTAAGTGTAATGCATGTAGGTACCTACTCACCAGGAGCTGTCGTCACCTGTTTTCAGCCACGCTCTGGTACTACGTTATTGCAGTTGTGAACAGTCAAATTGCACAGCGATCGATGGGTGAAGTGTAGGTCACCTTTTCCATCCGCTTCTATGGAAATTCAGAATGAGGTTTCATAGCCCCGTTCTGAGTCCCATAGACTTGTATTGAATAAAATGATTATTGGAACACACACTGATCCGACAAGTTAGAAAAGCCGATAAATGGTTATGGACTGGTGCTGACAACAGATGAAGAAGACGACTGGTGAGTATGTAAGTACATATATTACACTTACATACAGTATGTAATGTGATCCGTAACAAAGAGATTGAAAAAATAAAACACTCCTCTAAAACAGAGCTTGTAATATTTTGGCAATATTTAGCTGAGCAATGTTTAGTAGTTGGTAGTAACAGATCAGTCTGGACGTGAAACTGCAAATGCAGCTCTGGTGATGCATATGAAAGAAGATAATCTTCTGCCATGTGAATACACTACATACTGTACAGAATGTGATCCGTAACAAAGAGATTGAAAAAAAAACCCACTACAACAGAGCTTGTAATATCTTGGCAATTCTTATCTGAGCAATGTTTTTGAGCTAGTAGTGACAGATCAGTAATGTGAAACTGCAAATGCTGCTCTGTTGATGCATTTGAAAGAAGATAATCTTCTGCCATATGAATATACAGAGCAGCATTTGGAATTTTACATCACTGATTTGTTAGCAACAGACAACAAACACAGCTGAACTCTGCACTGCCTATTAATTACAAGCTCTATGGTGGAGGAGTACAGAGGAGTTGAGTTGTGAGGGAAACAAGCTAACAATTTTGTAATACTACACAGACAGGTTGTCTGATGTAGATGGCAGAAGATAAAATCAGGTATTCAAATTACTCTACAGGAGCAGAGAGTGCATGGAGACATAAAATGTAATCTAAAGGTATAATACAGTTTTGTCAATGCTGTAGGCAGAGCAGATTTATGCTGGAAGGAATCCAGCTGAGGCCTCTGACACACATCCGTGCTGCCGGTACCTGTTTGCCATTTTTTGCACGTACCGGCGGCACGGAGACATGTTCCGCAATGCTACCCTATTGTAGCAGGCACACACATGTAAAACCACACGGAACGTGTGTCCGTGTGCGTTTGTACGTGTGTGCGTTTTTCTACATGCTGACATGTCCACGTTTTCTCCGTCAGCACGGGTGTCACACGGCCCGCACCCGTACCACATGGGTGTAGTGTGGATGCGGTCCCGTGTGACACGTGCCGGAGAAAACACACGTGTCAGTGAAAAAAACCCAAAACATTTACTCACCTTCTCCAGCCCTCCTGTCTCTGCCGCTGCTGCCACTTGCTGCCGACCGCCGCTCATTATGATCATTTAATATTCACTTCACTGCGGCCGGCAGCAGCAGCAGCAGCGGGGAGACGGCAGGGCTGGAGACCGAAGATCAGCACCACGACAGCAGCACGGACCACGTGAGTATGCAAATTACTGGCTCTACGTGTGCTATCGCGGATAGCACACGTAGAACACACGTGGACCGCACGTATCCAAGACACGTACTTACAACACGCAACACACAGGGGAAATACGTGTCTCTTTAATGGAAGTGTGTTTCATGCCTGAAAGATACTGCACTTTGAATGATCAATCAGGAGCAATGAAACTAAAGCAGCAAGGTTCTAATGGCAACTCGAGGAAAAGACATCCTTGATAAGTGCAAATGAGGGCAGATTTAAAATTGAGTTATATGGTACAAATTAATTTAGTGTACATTATTAGATATTGTGATTTCGTGAATATCCCTTTAAAGCAAAGGGAGGCTAAAATTGGGTGTAGGATGTTGACATGTGCCAAAATTAGGGGTATTGAGAAACACCTGCATTGTAGGACCGGTTTCCTGGTAAGCTTTGGAGTGACAGTGTAGTTTGCATGGCATAATAATATGGAGCTAATAACCTTGTTTAAAGAGATGGTTAGAGTTGAGCGGATTGTCAATAATCCGAGTCCGGCGGATACGTTGCGGGTTGTCAAAGAAAGAGAGAGAGAGAGAGAGAGAGATCGTGCAGCCGGATTCCCGGGTCCAACTCGCATCCGGATCGGACGCTGAAACGGCTAGGATCCGGACTTTTACAGTTCGGGCCTGCTCAACACTAGAGATGGTGTATTCCAACTGAGCATATTTGGATTTGGTTGGAAAAAAGAAGGATTTAAGCCCAAAGCAAGTCAGGGCTTAGTTTAGATGTATATTATATTTCCCAATGAGAAACCAATGTACTTGAACAATACTGTAGTTTTTAATATTTAAAGCAAAACTTTGATTGGAGTGGGAACTTTGAAGAATTAACAGTGGCTGGAGAGACGAGGTCATCTTGTCCTTTGCTGAAGTTTCAAAGTTTTATTCATAATTTTTAATTTTAATGTTGAAAGAAGACATTGTGTTCATTGTGTTCAACCTATAACCATATTGCTCAATAGGAAGGTAAAAATCCTGAGTCATGATATGTGATCATATTCAGATGTTAATTGCCCCATATTAAGGAAAAAAATTACTTCTTAATTGCATTCTTACTAGTTTCTTGGATGCACGTCCTATCGCAGAGTCTAGTACTTATCAACTGTAAAGAGGGTGTTACGCGCAGCGATATCACTAGCGATATCGCTGGTGAAAGCACCCGCCCCGGTCATTTGTGTGTCACAGGCAAATCACTGCCCGTGGCGCACAATATCGTTAAGAGCCGTCACACGGACGTACCTGCCTAGCGACGTCGCTGTGGCCGGCGAACCGCCTCTTTACTAAGGGGGCGGTTCGTGCGGCGTCACAGCGGCGTCACTAAGCGGCCGCCCAATAGATGCGGAGGGGCGGAGATGAGCGGGATGTAACATCCAGCCCCACCTCCTTCCTTCCGCATTGCCGGCGGCCGCAGGAAAGCTGCAGTTCGTCATTCCCGAGGTGTCACACGTAGCGATGTGTGCTGCCTCAGGAACGACGAACAACCTACGTGCTCAACAATCATCGATTTTTTAAAAAGGAACGATGTGTCAACGATGGACGATAAGGGGAGTATTTTCCATCGTTAATGGTCGTTCCTTGCTGTCACACACAACAACGTCGCTAACGATGCCGGATGTGCATCACGGAATCCGTGACCCCGGCGATATATCGCTAGATACGTCGCTGCGTGTGACGGGGCCTTTATACACTCCTCAACACTGCAATTGCAGCACCATGAAGGAAAAGTCATAGAATTCTGAAAGTCACTGCATAGAAAGACATGTTAATGATCTGCAGCATCTCCAGACTTTTCTCCCATCAAGCACATCTGGGATGGCGGTCAATTGCAAAGGAAGATGCCAGAAGCGGATTTTGATGAATTGCATGCCTAATCCAAGTGCATTCAATGTGGCAGAACATTCTTCAGATAACCATCAGTAACCTCAGTGACAGCATGCCAAACTTGTGAATTTCTTTGCATAGAGTGCATACTTGATACAGGAAAAATTGAAATGTTTTGGATATATTTCCATGATTCCCATCATTTCATGACTTTTCCATCTTGGTCTTGCAATGTCACAGTTAGCGAATATACATGAATCAACAAAGGCATACAGGCCCACTTAAAGGGACTCAACAGAGAATGACTGGACAAACTAAGTACAAGTGCTTCCCACTTGCTTCTTTTGCATCTATCTCTGTCATTCTATTGCTCTATGAAGCCAAAGTTGTCAATCAAATAAGAGGGGGGTGGAGATAGAGGGAAAAAAGTAGGTGGGAAGGTGTACTTAAATGTTTAACCATGTCATGATCCAGTGAGCGCCTCTACTTGGATTATACACTCATTCTGTGTTGACGAGTCTCATTAACCTATTCATTCAGTTGTACATTCAGCAACAGAAGTGAGATTAAAATCCAAAAGCTTTATATACAATATATTTTGCAATGGTAGCTGATACTGCCAACAATATTTTTAAATATGTTTTGAATAAAGCAATGAATTTTAATCTCACTTTTGGTGTTGGATATACAACTCTTGGAGCCACTCCGGCCTTGAATTTTCACCCAGCTATCTGTGCACTTTCCAGAATTCTCTCAGTTGTTGGAATAGGAGGACTTTTTGTTACTCATGAGCTGACTGCTTCTAGTTTCTTTATATTTGTATTAGCCTTTTCAATGTTTAAATGGAACCTGACAGCAAAAAGAATTCCAAAAACTGTATTTACCGGCAACCATAGTGGTCTTCCAGATAAATACTGTTGTAAAAATGTGCAAATATCTAATTGAAAGTCCAGCCATAGTGAGAAAATAAAGTTATACTCTCTTCCAGTTATCGGGGTTGTGATAAGTTAATGAACAGTCACTGCTCACTACACAGTGATTGGGCTGAAATCATGCCCCTGTTCTATGTAAAGTGTTTGTGCAATGTCGGATATCAGTCAACGTGCAGGGGAGTGATTATAACAAGCTCACTGTATAATGAGGGCTAACGGTTCATTTGTACTCCGATAACTGGAAACCAGCAGCTGCAGGGAGAATAAAACTTCATTTTCTCCTGCTTCTAATTAGACACCTACACATCTATAAATTGGTATTTAACTCCAGTTACCATTTTGGTGGTAGCTAAAAAGCGTTGTTTGTTTTTTTTACAGGTTCCCATTAAGTTACAACACCACTTTGTATCTATATGAAATCATTTAAATTTTGACCTTTTTAAAACTATTAGTAATTACAACAATCTGCACCCCTATTTTTGCAGTCATGTTTGCACTTAGGGGTACTTTGCACACTACGACATCGCAAGCCGATGCTGCGATGCCGAGTGCGATAGTCCCCGCACCTGTCGCAGCAGCGATATGTGGTGATAGCTGGTGTAGCGAAAATTATCGCTACACCAGCTTCACATGCACTCACCTTGCCCTGCGACGTCACTGTAGCCGGCGACCCGCCTCCTTATTAAGGGGGTGGGCCGTGCGGCGTCATAGCGACGTCACACGGCAGGCGGCCAATAGAAGTGGAGGGGCGGAGATGAGCGGGACGTAAACATCCCGCCCACCTCCTTCCTTCCGCATAGCCGACAGGAGCCGCTGTGAAGCAGGTAGGAGATGTTCCTCGCTCCTGCGACTTCACACACAGCGATGTGTGCTGCCGCAGGAACGAGGAACAACAGGACCATCGCAGCAAGGTAATTATGGTTTTCGCCGATGCTACACCGATGATACGATTACGACGCTTTTGCGCTCGTTAATCGTATCATCTAGGCTTTACACACTACGATGTCGAGAGCGACGCAGGAAGTGCGTCACTTTCGACATTACCCCACCGACATCGCACCTGCGATGTCGTAGTGTGCAAAGTACCCCTTAGTCTGGTCTGCGATTGACTTCTTTGGGGCTCCCTCACACAAGCATATACTGTACATCGGATTAGTGCTATTCAAAGTTTTATTGGATAGCACTAGGACTAATCTTATTCTACGGAGCAGTGTCAATCAGCACTTTTCTTTCTCATGCCAATTCGGAGTGTTAAAAAAAAATACAACATGCTGCAATTGTCAGCACAGGTAGGATGGCATGCACCTATTCTAGTCTATTGGTGTGTGAAAATCATCGGACTGCACTTGAATGACATCCAAAAGCAGTCCAATTTCCACAAAGAATGGAGAAGTTTGAGAAATTTTGTTCTCTATCTTCTGAGAGTGAGATCCAATCCTCTCACACTAAGCTGAGACTCAGATCAAAGTTGGATCAGAGTTTGATCGGAGTGTCGTTACTATAATCGATCCAATTCTTTTGCATGAGAGAATCAATGCTTTTGTGACCCCAGCCTTAAGGCCACTTTACACACAGAGATAAATCTTTGGCAGATCTGTGGTTGCAGTGAAATCATGGACATATTGTTTCATTTGTACACAGCCACAAACCTGGTACTGATTGTCCACAATTTCACTGCAACCACAGATCTGCCACAGATTTATCTCTGTATGTAAAGTGGCCTTTTGTCTATGTTCCCACAGTGAGCTTTTGGTGAGTTTCTGATGTTTCAAAATTTCTGCACCCTTTTTTCACTAAAGCGGGCTTTACACGCTGCGACATCGCTAATGCGGAGTCGTTGGGGTCACGGAATTTGTGACGCACATCCGGCCGCATTAGCGATGCCGTTGCGTGTGACACCGATAAGCAATTTTGCATCGTTGCAAAAACGTGCAAAATTGCTAATCGGCGACATGGGGGTCCATTCTTAAAAATCGTTACTGCAGCAGTAACGAAGTTGTTCCTCGTTCCTGCGGCAGCACACATCGCTGCGTGTGACGCCGCAGGAACGAGGAAGCTCCCCTTACCTGCCTCCCGGCCGCTATGAGGAAGGAAGGAGGTGGGCGGGATGTTACGTCCCGCTCAGCTCCGCCCCTCCGCTGCTATTGGGCGGCGGTTCAGTGACGCTTCAGTGACGTCGCTGTGACACCGCACGGACCACGGACATCGCCCGTCACAGCGACGTCGCCGGACAGGTAAGTATGTGTGACGGCTATTGTGCGGCACGGGCAGCGATTTGCCCGTGTCGCGCAACAGATGGGGGCGGGTACCCACACTAGCGATATCGGGACCGATATCGCAGTGTGTAAAGTAGCCTTTAATATGTAAGTTTGGTTACTGCATTGATGGGCGAACGTGCTTGGTATTCAATCGAGCATTACCATGCTCAGGTACTCTCTGAGCTCGGCCGAGTATCGCAGGTGCTCAGATATTTCATCCATGAAACAACAACCACAATGCCCAGGCTTGCTTCACTGCATGATGTGTGCAGGCACCCCAGAGAGAGCCGTTCGCAGTCTCAGAATGACTCTCCCTGGGGAGAGAACAATATTCTCGGACATAGTGTGACCAAAAACAACCAAAACCCTGCCCTCCTGCCAGAAATGATCTGTATGGTTGGCTGTATGTGGGCGGAGACCCGAACGGGACAATTATTGACTTTCTCGCGTCGAGCTCATCCGAAAGTCTCACCAGCTCGAATCAAATAATGAGCATTTGAGCATTTTAGTGCTCGCTCATCACTAGTTACTGCTTTGATTACGTTTTTGTCTGCATTTTTTTACATGCCCTTTTATAGCATTTTTGACTGTTTTTTGTATCTTGTTGATGTGTTATGTTTTAAACAAAGTTGCTTTGTTTTTGGATCTTCCAGGTATTTGGCTTTGACAAAACTTTATTGATATACTTATGTTCGGATTACATGTGTTTTTGATGTGTTTCCATTGCATTTTTTTACCTGTGTATTTTCCTGATGAAATGGAAGTCTATGGGAAAAAGCGGCAGATACAGTAACACTCAGTTGTACCTGCATGAGAAATTGAAATATTGAAAATTCGAAACACACAACATAGGTCAGTTTACACTGAGTAAAAAAAAAAAGAAACACAATGGGTAGATTTCTATAAATCCCATCCACTTTGATGGAACTGTAAGATGCTGCGGTTTTGACACAGCAAAAATACTCAGCACCAAAAACTCACTAAAAACTTATCATGGGAATGTAGCCTTAAAGGGGTGGTTCATTACTCTGCAATGGCGGCCACATCCCTGTAAAACTGGAAGATTTTTTTCAAATACCTTGTACAGCCAATTCTGCCTCTAAGCGGTGCTATTGAGGTCCGCTCATCCCCATTAAGTGACCCCCGGGCTCCGTGACTTCTGAGATCCGGTGATGTCACATCAGCTTCCAGTTGACCTGACATCACCAAGGCGGGCCCCAGTCTCCCTAAATAAACGGGGCTGCGGGTGGTGTTTCACTGCTCAGCACAGCACAGTGTCACAGCGCAGCATGTCATGCGGGCTCCCTTCACTGCAGAGTGCCGCAAGCAGGAGCAATGCTGGGCTGTGACGAGCAGTAAAACTCCACCCATAGCTCATTCACTCGGGGAGACTGGGAGACATCTAACCAGATGTTAGAGGTCCCGGAGCCCGAGGACGTCACTTTATGAGGATGAGCATACCGCAATAGCACCGCTCAGAGGTAGATTTAGCTGAACAAGGTATTTAGAAAAAGCCTCCCCTATCAGTTTTACAGAGATGTGGTCATTATTGCAGAGTAGTGAACCACCTCTTTAAATTAAAATTCATATTACAGAATCAGGAGCAGAGCAGCCACAGGAAACTTGAAATTCCTCACAAAGCTTTATGTGTCTTTTCAGTACATTGCCATTCCTAAAGGGAGCAATCCTGAAAATAACACATTGTTAGAAAAGTGTCCCCCAATGTAGAGATGTAGTTTCACTGAAGATGAACCTACAGATGGAGTTTTAATTGCCAGTTGAGAATGTAATAAACATAATACTCTCATTTGTGCTGATTATTTTGCTTTTTTCTTTTTATGCTTTGTTGTTACAGTTCACTGAAAACTAATTAACAAAATTTGTCTCTGAGAATTTTATGTTGTTCACATTGATATGCAACCTGAGGCACTGCAAGCAAGGGGCTCTACTTTTTATAAAATAGTTGTGATCCATCGGGTGCATTTATACATGCTGATTTGTGGCATTACAGATTGTCGATTGGCTACACATGTTTGCCGATTAGCTAACCTCAGGCCTCAGCACCAATATTCGATTTTACATTTTGCTTATGGCCGAGCTTCAGAAGAGTAGCAAGATGGAAGGGACTTATTAGTTCTCTGCAATCAAGTCGTGATGCACGGGAGTCGGCTGTCAGTCAGTGCCGGGGTGTGATAACAACCACCGATCACTATGTACTTAAGTGTGATTAAAGCTGAGACTGCACAAGGCAGTGAGGCTCTCATTGGGGAGGCCGCATGACTTCAGAACACTATTAACCTCTAGATTGACTTCATATCTGCAGGTTAATAGCTTTTCTTTACATGACAGGTGCATAAGTGCACTGTAGCCAATATATACAGTGAATGTTAGAACACTGCAATTAATGAGCACATGAATTGTAAAACACCTTGGCCAAGGTTGGATGGCTGACGCACAGTCTATGTATATATTCTTTACAGTAGCGATCACAGCTCAGCTTCGGCAGCAGCTATCTTGGCTATATAAAATAGGTGTCATCTACTGCATGCGGAGGCAGCGCACATCCTGAGCCGGTTCCTAGCATGCAAACCCCAGTGCTAACGTACAGATACATCAGTTTGCACTAAGGTATAAATAACCAGTTTAGACAAAGATGATTGCACTTCCTATGTCATTGGCAGCCTGTTTATAGTGGCAAATAATCGGGAAATGAGTGTGTCACAATAATCAGCCAAGAGAATTTACTCTACGAGATCACAATAGGGGATCTATGTGTCAAACTGCCAGAGGTATTATTACCTGGATCGCCCTGAACAAGGTGTCATCAAATTAGCAACTACAACAAAGTCCATGTAATCTTCATGGACCTGTTTAGTGTTGGTCTCTATCACTGATTTTGATACTTAAATACAGATTTCTTCCAGAGATTCTATCAAATATTTCAGTTTTTCATTCCATCTTAAACGTTTTCCTAGTATTTTTACCTTTGATCCATATTTCTTCTTCACACTGCAAAGAAAGGCCACGTGTGTGTAATATACTGTGTGGCATTCTTTACTGTATGAAGAATGAGCATGGAAGCAATATGAAAATGTAAGGGAGGGTGAAAGAGCGATGATATAAAAGCGAGGGATTTATGTGGCTTCCAAAACGCAAATCTCAAAAACCATTAGTGGTGGGAGGGTTGGATGGGAATCTACCACTCACGGCTCCAACTTTGTGCTGACAGAGCAGGATTCATTTGTCTGGAGGGTTTGAGAACACAGTTTAATAGTCTGGCCAAGGAAAAGGAAAAAAATGAACGGGATGGGAAGATTGAATTATTCCTGGCAACACTGACCCAACAGACATAAAACACAATAAAATGATGTTGGCTCCGGTGTATAGTATTACAGGAGATATCAGTGAAGATGCATATTGTAATAAAAAGCCATTAGCCCTAACCTTAATCCTGAATGCTGCTAGTCAAGTTTGACCAACCATAGCACAAGGACTATCCAGTCTACTTGTTGGCATTTGATTACTTCGGAACATATGTGCCTAGAATAGAGCAACATGATTGAAAAATGTCCCCGTTTGTCTTTCCTGCCCGGACGCCAGTAAGAATGGAAACCAGAGAGCTGCAGAGTAATCTGTGCATGACTGTGCTCTTCCTCCCCCTACTCATACCAGACCGCATGAGCTGTATTTTACCGCACTGACAAGTTTTACCCAGACATTTTACACATCGCCTTAAGTTAGTTTGCTAGGTTAATGTTCCATGGGACCCAAAGGATTGCTGGATAATTACATATTTGCTTGGTCAATAAGTGAATGTATTAAGAATTATGTTTTAAATGTCAAATTTGTTACTTAGTTGCAAGTTCTATAAAAGTCGAAACATTTCAGTATTTTTACAAGCTAATTGCTATAATTTTATTCCAGATCTGTTCCTTTAAACACATGTAGCCAGTAACGCCTTTAAAAATTGCAGCAAAATTGAAGCTGTCAGTAAAAGAAATGTAATTTCCTGAGTTTAATAGGTACAACAATGCCAAGGAAAAGCTTGATTTAAAGTAGCTGCAGTATAGAACTACTTGCTTAAATTCAGGGACAGACAAAAATGCATTGTACTATATAAAGAACGATATACTGAGTCATCAAAAATGTGTCCAAGACTTTAAAATTGATGGCCTTAGGATAGGTCATCAATGTCTGATTGGTGTAGGTGCTACACTCGGTGCCCCAGCTGTTCAGCAGTTCTCGGTACCGGTGGCAGCCGTACTACTCGTTGCGGAGCTGCACAGCTCCATCAACTATATAGTGGCGACACTGGGTATTGAATATCCGCCCCTTATTCAAATCAATAGGGAATTGTGCTATGCAGCTCCATAACTGAATAGTTTCAGCTGCCTAAAGTATAGGGCACAGCTGATCAGCAGGGGTGCCAGGTGTCACACCTCCACCAATCAAACATTGATGATCTATCCTTAAGATAGATCACCAATGTTAAAGTTCGGGAAAACCCCTTTAGTTGCATTTGTTGCAAAAAATCATTACGCCTCTTATACAAACTATGCTATAATATTTTTGAGTTGTTCGGTACCGTAATATGGCACCAATAAACTTCTGCGATACTGCTACATATCCATATGTGTTCGATTTCATATCTGAACATTTCTGAGTTTCAAAGGAAAGGGTAGTGATTAAATTATGTGCTGCTGCTAAAATAAATCCTGGAATCAGACGGATGAAGAATCATTTGTAGTTTTTTCTCATTGTATTTCAAGGTCGTACCGACCACTTCTTCAGGTGAAACACAATTATAATTGATTATTATGGTTCTCCTAAAGAGGAAGTCGGTATGACCTGGAAAAGCATTGAAAATAAGCTACAATTGATTCTTCAACCATCTAATTCCTAGATTTACTCCACCAGCAGGGCAACATTTATCTACTATTCAGTCTTTAGAAGCGTAATGGAAAAAACACATGACACTAAAATTCAGGTTTTTTATGTGTTAAAGATGTGCGAAGATAGATGTAATAGATAGATAGATAGATAGATAGATAGACACTTAAGGCCCTGTCACACACAGAGATAAATCTGCGGCAGATCTGTGGTTGCAGTGAAATTGTGGACAATCAGTGCCAGGTTTGTGGCTGTGTACAAATGGCACAATATGTCCATGATTTCACTGCAACCACAGATCTGCCAAAGATTTATCTCTGTGTCTGATGGGGCCTTTAGACTTTACGGCTAATAGCCAAATAAATAAATGAAAAAAATGATATGGGGTGGCCCCATTTTTGAGAACCAGCAAAGTTAAGGCAGACAACTGCAGGCTGATATTAATTATCAGGCTTGGAATGCCCATGGTTATTGGGCCTTTCCCAGCCTACAAATACCAGCCTACAGCTGCTCCAAAAGTGGTACTTCACATTAGAGGAATTAGCGCTTCGCCTTGACTGTTCCCAGTTGCCCTGGTGCATTGACAATCAGGGTAATAGTTTATGGGATTGATGTCAGCTGTGTAGTGGCAGCTTTTATGAAGCCCTGGTGTACTGTAGAGGCGTCTAGCAGGCATCCCAAATTACTAATTCAGTAATCAAAAAAAAAGACACACATGAAAAAAAATAAAGAGAAATAAGACAAGACGCTTACCTTCAGTCAAAAGAAAAAAGAAATCCCAGCTGGGCCGACTTAGTCCAGGGATTCCAACGAACAAAACTTATGGACCATAGTTCTTACACTCCACAGACTTTGCTTACAGGCAATCCCAGGTAACTGCGTGAGATTCAGTGCCTCTGATGAGCGTTGACATCAGTAACGTCACCACTGTTCACGGTTGACAGGTCACTAGGTCACTCTGAGTCAAACTGCATGTCTGAAGGGTGGTGACATCAGTAACGTTACTGCTCATCAGAGACGCCATGCCAGGTTTCCTGCAGCGTAGCGGGACCCATAGTGACCTGGTGACCCGGCGATGCTGGACAGCAGAAATGTTACCAATGTCACCGCTCATCAGAGGCACCGAGTCTCATGCAGCGCAGCATGACCCGGAATTGCCTGCAAGCAAAGTCTATTGAGTGTTAGAAGGATGCACCATAGACTTCTGTCATTGCAAACAAAATGCATCAGCAATGCTCTATCATCTGGATAATGCGCTATTGTACTCTTTTGCCATTCCTCAGTTTTTTTCACAAAGTTTCTGGGTTGGACTTTACAGCAATATTTCAGATTAAAAAATGTGAATCCATATCAACCCATGAGAAAAAAAATCCCCATGATAGTGGTATTGTCTGCGAGGACCATTTCTGTAATATGGTGTTGCACAGAGGCAGCATACAGTATGAGTCAATAAAAACTTACCATGTGCTGGAGGCCTTAAAGGGAATCTGTCAGCAGGTTTTTGCTATGTAAGCTCAAGCCATCATGATGCATACGTTAACACAGAAAGTTCAGGCATGCCTGCTTTGTCACAGTCCATTCTTTTGTTTAGTTGCTATGTTTGTTTAAGCAGCAGAACTCTTATCATTACAGAGCTAGAATTATGTAGGCACATTGGACACGCTCCCTGCTGTGATTGACACCTCAATGTCAATGTACAATCTCTATTGAGAGCCTGGTGTGGGCAGGACAGCTCTCTCAGCTCTGCTAGATGGTTAAATCTAAAAATTCTCATTGTGTCAGAACAGCTGCAGCCAGTATTCTAAGTGATACATCGTTGGAGTTAGGATATCTTTGCATCATGCTGCTCTCAGATGAGGTAGCAAAAACCTGTTGACAAATTACCTTTAATCAGAAAAAGAAACAAGCAAAACTGAACTTCAGCTAACTGTAGGGAAAGCTGGGAATAATTTAGCCTTATTTGCGTCACTGTTAAAATGTATTGGAACGGTAGCCATAATTCATGATATTATTTTTTTTTTTGAAAGCCCTATTTAGACATCCATATATAATATTTGCCTAGTCACATCAGCAAATTGCAGACAAGAATGAATATGTGTGCAGCTTCATGAGCTCTTCCGCATAGCAGACAAACGCAGGAGCTGCGGAGTGCTGATATGCACTTGTCTGGTCCAAAAAATGTAAAAGTGCATACCACTGGTATGGAAAAAGATGCTAGGCACACCAGTTACTATCGGATCAGTGCTGTCAGTTGAATATACGGACAAAACACTGCCAAAATTACAGCTGTCTGGGCCCTGTCTAAGTCACTTTTCTGTCTTGTTTTTCTTTTCCCCAAATTCATCGAAATAGAGCATGTTTGATGAATATTCGCTTAAATTTAAAGATGCTTTTTCTATTTCTTTTTTTGCTTGTTTTGTCTTTTTTTTTAGATCAAAACGTTGTAGAATCCTTTAAAAGGTCTTCAACTGTGCAGAGAAAAAAAACATAAAAAAAAGATAGTATGCCAGGGAAGCAGTAGAGTATAATTGCACTAACATATATGCAGATACAAGTGATGAATTAGAGGTGTGACACCCCTGGACTATCAGGTCGTCACAGGGTATTGCACAATTTGCCCTTCTGTGCAGTATCCATCTCCTTCTTGGTTTAGGGTCCCTAACCACATGGTGTTACCTACATCAGTTAATCAAATCCTAGGTACACTCTGCACCACACCCACCAAACACACCAGTGAACGGCTTGAGTGGAATAGAGTCGCCCACCTGGGGGGTTGGAGAGGGGAGGTCTGGAGTGTCAGAAGTGGAAAGAGCTTGGGAAGTGAGAGAGAGAGGAGGTCAGGAGCAGGGCTCCTGGGAAGTAATCTAGGTGGCAGACGGTGGTCTGGGCCTAGAGGATCTGGACTCCCAGTCGCAGGGGATCGGGGCAAGGGGCACAGAACTGTCGAGGAGGACAGTCGGCAGCCTTGCACCATCACCGGGCCGGGACCAAGGCACGACGGGGTACGTGGACTGTAGGTCAGGGAGTAGCTTCAGGCGACCTGACAATTTACCCGAGGAGAACGGAGTCTTCAAGAGCCGTTCCCACCCGCTCCAAAATTGGGGTACTAGCGGAACGAGGGGGATAGGACTTTCCACTCAAAACGGTCCAGAAAATCCCAAGCGTGAACCCTGAGAGCAAGCTGATATCTATCTAATATTATACGTCCTGGTCTTTCCACCTAAAGAGTCTTTGAATGTAATAACTGTATTATTTTTCATTCTCTTTTGGAACATGGTTGAATTTGTAAAGCATTGGACTTCTGTCCGTCTAAGTTGTTTTCTTCAATTCACCGCCATTAATTGCTGCGGGAAGTAAGAAGACACGTGGATCCCTGTCATGCTTAACACTAGAACGAAGAATAGAAGATTTTGTATTTTAAATACTAAAATTCGTCTGTTCTTTTGATGTGGTGATCTTTTTTAAAGCTCAATTATATATAGAGAAGAATGTGACACTTTCAGCACAGGGAGATAATTAATATGTTATATAATAACTCTATAATTGTTCATTTGGTTCCTTTTTGGCTGGATAATAGGTTGCAGAATCAACCCACATACAGCGTTCTCCTCTAAGACGCCTGACATATGAATAGAGTTCTTGCTCTTTTCTTGTCGCTATCAGATTTTGTATAATGAATTTTTTATTTGCCTGCAATTATAGTTGTAGAAAACCATGGAGTAATTCAGAGCCCTACAGCTTAAGGGGTAACAGAGAATACATGTGCGGCTATAGACTTTTAAAGGCAATGTATCACCTAATTTTTTCTTAATTGAAACCAGAAAATGATACAGCCTTTTTTCTATGACATTTTATTTTCTGATTGTAGATGTTAACAAATGTATTTTCAGTATGTGAATTTGTCTAAGCTTGCAAATACAGCATTGACGGTTATGCTTTACAGTAGCCACAGGCCATAGGAATCTATAATGTGTAGGTAATTCATTGACTTCTATGGGTGAGTGTTGTGAGCATGCCCAATGACCTGTGCAGAGGTCACTGCGCACCAATAAGGAGTAATCTGTATAGGCCTCAGTGGAACCTAGACAGATCACTAGTGTGCACTTTGCTAGGTCATACTGAAGGCTGCCCTGCCTACTATAATCAAAGGGGGCACCATCACATTTTTGGGTCATTTGTATGGTTCTATTATTGATTGGAGAAGACATGATGCGTGGTATTGATTTATGTAGAACTGTGTATGCCATGTTGATATACAGGTTGTAAAGTTTATATTGTTAATATAGTCAAATGGCACAATGTGTCACACTATTAAGTTTAGATGGCAGTATATGGTGTTATTTAATTCATAGGCACAGCAAAAAGTCACTATTATATTTAGGGACAACAATCTGCCCCACAATTATATTTCGAAGACACAATTTGAGACACTATGAAGCACTGGAGGACACAGACTGAAGAGGAACCCTGTGTAAGAACAATATTGGGCTCATCTTAATGTACAATTCCTCCTGCTTTGGTGGTAGAAATGGGCCCTCTGACGTCTTGGGCCAATGTGAGGCTGCACAGGTTGCACCATATATATGTCCGCCCCTGATATGAGGATTTTGTCTTGGCACAGAGATTTAGGGTGTTCTGCCAAAGCAGGATTAGAGACATCTGTGAAAAACTCTGGAGAGAGCAGTTGTGGTCTGTAGAAATCAACATAATGATCTGGGCCAGATGAAGAAAAACGGAAGTTTAATGACTAATATGAGAGGAGACATCACTAGACACTCTAATGAACGGGAACCTGTTACTCTGGTTTACCCATATAAACTATTGCCACCACCTTGGCAGACATGAAAGGCCATGTGCACATGGTGAATATTTGGTGAGATTTTTACCTCAGTATTTGTAAGACCACGTGCACATGTGACGCCCTGGACTAGCCAGGTAGTCACAGACATAACACACACACACCCCCTTCCCTGGATAGTTCACACCAGTCAGACAAAAACCCTTGTTGCCTCCCTCCAGGGTCTGATGTCCACACCAGGTGGGGCGGAGCCAGGCAGTTGGCCCCACCCACTGAGGAGTTCACAGGCCTGGAGGCGGGAAAAGAGACAGATTAAGTTTGGAGGTGAAAGTGAGAGGACAGAACCTGATAGTGTCTGGGTTGGAGCCCAGGCACTGTCAGCAAGGTTGGCAGACGGTAGTGGCCGTCTGCAGGAGTTAGTGGACCTTTGCGAAACCATAGGACCGGGGTCGGGCGGTGGTCCGACGGTACCGAACCGGGGAGCGGAGTGAAGCTAAGCACAAAGGCAGGGCCATCGGACCCCGACTAGGCTTGGAGCCGCCGACAACGGTCAAATCCGAAAGTGACCGGAACCCCAGGGGTTTCCTAACACTCAAGACCCGACAGAAGGCAACAGTCCACATCGTGAGGATACACAGCCACCGCCACAGGCTAGAGATCCAAGGGCCAGCGCCTGCGGGCAAAATGGGTTCCTTCGGTACCTATACACCGGGGAGTGGACTACCGTTGGGAAACCATCGGAGTCAACACATTCCACACAGGTGCAGGGAAAGACAGCCACCATCAACCTGTCCGGGGAGAGCAAAGACACTGCAGCCGGCTGCGGGACCCGTCCATCCAGCCATTTGGTTTACCAGAGACTCTGTGAATTTGTGCCTGAGTGAGTACCACAGTGCCATCCGGCACCGCGCCGCGCTGCCCCTGCAACCCTGCACCCCAGCCACCCCGTTCCACAACCGGGCCCCGGGATCACCAACCCCTACCCACGGAGGGGACAACATCCTAGCTGCTCCCTACTATTGCTCCCGGGATCCCCGTCACCAGCAGCGGTGGTGCCCATCATCACCACGACCCGTGGGTGGTGTCACGAACTATCTCCCAAAACAAACCACCCCCTTTTCACTCGTGGGCGAGGAGCGCTGCTCGAGTCCCTGGGTCCGGCCCACCGCTCGAGCCACCGAGCAGCAGCAGCCGCGGACCCGAGCGTAGCGAGCGCGGCCCCTCCGCCGGCGACACACACGTTAAGTATTTGATGAGATTTTGACCTCAAAATTTTTAAGCCATAACCAGATGTAGGTAATAAATACAGAAGTGGTGCCCGTGATTCTATTATACTTTTCCTCTGGTTGTTCCACTCCTGTTTTTGTCTGACAAAGACTCAGGTAAAAAAACTCACCAACCAAATAGTCAACATGTGGACGTGATCTTAAGATCTTTAAAAAGAAATGTTTTTAACACTGACACTGAGATCCCTCAAATTTTCCTTTGTCCAACACATACAGTATGAACTGAACTGTTTACCAGCTGCTTTATGTACCTTACCCATTTACAGGTGCCATTGTAATGAGAAAATAATGTTATTTTCTTTCACTTGTCATTGGGTTTAATGTTATGAATGTTATGGTTAATCTGTGTATTTTCTCCATGGAAATATATGGGTGTTATTAAATTATAAAATCTGTTTTACCTATAAATTTAATTTTATGTGGTTTTAGACAACTATCCACATGTACACTTAGTAGGCTGCACAGTAAAAAATGTGCCTATATTCATTGCACATTATAAAGCTGTTAAATTAGAAAGCGGTAACAGTTATCTGAGTTGTTGCAGAACAGGAGTGGCAGAAATTTTTTAGCATGAGGGCTTCTTCTTGTGGAGCTTCATTTAGTTAATCGCACATCAAAGAAGCACTCATATGAAATTATTTATGTACTGATTCTGGCTATATGTGCCATATAGTGTCCATGTGTTTTATATACTCCCCTACCGTCACCTTTTCCGGTATCCAGTGCCGTTCTTCACCTCTTCTTAGGGACGTCTCCATTCGTCAGACTATCCGGCCCAATCTTTTGGGAAGAATACACCACTATTTTCTCCATATTCAAGAAGATTTGTCATATTATGCTAATCAGATTCTGGTCAGAGTTTATTCAGAGTTTGAACAGCGTGATCCATTTTTCTCGGAGGTAGACAATAAAAAATGTTTCTCTGCTTTCTCCATTCAATCAGTTAGTGAAAGTTGGACCACACTCAGATGTCCTCCAAGTGCATATAAAAAACAAAGTCCACAGCACCTTGGACAAAAAACAGACTGCCTGTGCAAAAAGACACAATCAGAAGTTCTGGGACGCATGTCCATAATCAATGGATTACTTGATGTAAACATACCAAAAAGGAAGGGTGACAGCGTCCCACCAGGTGAAAATTCAATCCATGTTTATTCCATCAGATGTGGTAAAACAGCAATGTTTCGACAGATTTGGTCTTTATCAAGCATTATGCCTGATAAAGACTAAATCGGTTGAAACGTTGCTGTTTTACCACATCTGATGGAATAAACATGAATTGAATTTTCACCCACTGGGACGCTGTCACCCTTCTTTTTTTGTCATCCAAGTGCAGTCCAATGTTTTCCACGAACCCATTTTATTGCTAATTTTGATCCAACACCCAGATCAAAATTGGGAGTCACCACTTTTTTCTTTGGACCATTCGGCCTGAGGGAAAAGGAATCGGACATGTGCATAGCCTCACAGAATAACATTGATATGAGTGCTATCAGTCAAAACCATAGATAGCACTCACCCAATTTAAACGATTGTGTGCACAAGTCCTATGCATGAGCTGGAAGTCTGTTTACGGATGTAAGCCCATGTAGGCTCTTTCTGATGCTCCATAGACTTACATTGTAAAAGTCGCTTCCAGTCAAACAGAGCACAGTGAGACTCTGAAGAGCAGTGACATCACTGAGAAGAAGAGCAGAATGGCGCTGGATGCTAGAGAAGACAGTGACATTATACAACATGCACATATACACAGGTTTAGTAACTAAAAAACTTTATGGGAGGTTTTCTTTAAATGCTGCTACAATTGTGTGTGCCCCTATTTCAGAGTCCCTAACCTTCCCCATGGTACCCACAATTACTTATCTCCCTTACTACACAGCCATAATTTCTTCATACATTGTCTGACCATGCGCAACCCACATAAGTGGTTAAAGGCCCCGTTACACGCATAGATTTATTTTTACTCGCCCCCATCGTTTGTGCGTCATGGGCAATTTGTTGCTCGTGTCGCACAAAGTCGGTCACCCCTGTCACACGTACTTACCTCCTGAACGACCTCGCTGTGGGCAGCGAACATCCTCTTCCTGAAGGGAGAGGGACATTCGGCGTCACAGCGACGTCACACAGCAGCCGCCCAATAGAAGCGGAGGGGCGGGGAGATGAGCGGGACGTAACATCACGCCCACCTGCTTCCTTCCTTATTGCTGGCGGGACGCAGGTAAGCTGTGTTCGTCATTCCCGAGGTGTCACACGGAGCGATGTGTGCTGTCTCAGAAACGACGAACAACCTGCATCCAGGAATGTGACCGATATTTTGAAAATGAACGATGTGTCAACGAGCAACGATAAGGTGAGTATTTTTGCTCGTTAACAGTGGCTCGTAGCTGTCACACGCTACGATATGTCACACAATGCCGGATGTGCGTCACGGAATCCGTGACCCCGACGACATATCGCCCAATATATCGTAGGTAGCGTGTAATGGGACCTTAAGACTCACAACTTGTGATGAGTTTTTCTGTTTCCTATTTTGAAATCTACAGATAATTTGTAATCTACTAGTTTACATTATATTTTGTTTTTCTAAATTTTTGTTACGAAACAAATGTAGAACAGAATTAAGTTCCCCAAGCAGAGTGTCATTAGTATATGTGGAATTTTGTGGTTTCTTGCATGTTTTAGACATGCACAACTTCACAAACTTCTTTCAAGTTTGTTTCTCTAACTGATCTTGCTTGTTTATAAAGCAGAATTCCTTGGCGACTTCATGATATATCAGATGGTAACAAAGTGAGTTCAGGAAAACTAAAGAAGGTGAATTAAGAATTGAAAACATCACCAATTTTCCTACTAAGTATACTTCTAAAGGTGCCATAGACATGAATTTAACATGAATAAGTAACCAGATGACAGTAAAAACCAAATCCAATCCACACAGGCAAATAAATCAAAATATAGATGTCCACAAATTAAGTGATGTGTAGTAATGAGAAATGACACATAGAAAAAGTATTAAACACTTTTATTGAAATTGATTTAATACTTCAAACAAAAGCCTTTGTTGCTGATGATCGCTTCAAGATGTCTCCTGTATGGGAAACTAGTTGCATGCATTGCTCAGCTGTATTTTTGGCCCATCCTTCCTCACAAAAACTAGTCAAATCCTGAAGGTTCCCTGCGTTTTCTATTGGATTCAGGTCAGGTGATTGACTGGGCCATTTTAGCAGCTTTATTTTCTTTCTCTGAAACCAATTTAGAGTTTCCTTGACTGTATGTGTGGGATCAATGTCTTGCTGAAATGTCCATCCTCATTTCATCTTCATCATCCTGCTAAATGGCAGCAGATTTTAACAAGAATGTCTCAGTACATGTGTCCATTCATCCTTACTTCAATTATATGAAGTTTTCCAGTGATTTATGCTCAAAAACAGCTCCACATCATGATGTTCCATCCCCATGCTTCACTGATGGTATAGTGTTGTTTTGGGGTAATATGCAGTATGGTGTGTTTTATAGCATCAAAAGGTTCAATTTTGGTGTCATCCGGCCAGTCTATATTCTCCAAGTATTTCACAGGCTTGTCTAAATGTTGTTGAGAAAACTTTGATCGCATTTGAACATGATTTTAGTTCAGCAATGGAATCTTGCATGGTGAGCGTGCATACTGGCCATGGAGGTTGAGTGCATTACTTACTGTTTCCTTTGGAACAATTGTACATGCTGCTTTCAAGTCTTTCTGTAGCTCTCCACGGGTTGTTCTTGGCTCTTGGACAACACTTCTGATAATTCTTTGCTCTGTTCTTTCTGAAATCTTGAAGGTGGGAACACTTTATGGTGAAATTGTGTTCTTTCCACTTCCATATTATGGCCCCAACAGTGCTCACTGGACCCTTCAGTAATTTAGAAACTCTTCTTTAACCAATTTCTTCAGTATCTTTTGCAACAATAAGGTTACAAAGGTCTTGAGACAGCTCATTGGTTTTACCCATCAAGAGATGTTTCTTATGTGACACCTTGGTAATGAAACATCTTTTTATAGGCCATCAATTGAACCAGAAGATATTAGTTTTCACTAAGTCACAAGATTGCTTTCTAATTACTGATAAATTTTATGTGGTGTCATAACTTTCCATGGCTTTTTGTACCTCTCTTTCATCATGTATTCAACACTTTTCTATGCGTTATTTCTCATTATTACACATAACTTAATTTATGGACATCTATGGTTTGATTTCTTTCCTGTGTGGATTGGATGGGTTGTTACCAACATCTGGAGAGAAATTCATGTCAATAACACCTTTAGAAATAATTTTACTTAGAAAAGTGGTGATATGTTCAATACTTACTTCACTCACTATATATTCAGGCATCAGCATGATCCACAGTGGAGCAATAACTGCATTTCCCAACATATTTTCAGTCAAAACAATATTAATAATCATTATTATTGTTTATATTTATTTGCGTGTTTGTGTGAATTTTTGTACAATACAAAAAAAAACCTTTAATTCTCTATGATAATCTGAGGGCAATGAGAGAAGTAGGAAAAGCTGTTAGCCAGTACATGACCGTGTGTATGCAAATTATAACACATGATGAATGCTCAAGCTGGTAATTGAGGGAAACTCTGACAGTTGGAAAATTGCACACTGTCAGGATTCGGCAATCTGCAATAATATAGAGTGACTGCAGTAATGTATGTTCAATCCAGAAAAGCCTTTTAATTCCCTATAATAAGAGAATGAGAGCTGGAAACATGTTTCTAATAATGTAGAAAAGGGATATCCAACCTGTGGCTTGAGAGCCACATGTGGCTCACGGAAATTATGTGTGCCTTGCAGTTGTGTGCCAATGCACAAAGCTGGGCAACAGCTATGAAGAACATGTCTGTATATGCATTGGGGTTGACGAGATAAAGTGCTAAGCTAGACAAAGGGTGAAGATGCCGGTCAGGGGAGATGATTGAAGGTAAATGTGACATTGTGATGGGAGTGCTTGATGCGAGAATACCAAATGAGGGTAAGGTAAGAACCCCTGGATGCATGTATCTTGGTGTGAATTCTGTGAAAAAGCTTTGGCTCTGGGTGTCATTACTGTGGAGGAGGAAGGAGCTGGATATAACTATTCCAGGGGACTCTGGATGTTGCTCACGACCCTCCCTCAGAGTTGAATGTAGGTTCCGAGGTAAGAAAGGTTGAGGATCACTGGTGTACGAGAACCCCATTCATGCTTCTTGCATCAACAGATCACATTTTCCATTATCAGTCCCTGCCAAAAATATGGTTGGACAGATAGAAATTGAAAATAGGAAAAAGAGTTTTGTGAAAGCAAGGAAGGAAAGACTACTGCTTCTTAGCAAGTAGACAGCATCCAAGAATAGAGAAGAATGGACATTTTGTTCCTTGTGTGTGGGCACAAATCATTCCAAAACAGAAATGAAGTATTAGAAAGGAATGAAAAATATGTTAATTTGTGAGCTCACTCAAAAAAAAGTCTGAAAGACATATCAAGCCGAAAATGCTATAATCCTAAACATATTTATACGTCTTCCATAGACCTTTGACTTGCTATACTGTGCACCATGTTAGCTTGGTCCTTTGGTCTAATTTTTAACTCTCCTACATTTTCATTTGCAGGGAGAGAAGATTTCTTCAGGAATGCATGTAGACCTTCCTCCAGAGGTGAGTATATTACTTGAATCTACTGTAAATCCTCCACATGCAAAATTCAGGCAATACAGTTACCGTGTAATCTAGATGATTTTTTATAACACAGATCAGAGTAATCTACTTTTAGATATAAGAATACAGAATACATGTACAGAATGCATTATCAATGATTAAGGTCAAGTCCAAAGTTAAGGGAGTAGTCTGATTTAAATATATATATATATATATATATATGTATATATATATATATATATATATACATTTTTTTTTTATTTTCTTTTCAATATAGTTTGAATCAAATTCTCATAGATTCCAAGATCTCCGCTTTCTGTCATTCAATAGAAAACTTCATTTTGCACTCCCAGTAAATAAAAACCTATCCTGGTCAAGGTATGCTCAGGGAAATGTGGTCCCAAAGACTGGAATATCTACCAATAACACAATCATACAAGAAATAGAAGAACAAAGGCGAACATAGTCCACAAAATGCATAGCAAAAAATGTTTATTATGATATATAAATCTATATTTATATATCATAATAAACATTTTTTGCTATACATTTTGTGGACCATGTTCGCCTTTGTTCTTCTCTTTCTTATCTGTTGCCTTAGCGAATGTCCAATAATTAACTAGTTGATTAATGATCCATGGTTATTATATTGGGATATGTAACATTAGGAATTTTTCCCTGGATTTACAACAATAACACAATCATGTACAGTCAGTTCAGAAGGTGTGCAGATCACTGCTACTCTGATCTCTAGCACTTATAGAGTATATACACATCCAGAAATAGGTATCAAATAATACCAATGTCAATATTAGTAATTAGTAATACTATAAAGAAGCCAAAAAGTACTATGATGTTGTTATTAAATATTACCTATAAACTGATATTGAAGAAAACACAATGTTCAAAAACTAATACCGCTATACAGGGTCCAAAAAAGAAATGCCAATATTGTTACATTGTGACTAAATGATATGACCAAAGTGTTACTAAAAAAAATACAAACATTATACAAAGAATAATACTTTTGCACTCAAACTTTACTAGTAATTCAGATGATCTAGCGCCCACTTAGTGCTCTACATAGACCTCACTAAGTTAAATTGTTCCTCATAGTGCACCACACAGTAATAATGACCCTCTTTGCACGACTACACAGTAATAATGAGCCTTCAGATAATGATATTTTGCCCCCTAAAAAGTCAGAATTACCAATTTGTGCCTTCTGAGAAACAATGCTGCCATTAGAACAGTTATAATAACTATGTCCTTGCCCAATATGCAGTAAAAATGCCCACCTTCGTGCCTCATACAAAGTAATTTTGCCCCCTTTCTTCATCCTATAAAACAATAAAAATTGCCCTATTTATTGTGTGGAGACAGAATAGTGGTTGTAATTAGAGATAAACAAGGTACGGTGTTCACGGTTCAAACCAAACACAAACTTTACAAAACCCCCCCCAGAGTTTGGATTTGGTGTTCAGGTGCTTTACACATGCAAACCACTCATGGAATGCATTGCTGTGCTTGGGTACGCTCAGTGCTCAGCCCAGTGCGAGCCACTTGCAGTGTTTGAACGGCTCACACTGGGGGTAACAACGGCATGATGGGATGTAGTGTGCAACAAAACAAAAAAATTGAAAAATACCTCTACTTGTTCATGATCCTGGTCCTCTAGCTGAGGTCTGCAGTATAATAATAATACATACTGGGCATCTCTTCATCTCTTAAATATTCCCACAAAGGTCAGACTTTTACCACTGCTGGCCATGTAATGTTGCTATTTTATAATATCAAGTAGATGATCCAATTGTATCGATAGGGCCATAATGCTTCATTTTCCCGTAGTATGGTCTACCCTACTGTGTGTGCAGTACAGAACATATGGCCCCTGGTAGACCTTTACAGTTTGGACACAACAGAAAATTAGAGCATACTCAACATGACATGATTTTTTTTTCACTAAAAGCATCATCTTCCACCTTCTGAATGAAAAGACACTTTGTAGAGTACAAAAACAATTAGAAATGCAATGTTTTATTCCAGACAAACACCTGGCACAAATTAACAGCCAGTGGCACAACTTCATAGCTGCTTTAATATGCCTAATGAATACAGTCTCTGTAAACTATATATTCTTGATTACTTTTTCAACTCAACCATTTATTTCAATTACTTCTAGTCTCATTAATTCAATGTTAAATCAAGTCATGAGAATAGCTTTGTTTAATCTTTTCTAAAGGTATGTGCAAATTGGTATATCTAGATACACAAGAATGTAAGCCAACACTTACAGTAACATTCATTTCTGGGATTATTTTTGACCATTTTTCTTCTATTAATACAGTGTGCAAGTTGTGCGTTCCAGCTTCCAGAACCCAATGTAAGTGTCCCCTAGCACTCTGCATGCAAAGGAATTGGATAGGATTGACCTTCTAGTCACTAAATTGTTTCAACCTATAAATATTCAGGCCTATTTAACACTAAAGATATTTTTAAAACTTTGAAACATGCTTTTCTTTGCGTAATGGATTGGACAATTACTAAATTTCTGCTATTACTTATGGCATATATCCAATATTTGAGGTTTCATCTGTGATTGTTAGAGTACATATGACCATGCTGGTGACTCATCTGCGAAAAATGTAACGACATTTTTACACTAGTTTATATGAGCCCTGCCAAAATGGGAAGAGCTGGGAAGTAGCCGGGCCAGGACAAGGGTATGACTACACTCACCCTTCAAATTCATCAAATGTGTCGATGTTGCAACTTCGGTCCCGCACTTAGAAGAGACAACTGAATTAATTTATTGATGTGCACCTCTGAATGAATTCAGTACCTTCTGCTCCAGCAAGACTGATGTAGAGTAAGCATGCACTACTCCAGTCTTGAGGAATCGCCTTCCATAGAGTTTAAAGAAGAACTGTTATGGGTAGAGTTGAGTAAACCCATGGAAATTTGGTTCGGCAGGTTCAGCCGTACTTTAGATAAAGTTCAGTTTGGGACCCGGACTTGAACTGAACCCCAATGGAAGTCACTAATTGGTCAGTTTGGGGATCACTGAACATTGAGCTTTGGGTTCGCTCATCTTTAGTTATGGGTCAAAAGTGGCCCATTTTGCTCTTACTTCATCCTTGCTACTCCCCTGAGTTATCTGTTGTTTTTTATTTCTAAATTCATCATAAGATTCCAGATATATGAATTTTTTCACTTAGTGCTAATTTGTATGGTCTTTATAATTTGCACTAAGTAACAAGGCCCTAAAATATAATGGAGTACTCATAGAAGCAGCAGGAATAAAACAGTAGAAAAATGTGGGCGTTTTGACCTTGTAAGCAGGAAGGAACGTCATTGCCGCTCATAATGAGTTGTGCAAAGGAGCCATACAATCATCGTTTCCATCAGAAATGGTCAAATTGTAATGATAACATTTTTCAACCTGTTATTTAAATCTGTGTGCTCTAACATGCTTCCATATACTTTTCTACAAAGAGCCATATACAGTCCCTGACAGAAGTTCTGTCGCTTATCCATGTTATGTAAATAAAAAGCTTATAACCTGACTTTAAATTCATCCATTGGTTTCATAAATTACTCTTTTGAAAGCTGAATCCCTCCCAAATTTGGTTTAGGTTATGAAAATAAAGTTGCTGCAGAGCTGAAATATTGATCATTTAATGAATACAGAAAGGTCAGATTTTCGCAAGACAAAAGTTTTGTTGTCTTGTCATATAATGCACCCAATCCTAGTTTACATCATCACCTGTGCTCACTAAATGATCCGTTAATTAGTGGTGTGTATAAAAAGAAACCCAGTACCTCAGACCTTCACTTGAACTGCAACTTGACCTCTGACAACATGCCAAAAATCCACTCTGCGACCAAAGCCTTGATTATCAAGAGGCTGAAGACCAGAACCACTGCAGAGGTGGCTGGCACCTTTAATGTGTCTCAGCGTCATGCACAAAGAATTAAAAAAAGATTTGAAGAGACTGGAGATGTTTTTGACAAGCCCAGATTCGGCAGACCCCGCAAGACAACTGCTCAGGAGGAACGTTTGTTGGTTAGAAAATCCAAAGCTAGCCCCTGTTCCACTGCAGCAGAGCTCCAATAGGCCTGGTTACCTCAAGTCCCTGTGTCAACTAGAACAGTTTGTAGGATTCTGTCTCGAAATGGCCTCCATGGTCAAATCAGTGCCCAGAAGCCAGCACTAAACAAAAGGCAATTAAAAACCTGTGTGGCATTTGCCAAGTCCCACAGCCTGCTAAACAGATGGATGCTGTAAAAGTGGCAAAAGGTGAATTTCTATGATGAATCTTCAGTTGAATTACACCACAGCTGCCGCAAATACTGCAGGAGACCTACTGGAGCCCGTATGGATCCAAAAAACAGTTAGGTTTGGTGGTGGTAAGATCATGGTCTGGGGTTACATTCAGTATGGGGGTGTGCGAAACATTTGCAAGGAGGAAGGCAATATCAATAGCCTAAAATATCAAGAAGTATTAGCTACCTCTTACATTCCCAATCATAAAAGGGGTCAAATTCTGCAGCAGAATGGTGCTCAATCTCATGCATCCATCTCTACAACAAAGTTCCTCCTGGCAAAGAAGATCAAGGTGCTCAAGGACTGGCCAGCTCAGTCACCAGAACATCATTGAGCATGTTTGGGGTAAGATGAAAGAGGAAGCTTGGAAGACAAAACCAAAGAATCTAGATGAACTCTGGGAGGCATGTAAGACTGCATTCTTTGCTATTCCTGATGATTTCATCAATAAATTGTATGAATCATTGTTGAACCGCATGGATGCAGTCCTTCAAGCTCATGAAAGTCACACAAAATATTAAATATGTCTCTAATAGCACAACAACTTCATACACCAAGTTATGCAACATATCTTTGTATTAGAAGTTATTTCTTTGTTTGAATTTCACTTTACTTTCTGTGGGCGACAAAACTTTTGTCTTGCCAAAATCTGACCTTTCTGTGTTCATTAAATGATCAATATTTCAGCTTTGCAGTAACTTTATTTTCATAACTTAAACCAAATTTGTGAGGGTTTCAGCTTTCAAAAGAGTAATTTATGAAACCAATGGATGAATTTAAAGTCAGGTTATAAGCTTTTGTTTACATAACATGGATAAGCGACAGAACTTCTGTCAGGAACTGTACATATAACTGAGTTCAAGAATATATTATCTTTGGAAGCTCAGCCAAATAATTCTATGGTGGTTTGAACATCATTGCTCTGAAGGAAAACATACTGAACTCCATTGTGCTCCATGCTGTACAGATGCAGACCAGCAGCTGTGGATGTTTTTTGGAATGATGATGGCTCAACATAACATGAATGGATTCATTACATGAGTTTTGAGACGTCTGAGTAAAGATGGAAAAAATGTTAGAACAAAAGTAGCTGTGCATGTCATTCCCAGGTGGAAATCACCTCTAAACATTGTATATACCTGTACTATGGAGAGGAGGTCACCCCTCTGCATGCTATGCTAAAATTAGGGTCATCTCCAGGTTATTCAGCCTGTAGGCTGGGGTGCGCCTTAAATATTCCAGACATCTCTATGAACGCAATAACAAAGTTATTAATTATTACAAGGCTACATTAGATTTCCAGAAACGCCAGACAGCTTCTTATGCAGACGAGCGGAGCTGGATACTTGCTTCATGTCTCAGCCTGTCCAATTCTGCTTGTTTTCTGCTCATGTGAGTTTTAACAAAATGCAGATGATACCAGGCGGGAGAAAACAAGGAATATAGCAAGAGCAAGAAAAATGACAAAACCGGATTCAAAAATAAGGGATATTATGAGCGCTCAGAATTGACTATCCATTATGCTTACAATACACAACTGATACATTGCTCAGCCCTGATTGTTTCTTGTATTTGATGGCCATTTCATTCCATTTTGCTTAGTTCCACTTGTATTCTTTCATTAATAGAAAATTGTGTTTTGTGTTGCAAACTATGATTTCAGATGAGAACTTTCGTTTAGACGCATGTTTCACGAGAACTTCCCTTTAGGTGCCCCCCTGGGTCAGACCCCAATTTCACTTTTTTCCTGAGGAAGGAAAAACATTTAGAATCTATGGTACCTATATAGTCATAACTTATATTTTTGTGTCTTTGAACAGGTTACAGTTGGACCACAAGGCCCCAGGGTAAGTTTATGTCATAGAAAACAATTTTCCTTATGGAATATATTTCCCTTACTATATGTCCAAAGATGTGACTTACAATGCTTTGGTCTGAGAAAATATATATTAAGCCTTGTGATAACAAAGGAGAGAACTTTTTAGATCGGCACAGGCCCCCTTTTCTGTGTATAATTCACCCTTGATACAGAAAGAGGTTGGCTTAGATAATTTGCTGATATTATTATTCCGGCATGGTTATGAAATTCCCATATGGATCATCCTGCATTATTACCTTGTCTACATTGACAGGGGTCTTTTACAGTTGTTCTTCACTATACAAGTATGTAATTCCAATCGTTGGCTATTATTTTGGCAGTCATCTTAAGCATATGCCTCAAACACCATGAAAGGGGAATAACAAGATTTGCTAAATCTGGCATTGCTGTAACAGGAAGCCCTAATGTACCAAGAGCTCAAACAAACAAACATATGTGGGATCTATAAACGTTCCATGTAACATGGTTAACAAATACAGCGGTAATGATATTTCCCATAGAGATATGTATACAGTTTTATATTCATTCAGTGATTATTTTTTGTGTGTGATAAAAAAACGACCTTCTGTTTTACGTCAAATTGTATTCTCTATCTAAACCAGGGATACACCAACTTTTTTGATCCAAGAGCCACTTTGACACATTGTACCTAACCCTAGGGCCGCAATAAAACTTAAAGGGATATTCCAACTGACATTAGATACTGTAAATGTCTGCTATGCAGGGGGTGTCATGCAACAAGCATGGCGAGCATGCTCAGACCAACCGAAGTCTGACACACAACAAAAAACACACCTCAACAACACCACAGACAAGGGGGTCACTGAAAAAACAATAACAATGGTGGGCCCTGACGCTAGTGAGAGGGTAGATAGACATCTCCTATCCTCACCTGAAGCTGTCCCTACTCTCCTAAGCTAGTCCCTATACAGTCTCCGCAACTGTTGCTGAGCAGCACCCTGAGACCCTGGGAAACTCTATAGATGCCCTGACTAGTGGAGAGGCAGGTTCGTTAAAACCACCTCTGCACTAATAAGACAAGAGGGTAGGGGAGACAAACAGGGGATAAAGAACCAAGATGGAGAGGATACAATTTCAGGAGAATCCATAACAGCTCCTTCCACCAAGGCGGCTAGTATACATATGTCTTTGTATCTTCAGCAAGGCTTGCTGGGAAACCTAACTATTTAAACACAAGGGGGTGTGGCTACAGAGCAACAGCAGCTGACCTTAACTGCAGGAGAGCAGAAAAACTGACATTAACTACTTCAGAACCAAAGGAAACAAAAAACCAAATACAGAGTCCCAGATAGAGATAAGGGTCTCCAGTCCTCAAGCTGCCACTAGTCTCCAAAAACAAGGGAGACGACCATGACAGAGGGTTCCTGTTCTGGGACTTTAACTTATAACAAGAGTATGAGTTTCCGAAAGAATATGAGCCAAGATGGCCGCTCAAAACCGAAGCTATCTCCGTTGTAGTATATGAGAGCTGTGTCATCATCCCTCATAAACTACAATGAACAGAGCCATAATTATGCACAAATGTTTCTTTCTTGTAGTACTGAATAGAGAAAAGTCCCAAATATTTGGTTGTGAAAGATGGCTAGGGTCCGGTTAAATTGCTATGGCGGGCTACAGGTTGTGCACCCCGATCTAAACTAAAGTGCTGCCAGGGGCAAAAATACAGTCTTAAACAACAACCAGTATGGAAATCAAATAACCAAGAGGATTTTAAGTTCCTTTCTGAGCCCCAAAACAGCAGACAATAGCTGGTTATCACATCCGTTTGTTCTATCAGTAAAACACTGGTACCTAACTGTACTGACTATGGATTTGAAACATATTTGACAGCAGATTATCTCCTATTTTAAGCAGTTTTTGCACAAATTACATTTGTCTCTCATCCAGGATACAAGATAAATGTCTGATCGCTGAGGCTACATGCGTCCCAATCTTCCTCAGCGCACTGACATTGAATGGAGTCGCACAGTTAATGCATGTCCTCTGCCTATAGGACTGACAGGAATGGCCGGGCACTGTACTCTGATTTTGTGATAGGTGAGGGTTCCAACAGTGGAAGCACCCCCCCTTCCCCAGCAATGGGAACTTTACCACAAATCCATTTATATAATAAAATCCTTTAGCGGTCAGAATATTAAACAAATACAATAATAATAATAAAAAATATTGTTGCAAAACTATTGTGCCATTCGGCTAATAAGAGCTATCAAAGAATAGTGCAGACTCCTAGTTACATGCGTTACAGAGATTCTTCAAGCTTTTGTCAGCAATGAACACACAAATAAATGAGATCACCCCATTTGAAAAGGAAGACTTTAATCAATATCTCACTGAATATAGAACAATTTCCAAAATTTTGACAAAGCTGAAGTTTAATAGAACATTTTATTAACCCATAACCTGAAACTAAGGTTAATTATATCAATTTTATTATTAAATCTTTAGTTTTACTCAAATTAGTTGATGGGAAAATGAATACACCCCACAGCAAAAACTACATCTAGTATTTGCAATGACTTTCATGATTTTTAAAGGGAACCTGCCAGTAAGATCAACCCTCCTAAGTCATCTATATGGGCATGTAGGTCATAGGAAGCTGAATAAAATGATACCTTGATATCTGTGATACAATGTTGCTTTCTAGAGAAAGCCACATTTTTCTGATATGTAAATGAGCTCTTCCAGGCTATGGGCCGGACACTGATCTACATCAGAATCAGCGTATATGCCTCCAAAGCTTATTTTAAATAGAAGGGGAGTTACCAGTGTGAGACGTGAAACGCTAGAGAGTAGAAGTGAACTTTCTTTGCAATTATTTTAGCAGGTGCAGCTCTCACACCTCTGGTGTATTACAATAATATTACAACTCTGGCGGCCTATGAGATGGAAGTTGAATCAATAAAGGGGCTTTACACGCAGCGACATCGCTAGCGATGTCGCTCGTGAAAGCACCCGCACGCCACCATCATTTGTGTGTCACGGGCAAATTGCTGCCAGTGGCGCACAATATCGCTAACACCCGTCACACGTACTTACCTTCCTAGCGACGTTTCTGTGGGCGGTGACCAACCTCTTTGTTAAGGGGGTGGTTCCTGCGCCGTCACAGCGATGTCACACAGCGGCCGACCAATAGAAGCGGTGGGGCGGAGAGCAGCCGCATTAACGACATGCCCACCTCATTGCCGGAGGACACAGGTAAGCTGTTGTTCGTCATTCCCGGGGTGTCACACGTAGCGATGTGTGCGCCTCAGGAACGACGAACAAGCTACGTCCACAATGACCAACGAGATTTTGAAAATGAACGACGTGTCAACGATCAACGATTAGATGAGTATGTTTGATCGTTAACACTTGCTCAGAACTGTTACATGCAACGACGTCGCTAACGATGCCGGATGTGCGTCACGTAATTCGTGACCCCGACCACATATCGTTAGATAGGTCGTTGCGTGTAACGGGGCCTTAAGAGGACACCAGCAGTTACAATCATACACAGCTATGCAGCGACATTGGGAGAGAAGAGAGCAGTTACATATGACACTGGTAACTCCCCTTCTAATAAGCTCTGGAGGCAGATTCTCATACAGATCAGTGTCCTTCCCATAGCCTGGAACAGCTCATTTACATATAAGAAAATGTTCATTTCTCAGGAATAAGACATTGGATTGCAGATCAAATTATCTTTTTATTTAGCATCCTACACCTATCTATATATATAATTGCCTTATTCTGTCTGTCTGTCTGTCTGTCTGTCTATCTGTCTGTCTGTCTGTCTTGCTCCAAAATTGTGTCCTTACGGTGACACAAAGCTGATTGGCCGCTGGGCTCGCCATGGCCCCGCCCCCCACACGGATTGGCCGCTCACCCAGGCTGCGCCCCCACACGGATTGGCCGGCCGCTCGCCCAGGCTCCGCTCCCCACAGATTGGCCTCTCGCCCCGGCACCCTGCAGGCATTGGCAACTCGGCCACGCCACGCCCCGCCCCCCTCACGCAATGCACGCTAGCTCTGCCCCCCCCACGCATTCCCCGAACCGACACAGTCACGGAGCCACGACTCACAGGTGAGTACTGTACCCCCGGGAGCCCACGTCAGCGTACGCCGCAAACCCAGCCGACACATACCCTCGCATTGCTGGGGCTGGCCGGCGTATGCTGGTGTGGGCTCCCGTGCGAGCGGGGGACGGGATACGCTGGTAACCATGGTAGCATAGTTACCAGCGCATCAAGGTCCTGCAGCGGCGGAACATACACACACGCACACACATAACAACACACACACACATCAGATCACACTCACTCTCACACACACATCACACACACATCACATCACATCCACACACTCACAACATCCTGGGATATTGCTTGCTTCTCGGCGCCGATACTGTGCTGTGAGCTTCCAGGACCTGCCGGAGGATCACATGGCCAGAAGCATGTGGTATCTCCGGATGTTGTGAACGCGTATGTGCAATATCGTCAATGTGTGTGTGCGTGAGTGTATGCGATCGTGTGTGTGCGTGTATGCGATCGGGTGTGTATGCGATCGGGTGTGTGTGAGTGTATGCAATCGGGTGTGTGTGTGTGTGTGTGTGAGTGTATGCGATCGAATCTGTGAGTGTCGGCAGAGGAGCACAGCGTGCTGGAGGAGGCTGGGAGGAGAGAGGCTGATCCTGGGGAAGGCTGGGAGGGGGAGGGGGGAGGCTGAGAGAAGAGAGGCTGATGCTGGGGGAGGCTGAGGCTGGGGTAGGCTAGGCTGATCCTGGGGAAGGCTGGGAGGGGGAGGCTGGGAGGGGGGAGGATGAGAGAAGAGAGGCTGGGAGAGGCTGAGGCTGGGGTAGGCTGGAAGGAGAGAGGCTGATGCTGGGGACAGAAAAGGCTGATGCTGGGAGGAGAGAGGCTGATCCTGGGGAAGGCTGGGAGGGGGAGGGGGAGGGGGGAGGCTGAGAGAAGAGAGGCTGATGCTGGGGTAGGCTAGGCTGATCCTGGGAAAGGCTGGGAGGGGGAGGCTGGGAGGGGGGAGGCTGAGAGAAGAGAGGCTGGGGGAGGCTAAGGCTGGGGTAGGCTGGAAGGAGAGAGGCTGATGCTGGGAGGAGAGAGGCTGATGCTGCGGGCAGAGAGGCTGATGCTGCGGGCAGAGAGGCTGATGCTGGTGCAGCATGGGGGATGGAGCACGATGGGGGGTGCGCAGCATGGGGGATGGAGCACGATGGGGGGTGCGCAGCATGGGGGATGGAGCACGATGGGGGGTGCGCAGCATGGGGGATGGAGCACGATGGGGGGTGCGCAGCATGGGGGATGGAGCATGATGGGGGGTGCGCAGCATGGGGGATGGAGCACGATGGGGAGTGTGCAGCATGGGGGATGGACCACGTTTGGGAGTGCGCAGCATGGCGGATGGAGTACGTTTGGGAGTGCGCAGCATGGCGGATGGACCACGTTTGGGAGTGCGCAGCATGGCGGATGGAGCACGTTTGGGAGTGCGCAGCATAGCGGATGGACCACATTTGGGAGTACGCAGCATGGCGGATGGAGCACGTTTGGGAGTGCGCAGCATGGCGGATGGAGCACATTTGGGAGTGCGCAGCATGGCGGATGGAGCACGTTTGGGAGTGCGCAGCATGGTGGATGGAGCACGTTTGGGAGTGCGCAGCATGGCGGATGGAGCACGTTTGGGAGTGCGCAGCATGGCGGATGGAGCACGTTTGGGAGTGCGCAGCATGGCGGATGGACCATGTTTGGAAGTGCGCAGCATGGCGGATGGAGCACGTTTGGGAGTGCGCAGCATGGCGGATGGACCATGTTTGGAAGTGCGCAGCATGGCGGATGGAGCACGTTTGGGAGTGCGCAGCATGGCGGATGGAGCACATTTGGGAGTGCGCAGCATGGCGGATGGAGCACGTTTGGGAGTGCGCAGCATGGGGGATGCAGCACGATGGGGAGTGCGCAGTATGGCGGATGGAGCACGTTTGGGAGTGCGCAGCATGGCGGATGGAGCACAATGGGGGGTGCGCAGCATGGCGCATGTTTGGGAGTGCGCAGCATGGGAGATGGAGCACGATGGGGAATGCGCAGCATAGGGGATGGAGCACGATGGGGAGTGCGCAGCATGGGGGATGGAGCACGATGGGGGGTGCGCAGCATGGGGGATGGAGCACGATGGGAGGTGCACACCTCCTCCCAACACACACACGCGCACTGCACAACACACCACACACACACACTGGGAACCACAAACACCGCCCTACACAGACACCCACACACACAGACAACGCCGCACACACACAACACTCAACACACAAACACCGCGGCATACATAAATATACGCACATACCGCACAACACACACATTGCACAAAACATACCTCCCCCCCAAAACACACCACACACACACAAACCGCGCAACACACACTCAACGCTCCACAAACAACGCAACACACGCAACACACATACAACACCGCTCTCACCTCCCGCCACACCCAGACAACACCCAGAACATGTACAGCCCCTACACAAACACTTGGCAACTACACACAACAACATCTAATATATATAACAAAAATTATACATTAACTACACAATAAATTCTAGAATACCCGATGCTTTAGAATCGGGCAACCTTCTAGTATGACCATATAAACGGCTTAGGAGGGTTGATCCTACTGACAGATTCAATTTATGGACAGCACCAACTCTTTTAGGCATTCCTCTGCAGTGTACGCAGTATTGTATCACAGGAAATACTCACCCGGTTTGGCTTTCTAATTTAGATTTACTTCTAATACTTTCAATAGGGTATACAAATTTTTGCAGCATGGTTTTGAATTCATTTGTTAAGAAAATTACTTTTTGGGGTGTATAAATAACAAATCCTGTTGGCAATCACTGCCTACATTTATAAGAGTATTTTGTAATATGGTACCTCATAGAAAATGTTGATTCTGAATGCAAACTACAGGATTTCTGACAAATCTGTTGGGGTGTACGCATTTATGCTGAGCACTGTATGTACAGTATGTAGTCCCTGCTGATAGGAGCAACGAGAGGTCAGAGTAGAGCTACGTTCATGAATACAGCACACACATGAGTATATATAACTCATCTCATCTCTACCAGTATATATTCTTTAATATATCCTTTCAATCTGTTGCCTAAAAACAGGACAGCATAGTCTCATGATAGATCCACGTTAACGTTTGTAACTTTTTTTGTGTAAGTGTTAGGCTTTTACAAATTGATCAAACATTACATTGTTGTAACCAGTATTGGCTTGGCTATAATATCACAGACTTTAGATTCTTTCCAGTGTATTCTGTGTACAGTCAGGTGTCCGCTCTGGGGAAAATATTATTTTGCAAAGATTTCTGATCTGATTCTTATCTTAATGTCTGAGATCAGAAGGGTAAAAGGGGTTTTGCCATCATGTTATTGGTCCACCAAACATCTATAATGAGGGTCCAACCGCAGTGTTGGAAGCTGTATATTACAATAACTCTCAATTACTTCATATCTCATGCTTACAATTACTGTAAATGGGGCAAATGTTGCTAGTTTTCATGTATTATTGGGGTTAGCAGTGGAACCCATCAATATTTTATGACAAATGTGAGTTTTTTATGACTTACCACTTCAACCACATAATGGTAATGGTCATCAATATCTAAATAGCAGAGCAACATTTTTAATAAATGTAAAGGTAAAATACATTTTATTAAAAAAAATATTTCAGTTAGTAACATTTTCTTTTGTAAGAGAGATTGAGCTTTAAATATTTAATTAAAATGTGTCTGAATATATTTACATTTTAAAAGTTTTGTATAGGGGGAAATGGAAATAAATAAGAATAACTGTCACGCTGTACAAAGGGCTAGTAAGACGTAGTACACCCACTAGGTGGCAGCAGAGTAGTGAAGGAGAGACAAAGTCACACTGTAACAGAAAGGCAGCTGAAGTACAGCAGAATAACTTCAGCAGGCAGTTAACAGGCGAACCACCAGGGGGCAATAGAGTAGTCAAACAGTCAGGGTCTAGCCAGAAAAGTCAAGTCACTGCAAAGGGAGGATCAATATCAAAGTCAGAAAACAGAACCGAGTCGGAAGTTGGGAGATCAGGTATGCAGAGGGAAACACAAACAACAGACAGCAGAGGGAAGTCAGGGACCGGGACAGGCAGATGAACGGGGGAGGGTACAAGTCAGACCGGGTGATACCGATGCGAGACTCGCACGAGTCATATGCAAGTGGATATAAAGTATCACTCAATATAATGAACTAAGATTTTCAGTTAGAACACTAATCCCAGGATTTACAGGAGTTGATTAACATTGTGTAATGAGGTCAAAATCAGAAATATAATAAGTCTCCTTTGGATAATATCTGAACTTTTTATCTGCCAATTGTGAAAAACACATACCTCTGGTAATTCATGAATTATATGATGTCAAAACAAGATTATTATAATCTAGTAACCTTAGAACTTTTCCAAGGTTCAAAGGAATATTTAAAAAAAAAAAATCATATTATTGAAAGTTAAATGAGATTTTTTTTTTCAAAACAAACATGTTCCAGCATGAATTGTGATCATATGTGTACCAGATAAAAAAGATGAATGCTCGCATATGTTTTTGCAACTTATTATTACTTTTTTGTAAAGAGATTCCATTGGAATCAATATCAAGTCAGATAAATTATATTATGGGGATACATTGTTGTCATGATTGCAATTAGTGTGTCATGAGTAAACATGGGGTCTAAGGGGAAAACGTTTCTCCATGCAGAGGCTGACAAAACAAAAGTTTTCCCCTTAGAACCCATTATAGCTTCTCATACAGCCACATCAGATATCATACTTCGCACTGACGAGGGGCAATAACCCCGAAACAGCATGTCCGCAAATTGAGATTTTGATCTGGCATAAATCTTAGGTTATATGAAAAGGATCGTTAAAGGTCCACGTGTGACTTTTATGATTGCTACTTTCAATAAGTGGCACTAGAGTTCGTCTCCTTTATCCTTGAAGAGACAATATGAGTAAACATCTTATGCGACCACCCACTCTATCTAGCTATACATATTCTTTAACTAGTGGACAATTTGTAAATCAGATTATTTTGCATTGGGAGAATGTAGACAAAGCTTTAATATCCAGCCGTGTCTCATTGTTTTGTGTGCCAAAAATGAAAATGAAGAATGAAAGATTAATGCATTGGCTGTGTATATTAGCTCCGAACTCTAATAAATATAGCAAAATCCAGCGGTGATTATATCAGATTGTAATTTATCATCATTATATCAGTTAGATCATCATATTGTAATAATTTACTTAGAATCTGAGCTCAAGATGCAGCTGTATAAGACACTTACCAATCGTTAAAGAGGGGATGTCTGATATCCTCATTTCGAGGAAGTTCGACTAATATGGTAACATGGTTGAACACATTAAGTGTTGGGCCTGTATGAAATGGCAATCCTTCCTTGATTGTTGGGAAGCATAACAGCGCATCAAGTTTACCACATTGTTCATTAGGCACTTATCTTTATATGATCAGAGATGGTCAATGTGAGGTCAGAGAAAGTATGAAAAGATTCCAATATATTGAATTGTCGTCCAAATCACATCAAGAAACTTTGAACAAAATGAAGGTCAACACAATATTACCTCCATGTAAAGTGAAGCTTCTGCATGAACCCAGTGATACCCTGGTTGGCAAACCACTTGCAGTTAATTATTATAATTATTATTATTGACCATGCACTTTTTATTGTTGTTCATTATTGTATTTCATATGTGGTATCAGCGAAAGATTTGATAGTCAAGAAAGAAACGACTTTTATGTGTGAGAATAATGAAAAGCCACCCCATTTACCAAGCCCCTTGCAATTTTATACACATTAAATAATAAATTTAACTGGGACACAGCTAATACATTTTTATTGCAATAATTGATTTTACAAATGAGACTGATCTAAAAATATAATAATACTACACAATTTCCAACTAAACATTTCCTTAATAGCTTCATTGGGTAAAGTTAGTCATATTTATTAGGGGTAGAGTATCTCCTTGAGGAGACATTGGCAAGGGGTATAGTATGTGCACAAGACATATTTTTTTCTCAAGTGGTCTGCTCTGAAAGCCGCCCCCAAAAGGGGCTTAATAAAAGCTAAAAAGAGTTAACATATGTATTGTAATGTTAAAACAACTTGCTGTGTATATTTTCAGGCTTTTGAACTTCTTTTAACCCCTTCAGGCTTCGAGAGACGCAAAGCGATTAAAAGAAGTGACCTAACAATTCTTTAGACAGCTGTCATTTAAAAACCATTCACTACTTTATATAGAAAAAAGTTTAAAAAATCACTACTGGTGAAGACAATGCAAAAAATGCTAAAGAAATGACCGGAAAGTGCCCCAAAAAAACGCTTCAGGACAAAGACAGCAGGTACATGGACATCCAAAAGACGTTCTTGAACAAACTGTCATTTGTTTTATGATGATAGAAAAAAAAAAAAAGCCCAGTGCCATTTCACACACCGCTAAAGTCTACACCAACTAGAGAGGGGGCTAATGATGTCAGATGCCACTGTATGGGCTTCCCTGTAATGTCCTGCATATATCACATCATATGGTCTAGCACGGTCAATCAGGAGAGATTATCACACCAAATATAAATGATGAGGGGTGGACAGGCAGTAGCAATTTTAATTAGGATTTTATAGATTAGGGATAGGAGGTCAGAGCGCACAACTCATTACATATAGGAATAGAAAAAAGCCTAAATCTGTTTTGATGTATTACTGCAGTGCTGTAAGGCTATGTGCGCACGTTGCATAATTGCATGCAGTTACGCTGCGATCTGCACCGCAGCGCAACTGCATGCATCCTGCGTCCCCTGCACAATCTATGGAGATTGTGCAGGAGCCGTGCGCACGTGGCGTATTAGAGCGCAGCACTTCGGCTGCTGCCAGGAGCGCGCGTTCTAAGAAGTGACATGTCACTTCTTTCGTGCGCTCTGCATGAAGTCCCTGCTCTGTCTGTGGCAGGGGTTGGGAGGGGCTACATGCAGAGCGCATGAAATCGGCTTTTGTTTCTGCAGCGATTTGAAGCGCACGTGTGCTCTTTAAATCGCTGCAGAAATTTCTGCAGGGCCAGTATGCAACGTGCGCACATAGCCTAAAACAGTTAAAATGGGAGTGGTAGTCTGAGTCTGTGAGTGGTTATTAAAAGACTCAACTGATAGGGAGGCGCTGGACCATCAGCGTAACTGTGAATTGAATGATCTGTGATATACTGCAGTAACACCACCTTAATAACAATCATTTTAATATTTAACAACTGTACATACCACAGTAAGGCTGGGTTCACATGTAGTCATCTGTTATCATGGAGCCGTCTGAGGTCTGTCTGCAAAAAGGTTGCAAACACAACTTTTTTTGTCCTTTGTTAAATAACAGATGTCGGCCAGATCAGTTTTTAACATGTGGAGTCTATGGAAAATGGATCGGTTACTGGATTGTTACTTATCGTCCATTTGTAATGGATCTGTTAAGAAAACAACGGATCCGTTACAAATGCAAATACAACAGATGGCTAATCCGCTAATGCATCCATTATCCATAGTCTCCCATGTTAAAAAAAAAGGATCAGGCAGAAATCAGTTTCCCAACGGATCCATTCTAATACATGACTAGAGGACATGTAAACTTAGCCTAATACTGTGGACTGCTATGGCATTTAAATGCTGTGTCTCTAAATGCTGGCATCTCATTATTACACATAACATAATAACATCTATACAGGGTGTTCCATAAGTATGAATACACCCTGGGTGGACTATAAGTATGGATACACCCTGATAAAAAAAAGAGTAAACTTGAATTCAAAATGTCGGCTTTACTGATGGCCGTCATGGGCGTCATCCGACCTCAAATTTTTTGCCCCTACCATGCATTTTATCAGGGTGTATCCATACTTATGGCCCACTCTGTAGTTTGATTTCTTTGCCTATGTGGATGGGTTGTTACTGACATCTAGTGAGAAATTCAATGTCAATAGCACCTTTAAAAATATATTTACTTAGAAAATTGGTGACGTGTTCAATACTTATTTCACCCGCTATATTACCAATAGGTTTTCATTATAAGAAAATGTATACTATATAAAAACCAGACCAGTGTATGCTATCTTTATACATTGAAGGCAAACGTCAAGGAATAATCCCGATGTGTAGATGAACGAGATTTTAACATGACCATAAATTCTCCCTAAAATGCTCAGTGAACAGTCATATTTATTGCTTGTTTAAATGAGCTAAGATCATAATAACATTTAAACTGTGCAGAAAAAAACATATATCAACAACTCAGAAAGGCAGGAGAGCGAGTTTATGCCTTTAGCATTGCTGGAAGCGAGAGTGGGAAAGATGAGATGAAATCTCACTATGTTTCCCTACATCACAAAAGACGAACGAGGCTCCAAAAAAGTTAAAGATTTGTTTAGTTCTAGTGGATTTATTAATCTAGCGAATAATAGAAGAAATAGAAGCATTGATGTTTATTACTTGTAAGTTCTATGTCAACAAAGTGCTGTGGGGTTAGCGAGCATATCCAAAACCTAAAATCTCTTGGCTCACTCAAAAATAAAATAAAGAATCAGATACAATGTACTGTAATTAATCAACCATGTTTTCTTCTCATCAAAAATACAGTGTAGAAGCCCGAGGTATCTGTTCCAATAAACTGTCAGAAAGTGGTTCCCTCTGTCCCCTAGACTTTCTTCCATCCAATAACTAAATCAATGTATTATTAAAGAGGTGGTTCACCCCTTTTTACTATTGATCATATCGATATACCTTGTGTTTCCAATAGTGCCTGTGAGCGGCGCTACTGCAGTCCTCTCACTCCCTTCGCGTGACCCCCGGGCTCTGTGACCTCTGATGTATGGTGATGTCACATCAATTGAAGCGGGCTGCAGTCTTACTGAGTGACTGGGCTGTGGGCGGAGTTTCATTGCTCGTCACAGCCCAGCGTCACAGTGCAGCATCTCCCTGCTCTCTCCTTCACTGCACAGAGCCGTAAGCAGGAGCGATGCTGGCTTGTGATGAGCGGTGAAACACTGCCCACAGCCTAGTGACTCACGGAGACTGGGGCCGACCGCGGTGATGTCACATCAACAGGAAGTTGATGTGACATCAACAAATCCCAGAGGTCACGGAGCCTGGGGGGGGGAGGTCACTTCATGGGGATGAGTGGACTGCAATAGCGCCACTCACAGGTACTATTGGCAACACAAGGTATTTGAGAGAAACCTGGTTTCTCAACATAATATCAGTGTGGCCGGTAATGAAAAGGGGTGACCTTCCTCTTTAAGCCTGCCAGCACAGTGTCTGTAGTCAAGTCTTTTGAATGTTAACCGTAAGGACTCATAAAGAGGACAAATACTGAACCTACTATGTATATTGCCATGTAAGTCACAAACCTTGGTATGTACATATCTCCTATGTAAATATCTTTAATCTCAACACTGATTTGCAATCTGTTTATGTGATAACGTAGTATTGCCTCATTATATAGGGACTTAAAGGGGAAAGAGGACAGACTGGGCCCTATGGACCAAAAGGAGAGAGAGGAGAGCGGGTGAGTAGCACTCATTCAAATATCCATTGATTCCATTTTTTTTATTATGTATTAGTGTACACTTATAAAGGCTAGATATACCTGCTTTATTGCTTCTGTATGCCAATAACATGTATATATTTCCAGTTCCAGCTTTTAGACTATGAACAAATGCTTTAAAATCTCTCATGGCTAGAGATGATCAAATAAATCAGAGTAGAATTGACTTTGACTCAAATTTTATAAAAATTGTGAAAATAAGATTTTTTTGTAATTTGCTTCCACGCCAAGCCAACAAAGGGGCAACTGCTGGCCATAAGAGGCCATCAAAAGGTTAATTGAAAATAAAAAATCCTTGTACTCACCTCTCCGGCCCTTGTGCTACTCACCACCATCAGTCCTGGTCGCATCTTCGGATCCACTGGTGCTCATGCCGGAATACCTGAGCCTCTACACTGAGCCAGGATTTCTGGCTTTCATGTAGCCCAGGTGGGTTTTGCACATGCGCACCAAAGGTCCTGAAGCACGTCATGATGGCATGATGTTGTGACCTTCCATGCACTTGTGCAGAACCCGGCATGAACAACAAGGGATCAGAAGATACAGTGAGGACCAGTCAGGTGGAGTGAGTGAGTAGTGGAGGGGCTGGAGAAGTAAGACATGACGTGAGTATACACATTTTTTTTAAAAAAAAATTTACGCATTACGTTTATTATGTCCTGTAGTTTGGGGAGACCCCAGAGCATAATAAGGGATATTTAATTTGCAGAGAGAATAACTTCTACGCAAATTGAATTTTCCAGGAACAAAAATGCAAAAACAGGCGAATATTTGAATTTGCCTGATTCGGCCATCTCTACTCATGACAAATGTCTCTATGGCTCTATTCAGATCTAGCTTTTCTAATTCTCCAGAAGTATATTTCAATTGTAGTCTTCAATGTGTACCTCTGAAAAGTTATAACAATTGCAATGTACATTATAGGCAGATATATTTATAGCCTACAGATCATATGCCAAGAGAACACTTCTTTCAGTTTCTCTATATGACCTATCTTCCCAGATCAAATTCTGAGACTTTATTACCTATTTTATTTGTAAACTTATTTTTCATCATAGGGGGCAGATTGCATCCGGATTTCAGAAAATGCACCTTTACAGGTAAATATGAGACAAGGCATACATTTTCATCTGAAGTTGTTAATAAAAACTGTGGTAAAGATATAGGTGCTTCAAGGGTGCTCTCAAATCAGTTCCAAGGACTCAAAGTCAGGCACTAAAGGGTTATTCCCAGCTTCACGATCCTATCCCAATATGTAGTGTGTGTAATAAGAATATTAGCAAATATCTCCAATTAGAAATGTAGTATAGTTTTCCTGATTCACTATGTTACTTACCTCATGTGCAGGGCATTGCAGGACCTTAGGTATCCATGGTTACGACCATGCATATAGTCATAGTTAGTTAGTTAGTTGCTCGTGGTCATAACTATGGATACTTAAGGTCTTGCAATGACCTAAACAGGAGGTAAGTAACATAGCTCATCAGGAGAACTATACTACATTTGTAAATGGAGGTATTTTCTAATATTATCACACCTACTACATATTACGATAGTGTAGCGCCCCACGGGGCAGGTGGTTAACCCACTCGTTGCCGGGCCGTTTCGGGTCGGGTCAGGCGATGTCACAGGGTGGCCTTGCCTGGTTCCGTTGCCCCGAGTCGTACAGTAAATGGTGGGGGAAGGGGGGTATTGGGAAAAGTTTGTTCTGACGCCACTTGTGGTATGCGGCCAGTAGTAGCCGCCGCTGCAGAATTCCTCGCCGGGGCAGGTGTTAAGGCAGCCGGGATGGTGTTGCTCCCCACAGGCGGAGCAGGCCCCGGGTGGATGAAGAGGGAAGGGAATGGCGGTTGGCGTGTCAGTAAGCACGAGCCAACACAGTCTCTGCGGGTTCAGGGTGTAGTTTACTCACAACTTCAGCTACCAGCCCGGTCACACTGGTCACTGCCGTGATGGGCTCAGGTTGATCCTGGATCCGTGGGAGGTCAGAACTGGTGCGGCAGTCTATGGGCCCTTCCTCATTGTGCTTTTTAGTGCGGATCCCTGTGGCTTGAATCACTTAGAATCCCTTCCGTATTAGGTAGAGTACTGTTCCCTATGCCAGTAGCGTGGATCCCCTTGAGTCTGAATGTGATCGAGGTCCAGGAATTCTAGGTGCCACTTGGCTCTGGAAACGTTTGTGGTCGGAGAAGCATGGAACTTCCGTCTGGCAGAATCTGGTGATGCAATGATGCAACGTGGAATTACACCCCCCTAGAGTGCTGCACCCTGAACAGCGCCTGCCCCGGGGGAACTGACACGGTATGCTCCTCAGCGACCGTTAAACTCCTGTGTCCCACAGGAGCTTCCAAGAAAGACGTGCGCTCACTGTTACTCCTGGTGGAGAACTCCTGTAAAAACTGTGTGTGACTCCTAACTCCCCCTGGTGGCTGCTCCTCCCCCTACCCAGGTACTAAGCTAGTGGATTGGGGCCCCTGTTGTGATGGCATCCTGTAAATGCCACACTGTTGGCAACCCCTTTGGTATCCAACACTAGCCCTGTCCCCAGTGGGGAAGGGGCAACCATGTGTGTATGTGGTTGTGTATGATGAAACCGGCACTGACCTCCTTTGGATCGATGATCAGCACCACACCCTAAGTGGGGTGCAGTACCCTGTGGCGACCTGAGCCTCAGGTGTGCCACAATAGGATCTTGGAGATTGGAATAACCCTTTAACATAAGAAAACAGAGAGTAATGAATAATGTATGTTATCAGTAAATGCTGCAGCATGTGAAACCACTCATGGTTAGGAGCATGGGTGGTCACATATAACAAAGGGCTATGACGTTCATGAGATCATTAGTTGTGAACTCTAATAGACAGTAAAGCTGGGGTCACACTAAACGACAGCGACAACGACGTCGCTGTTACGTCACCATTTTCTGTGACGTAGCAGCGACCTTGTAAGTCGCTGTTATGATCGCTGCTTAGCTGTCAAACACAGCAGCCGAAGCAGCGATCATAACGACACGCGTCGCTGTGCTGCAACATGTGCAGAGAGCAGGGAGCCGCGCACACTGCTTAGCGCTGGCTCCCTGCTCTCCTAGCTACAGTACACATCGGGTTAATTACATGATGCGTACTGCAGCTACATGTGCAGAGAGCAGGAGCCGGCGCTGGCAGCGTGAGAGCGGCGGAGGCTGGTAACGAAGGTAAATATCGGGTAACCACCTTGGTTACCCGATGTTTACCTTGGTTACAGCTTACAGCAGCTGCCAGATGCCGGCTCCTGCTCCCTGCTCACTTCATTTCGTCGCTCTCTCGCTGTCACACACAGCGATCTGTGCGTCACAGCGGGAGAGCGACGACCAAAAAATGAAGCTGGACATTCAGTAACGAGCAACGACCTCACAGCAGGGGCCAGCTCATTGCTGGATGTCACACACAGCAACAGCGACGGGACGTCGCTGCAACGTCACAGAAAATGGTGACGTAGCAGCGACGTCGTTGTCGCTGTGTGTGACACTACCTTAAGAAGCTGCCATTAATATGACAGTGGGAAGCTATCCAGGTTGTAGATATGATAAATCTATCTCTGGTTAGGGGAAGGCCAAAATACACTCAAGTTACCTTTGTGGGATAACATACCCTAGTGAGTGAGTGTGAATTGATATCAGAATAATAAAAATATAACTATTTCTTTTTCAGTGTGCCCAGGGTGTAAAAGGAGAAAAGGGTGAGCGAGGAATGGAGGTGAGCTTGTGGCATGAACTATACCTGTCTATATAGGGAATTCCTTTCAGTATTTCATAGCTTAGACAGGTTTGCTTTTTTTAGGAAGTGTTTTTCTCAAAATCTAGAAAAAAAAATCCTTACAAAGTCTCCTGTTGTGTGGCATTATCCATATTATCTATTTCCTAAAACCAGAACTGTTTGAAGTGACAGAACCTGAACTGTTATATAGGCAGCATTAAAATTAGGCAGTCTCCTTAACTTCAGAGAACAATATATTACTGTAAAATTCCTCGATATTTCACAGCAAGAAACAGTGTCAAAATCAAGCCAGGCACAGGGACAGGAGCCAGCTAGGTGGCTCCTTCTGTTCTTGCTTTCTCCACCCAACTTAGCCTCAGTGCGTTTCGCCTCCAAATAAGATTCATCAGGAGTCTAAGGAAAAGATCATAATAGATTCTCATTGACACATAGATGCTGATGACACATAGATACTGGTACGACTAAAGTGTTCCTTAATTGCCAACACTAATATTGATAATTATGATATCTTATGGATTTAACAACAGCCCTTTCTACATTGGACATAACTGTCTGTAACCTCCTGGAAATTTCTTGTTTCACACACTAAATACAATTCACTTTATCCATTGTCGTTATCCATGTAATTATCAAAAAAGTAAAATGGCAACTCAAAGTTTTTTACTATTGTAAAATAGCCAATTTGTATGAAAGGTAGAAAAAAGAGTAGCTCAAACTGCTTCCTTGATTTAATAAAAAAAATATTTTTATTGTTTTTGCTTATGTTCTAGCACAGTTTTATAGTTTTGTTTCTGGGGGGGTCTTTTCATGAATGAAGCAAGTACAGTATTGTTTTTTGTTAGGTTTTTTTGTGTCAGTGACATCATGTTATCACTAGAGGGCACCAGGGACTATTCATTTTCAATGGTCAACGTATGATTGAACGATAATTGTAAGCAATGTGATCAAAATGTTGTTAATATTAAACTATCTGTGCTAACAGAACGGAGAATATAGTAGTAGAGCATCTCATAGAGGTCAATCATGCACTCAGTGATTGTATATGCACAGCAACCACATGGTGAAATCAACACAGTAGATGCAGTTCACTAAGAGAAGTAGCAACGACATTAAAGGGAATCTGTAAGCAGGTTTTTGCTACTTAATCTGAAGACAGCATGCTGCAAGGCTTAAAACAGAATTCAGGGATGCCTGTCTTTCAAGGTCCAATCTGTTGCTTATTTGCTATATTTGCTATGTTTGTTTAAGCAGCAGGATCCTTATCATTGCTTGGACTACAATGCCATGCGCACAGACGTCCGCCACACCCAGTTCTCTGATTGACACCTCACTGTCAATGTACAATCTATATTGACAGTCTGGTGTGGGCAGGACAGCTCTCTCAGCTCTGCTACATTGCTAAATCTAAAGGTGCACATTGTGTCAGAATGGTTGCACCCAGTAATCTAAGTGATACATCGTTGGATTCAGAATCTCTTTGCCTACATCATGCTGCTCTCAGATGACATTGCAAAAACCTTCTGACAGATTCCCTTTAAGCATCTCTGATTTCTATAAGAAGCAGAGATGAATGCATCTTAGGGGTCTGGTAGACGCCTGTATTTTTAAAATAGATTGCACTTGGATCTTCAATGAAGCAGTGCACATGTCCGATATTTTTCCTTGGATTGAGAGCTCCAAGTAAAACAAATTGCAGAGTGCACTATTTGCCTTTGTGAATCAGATGGCACTCTGCAATTCAAGTCTATGGGTCTGTGAATAAAATCCGTGACATCCAAGCGCAGTCCACTTTTCATAGACTGAACGGAAAAGGTGGAGATTTTTTTATATTATTATTCTCCCGAGTCTAATTAGCGTAATCAGACCGTTTTTCTCTGATAGAGTAAATACAGACGTGACCCTAACCTTAGGCTAAGTTTACACAGTATTTGATGCTGTGTATTTTCACTGTGCAGAAGCACAGCATCTTAGGCTAAGCATTAAATCACAAACTGCTAAATCCCATAACATTGCCTAGTTTGTGAGGACTCAGTGGGGACAGAATCGACATCTAACATGAAGAATTCTGTAAAAAAAAAATCACATTTCTTAACAATACAAAGAGTTAATTAAGATCAATAATCTTTAAAGAAGCAATTCTTGAAAAAGTGGTGAGCGCTGGAAAATGTTTTAGTTTTTTTTATTTATTGAGCCAAAGCATTGAATCAATTGCTGCCATAATAGTACTTATAAAATAAATACATTATGTCCCACAGCACATGGCAGTGAAAAAGAATTTCACCTCTATTCAGTGGCTCATTCAGACATCCAATGTTCTCGTATGATTGTTATCCGTGTTTGTTTTGGATAACACTTGTATCCTGTGATAGTCTGTGTAGTCATCCATATGACTAATTTTTTGCAGACCAAACAGTCTGTGGAAAATAGTGGAGACATGTCCGATTTTGATTAGAGGGTTAGGCCAGAGTCACACTTGCGAGACTCGCATCGCATCACCCGGCACGGCCGCACACTTTCCGGACACGAGCATGCAGCTGCATAGAAATACATGCAGCCGGACCACTCCTGCCAGGACAGTGTGCAGCCGTGCCGGGTGATGCGATGCGAGACTCATGCTAGGCACTCGCAAGTGAGACTCCGACCTTAGATCAAAATCAGCAATGCAAATCTAAAGGGTGCTTTACACGCTGCGACATCACTGGCTATTGCCAGCGATGTTGAGCGCGATAGCACCCACCCCCGTCGTATGTGCGACATTTGGTGATCGCTGCCGTAGCGAACATTATGGCTACGGCAGCGTCACATGCACTTACCTTGTCAGCAACGTCGCTGTGACCGCCAAACAATCCCTCCCTCAAGGGGGAGGTGCGTTCGGCGTCATAGCGACGTCACTAAGCGGCCGGCCAATAGAAGCGGAGGGGCGGAGATGAGCGGGACGTAACATGCCGCCCACCTCCTTCTTTCCACATTACCGGTGGACGCAGGTAAGGAGATGTTCGTCGTTCCTGCGGTGTCACACATAGCGATGTGTGCTGCCGCAGGAACGACGAACAACATCGTACCTGTGGCAGCAGCGATATTAAGGAAATGAACAACGTGTCAACGAGCAACGATTTTCACATTTTTGTGCTCGTTGATCGTCGCTCATTTGTGTCACACGCTGCGATGTTGCTACCGGCGCCGGATGTGCGTCACTAACGACGTGACCCCGACAATATATCGTTAGCGATGTCGCAGCGTGTAAAGCACCCTTAACTGGAAACACTCGGATTACATCAGAGACTGTCAGTAAGAAGGTGGAGAAACTTTTTTTTCTTTGTGTATGACAAAAACCGATGATGACACTGGCCACACGTGATCAAAGTTTGATCCCAAAAAATTGGTCTGTTTTTCTCATTTCCTTTCTCCTTCCTTTCTCTCTCAATCCAGTCTAAAAAGAAAATGAAAACTCTGAGGCTGAGATGGCAGTAATATATTACTCACTATGACTAGTAGTGTTGTAGTCTACATAAGTCCCACGTTTTTAGGTATTATCGCCCAATTCACCGAAGCTTTTACAATAGAATTCTGGAGTACAAAACTTTGAGAAGTAACATTTTTGTGAAGCAGCTCAAAAAAATTGTGAATTTTGGTGTCTTCACACCAGTTTTTGCCCATCTCTAATAAAGTGGGTGGAGTGAGACAGGGACGAGGTGATCCCCCCCCTTGTTAAATTCATGATAAGTGGGCCTGATTTTGCACCTTGCCTGATTTATTACAAAATGTGTGCCTTAATGAATCAGCCGTCTCGAACTCCACGTCGCCCCCTCATAAAGATAGGCATAAAAATGTTGGTTTTGATGAATGGGGGTCATGACTGCTGACAATTACTTTGTGTTTCAAAGACTGTGGAACAAAAGGCGCACAGGGTCTTACCAAATATAAAACGATAATATATAAATAGGTTCACTCACCTATAGGGATTGTGAAAGGTCACAACTCCTATAATTGCAAAGTAGTGGGTGCAGAAAGCTGCAGCCCCGAAGAAGTAAGGTGAAGTCTTAGAAGGAAAAATGGGCCACGTTTATTGAATTGGTAAAAAGTGCGGCGTGGTACCCGTTTTTCCTTCCAAGACAATTACTTTGTGTGAGAATATGCCTCCACTTTGTATCTTTTCCTTTACTTTTTAAATGAAGAACAGATAGCATACAATCTGCTTTAGTTTTTTTCAGTGAATTGATTATTTTATTGAAAACAGGGTCCCAGAGGATATGAAGGACCGTCTGGGCCGAACGGAGAAAAAGTAAGTTGTGTTTGTGGAAACAGCAAAATAATACGGTATATAGGACAGCAACTTCCGGTTTGTCAAGAACTCAATGTTAATTTTTTAGGGACAAAAAGGTGAAAAAGGAGACTTTGGACTGAAAGGAACGTCTGGTTCTCCGGGTCGAGATGTGAGTATCATGTGTCTTTATACGTCTGTTTTGATAATCATTCCCATCTAGCACAAAAACCTATTTTTGTTTTGTAATCCATTTGAAAAGATTAGATTTGGACATTTTTTAGCCATATTGAAAGAATGTTTCACTTCAGTAACTAAAACCACCTTGTGAAGACAGTGCCAGAGCAGAGGATTCCAACAGAACTATCATCACTATGCCATTCTCAGGCAGCGATTCTTCCTATGTGAGGCAGGTCTTGCAATATAAAGCTCAGCGGGGTATAAAGTCACTTTTGCTCAGTTTTAGATCATCAATTGTGGGGTTTTTTTATCTTAAAGCAGATCTGTCATCAGATTTCAAAGTGCAAAATGTATATATTATTAAACAGATGTCTTGGACCTGATGAGGCTGATGTACTTAAAAATTTGAAAAATGGCAAAAATGGCAATATATTGGTCCAGCTGTGCTTCTTATGCATAACAGATTATATATTTTAAAAAAAATTACAGTGCGAAATGAATTTGTATTTTGAATATTCTAGGGAAGACCAGGTGAAATCTGTGTGCTGGGTCCAAAAGGGCAAAAGGTAAGTGTTAGCCTGCTATATTAGTAATATTTATTAGTAAAGTTTTGACAAGTTTGCTCTATGAGCATTCATTAGGATGGTCATCAACAGAGAACATGTTATTTATGATAGAATGTCACATCCACATCATGAACAAGGTCTTTAATGGTCACATGCCTTTCTTCTATAATCAAGGCCGGTTTTAAACAAAATGGGTTCCTAAATGCTAATATATGGCACCATCACACTCAAACATTTAGGTTAAATTTGCATGCGCTAAGTTCAGGCCGTTAAACAAGCGCAATCGACTATATTAAAGTTGTTCAGTGCTTGTTTCCCGGCCTCTTTATACAGGTTGATGAAGAATAAGGGGCACAGAATGATTATTATATCAATCTGTCCCCATATAGTATCATGTTATCAGCAGCACATCTGCAGTGCGCACCATAAACAATCCAAGGAAATGAGCAGCATTTTGCTTGTTCATTGGGCGATTAGCGACATGTTTACACAAATCAACTCTTATCTATACATCCAAGATTAATAAATGGATACTACATAAAGACTGTATGTGACACAAGCACTGTATGTTACACACACATATGTATACACTCACAGCACATACACATATGTGTACACTGAGCACATACATAAACTCCTATGTATACAGAACACCTTCATACAGTTACATGCATATAAAGAGCTTATACATACAGACACATATATACCTACCAGTAGCCCATACATTCTGATGTCCTCACAAATATATACCATCAGGATCACATACATTGTAATGTCCTCACTAATATTATTATTAGTAAAATTCATTATTATAGCGCCATTTATTCCATGGCACGTTACATATGAAAAAGGGGCATACATAGACACGCACAATAATCGTGAACATTTCAAGGCAGAGGACCCTGTCCATGAGGACTCACAGTCTACAGGGAAGAGTTTGAGGATATTATATACCCACCAGGAGCCCATGCATTCTGATGTCTTCACTATTCTATACCATCAGTAGCCCATACAGTCTGATGATCTCACTAGTATATACCACCAGGAGCCCATACATTCTGATGTCCTCAGTAACATACCTAACAGGAGCTCATACATTCTGATGTCCTCACTATTATATACCCCTATGAACCCATACATTCTGATGTCCTTACTAGTATAAAAATCCAGGAGTCCATTCATTTTGATATCCTCACTAGTATATACCACCAGGAGTATGTACATTCTAATGTCCTCATTAATAGATACCTACCAGGAGCCCATACATTATGATGTCCTCACTATCATAAACCATCAGGAGCCCATTCATGCTGATGTTTTTTGGATTTTGCTAGAACAGAACTGATGAACATCACAACCACTAGTCACCTGACTCTGTTGCAACTGGGTGGCTTCAGGGTTGGGAGACTGGTGGTTGGTGCTCCATCACTTTTGAGCTGGCGGAGATGGTATAGTTTCTTATCAGTATGGCTTCCCATTGTAGATGTTATAAATAGACCAGAAAACCCCTTTAATGCTGGGGACAGGAGTCAACAAGCCATTCTGCCTTTTGCCAGTGTTTTAAGATACAGGGCTAAAACCGAAACATAATTGTTAAATTGTTGACCCTGGTAAAGGAAAAATTAGCTATGTGTCTGTTCCTGGGTGGCTAGTAAAAGAATATATCCTTCTCCAAAGCCAGTGGTGAAGCAACACTCTCTTCCACTTGACCATGACGAGTAATAACACTTACCAAGGGAAAACATGTTCATTTATTTAACTCTTTTGTTACATTTTTCCTTGGATATTGTTTGCATTAATGTATACTGTTTTACAAGTTTGCATAAGTGTTTGTAGGTAAAACTTGTTTATGATTGAGACATTTTGACCATTTCTTTTATGATTACTCTTGTTTTCTAACTATATTACATTAGGGGGAGACTGGAATAGTAGGTCCTGAAGGTCTTGCCGGAGAGCCAGGACCTCCAGGTAAACCTGGGCTTCCAGGTATTGGAACACCAGGCAAACCGGTGAGTTCTAGAATGCTCTTAGAAGCTGTAGACATTTGTAGATTCCTATTGTATATTCCACCTAATACCTTAGTGTTGACAGATTGGTTCGTAGCCTGCAGTTGTGGCACCCTGGACTAGCCAGGTCGTCACAGGTAACACTCACACACCCCCACCCCCATGAGACAGTAACATTAGCCAAACATAAAATCCTTGTTGCCTCCCTCCAGGGTCTGATGTCCACACCAGGTGGGGTGGAGCCAAGCTGTTGGCCTCATCCACCGAGGAGTTCACAGGCCTGGAGGCGGGAAAAGTGACAGACCGAGTTTGGAGTTTGAAGCGTGAGGAGTAAACACTTGAGTGTCTGGTTTGTGGCCCAGGCATTGACAACAAGGTTGGCAGACGGTGGTGGCCGTCTGCAGGAGTGGTGAAGCAATGCGGAACCGTAGGACCGGGGTCGGGCGTTGGCCCGCCGGTACCGACCGGGGAGCGAAGTGAAGCCAGCACACACAGGCAGGGCCATCGGACCCGACCAGGCTTAGCTTGGAGCCGCCGACAATAGTCAAATCCGAGTGTGACCGGAACCCCAGGGGTTTCCTAACAGCCAAAGACCCGATAGAAGGCAACAGCCCACACCTTGAGGGTATACAGCTACCGCCTAAGGCTAGAGACCCAAGGGCCAGCGCCTGCGAGCAAACGGGCTCCTCCGGCATCCATACACCGGGGAGCGGACTACCGTTGGGGATCCATCATAGTCAAACAAGTTCACAAAGGTGCAGGGAAAGACAGCCGCCATCACCTGTCCGGGGAGAGACACTGCAGCCGGCTACGGGACCCGTCCATCCAGCCGTTTGGTTTACCGAGGACTTTGTGCATCTCTTACTGAGTGAGTACACCCGTGCCATCCGGCACTGCGCCGCGCTGTCCCTGCAACCCTGCACCTCACCAACCCTGCCTCCCCGTCACACCACCGGGCCCCGGGACCACCGACCCCTACCCACGGAGGGGGAAAACAACATCCCAGCTGCTCCCTACCATCGTTCCCGGGATCCCCGTCACCAGCAGCGGTGGTGCCCATCTTCACCACAACCCGTGGGTGGCATCACGGACTAAATCCCCCAAACCAACCACCCCTTTCACTCACGGGCGAGGAGCGCCGCTCGAGTCCCCGGATCCGGCCCACCGATCGAGCCACCGAGCAGCAGCAACTGCAGCAGCGCCGGACTCGAGCGTTAGTGAGCGTGCGGTGGCGGCGTCCTCCCCGCCTGCGACTCAGTCCCTAATGACAAATGCCATTTGCTCTTTGATGACCTCATAAAGCTGAGGCTGGGATGTTTCTAAAATAAACAAAAAGTTTAATAGTGTAAATTCAGTCACTGGTGATTGTGCAATATATGATAGCATGGAATAGAGCTATTTGCTCTATGGAAGAATAAAGTGTTGCTCACATCTACACTATAGTTTCCATTTAGAATGACAGCCATGATCCTGTATGGAATCATTGTATGATGTGTGTTATGCTAAAAGGGATGGAAATCCCTACAAAACCCCAACAGAGAGCTGAACACAGATGTGAACACAATCCAAACCAGGGCTTCTAAATCTTTTTCTATTTGGGCTTCATGAGTCAGAACTCCCCAGGCTTCAGTGCCCTTGGCAAAGTCCATGTAAACAATTAAAAACATAGCAAGGATAAATGGGTAAACTGAGCTGTAACATTAAAAAAGCCCAAAAGGAGTCTCTTAGGTTATTGCTGCAGGCAAAAACATGTGCAGCTTATGATATCTTTTGTGCAAACTGCCTTACTAAAACCTAGAAAGCACCTCAATGCTGGGGTCCATCTCATAATTTAAGAAGCACTGGTCCACATTAAAGAGGAGTGTTCACCAGTTTGAGCATGTTAAACTGGTCACATCATGAAATAGTGGCTGCAGAGCTGAGAAACATATTTTTTATCATTAAATCAGTTATAACTGACAATGTTATGTGTACAGAGGAAATCATCCAGTCCTTTTCTAAAAGCTGTTATAGTATCTGCCATTACTACCTCTTGTGGTAGGGCATTCCACAGTCTGACTGCTCTAACTGTAAAGAACCTGTCACGCTGTACTCTAAGATGTACAATAGCAGTACAGCACAGTAATGTGGGACTGAGAGGATTCCTGAAACTATCTGAGAAGGTAGTTAGCTGGTAAACCACTAGGGGGCGTAAAAGTGGAGGAAACGTATGAGCAGGGAATTCCCTAGCAGAGGTAATACTAGTCAAGCTCACCAGATGGCAGTAGAATCATCAGAAAGCCGTGTCACAACATGAGGTCTTGTAAGTACACAAGGGCAAAGTCTAAACATAGTCAGAGGGAAGCAAATAGTTAGTAGCCGGGAAATCAGAGCCTAGAAGCGAGGGGGAGTGGGAAGACAAGACAGAATAAAGGTAAACAGATAAGGAACGAACAGGGAGACAGCGGGAGAGACACTGATGGAAACAGACAACAGAGGAGGTTAACAGGTCAGGTGAACACGGAGGTCAGGAGGGGGCAGGGCAGACAACAGGTCACTCAAGAGCAGAACACAGCAGAGCCAGAAGTATCACTGGCGAAGTCCAAGAGAAAGAGTGCCCTAATAAAGCAGCCTGACCTCCAGAACGAGGCAGAAAGGATTAACCCCTAACGTGACTTGCATCAGAAGTGAAAGTAAAAAAAGGCTCAGCTCCAGCTGAGCCAGGAGTCAATCATGACAGAACCCTTTCCTATTTAGCTGGCGGAATCGCCTCTCTTCCACCCGCAGTGAGTGCCTTCTTGTCCTCTTGTCCTTAGTATTGTATTCGGAAAAAATTACTCATGTGCCAGTCCTTTCAATTGACCACACATGTATTTATACATATAAATGAGATTTCCTCTGAGACATCTTTTTTCTAAGCTAAACAAACCAAACTGTTTTAACACCTCATGATATGGGAGGCCTTCCATTCCTTGTAATAATCTAGTTGCCCACCTTTGAACTGTCTCGAACTTCTTAATATCCTTTTTAAAATGTGGAGCCCAAAACTGGATCCTATATTCTAGATGTGGCCTTGCAAGTGATTTATAGAGGGGTAATAATACATTTAGATCAAAGGATCTAATTTCTCTTTTTATACACCGTAAAATCTTGTTTGCTTTAGTAGCAGCTGCCTGACATTGAGTGCTGCTGCTCAGCTTATTTGTAATCAGAATACCCAAGTCCTTCTCCTGTTCTGTAGTCCCAGGTTTATTTCCATTTAATGTATATGCAGCAATAGGATTACTAAATCCTAGGTGTATTACTCTACATTTATCAACATTAAACCTCATTCAGACACCTTATTCAGATTGTTTTGTAATATTGTACTGTCGAGGTAAGTTTTCAATATCCTACATAGTTTGGTGTTGTCAGCAAAGACTGATACTTTACTCTCAATCCCATCCACAAGGTCATTAATAAAGAGAGTAAAAACAATCAGACCTAGCACAGATCGTTTAGGTACCCTACTGCTGACTATAGCCTATTTAGAGAATGTACCAATTACGACGACTCTTTGTTTCCTATATTTTAGCCAATTACTTACCCATATATACCCAGATATTAGCTCGTAAAGTTTATGTTATTATTTATGTTATGTTCAACTGGGCGTTACCAGAGATTTGTCTTTGGGATGTGTACTCCTGAATAAGGTTAACAATCATAAGCAGGCAGCGTAATGCAGGGAATGAAAGAAAACACCTTCTTCTCCACATGGATTTCTGCAGCTACTGTGTATAGTTATCTTTACAAACCCTTTGAGCTCTCATCTCAGTGTAGGCAGTAGGGATTGAAAGAGAGAGCTTACCACAACACTGTGAGATGTGATCTGGACAGGTTTGTAATAATGATACTTTGCTATTCCTAGTGGGAGGATAGTGACAGTTGACAACACTGCAAGATGAGAACAGGAAGTGTTTGTAATCAGAGTTGAGTGAGTACCTAACTATTCGTACTCGCTATATTCACAATGAGTACAGTCTAATATTCGCTCCGAAAAGCTTGTGCAATGCAAGTCAATGGGGAAAACTCGCAAAGTAACGAGTAACCCGAATGCTGTACTATTTGCTAATCGCATGAATAGTACAGTATTCGGGTTACTCTTTATTTTGTGAGTTTTTTCCACATTGATTTGCATTGCACATGCTATTTGGAACGTATACGCGAGTATTAGACAGTACTCGCTATGAGTATAGTGAGTACAAATAGTTAGCTTCTCACTCAACTCTATTTGTAATTATACATAACTCAGCTCTACTGTATGTCCACATAGTAGCTACAAAGTTCAATGAGGAGAGGAGGGCATGTTATTTTCCCCCTTGCATTATGCTGCCTGCTTCTGATTGGTCAACCTCATGCAGGGAAAGAAGTACACACCCCCAGAGACAAGTCACCCAGTTGACCTATAGCCAAAATTATAACCTAAACATTACAATCTAAAACCTCTGAACTAGAGAGGAGAAATTAAAATATAAAAACTACCATATTTTTCGGACCATAAGACGCACTTTTTTCCCCCAAATGTTGGGGGAAAGTGGGGGGTGCATCTAATCGTCTGAATGTAGGGCATGGCTGCGGGGAATGAGGGTGCTGCGGTGGAGCGGGTCATCGGGGGCACGAGCAGGCAGCAGCAGCGCCTGCCGTGACCACGTGGGCCCGCTCATCTAAAATGCACGCCCATCCTCCCGCCCATCTCTCAGCGCAGAAGCCGGCGCTGACAAGTGGGCGGGATGATGGGCAGGAGGATGGGCGAGGGATAAACAGCCGACCGTGATCACCCCTGGCAACTACAGCCTGGAGTGATCATGTGCGGCTGTATTCACTGCTCCCCACGCATCATCATCAGCGCGGGGTGCAGTGAATCAGTACACTCACCTGTTACCGTTCCCCTGCAGCACCGCGATCTCCTCCTGGCTGCCGGCGGCCGCTGAGTGGAGCCGTCCACAATCTCCTGCAGCATCGCTCCTCCTCCCGTCTGTGTCAGCGGCAGCGCCGTTTAGTGGAGCCGTCCCCGTTCTCCTGCAGCATTGCGATGTCCTCCTGTGCCAGCGGCGGCCGCTGAGACTAGTGGCGCACACAGCAATTACGTCATCGATGTGCGCACGTGTCTACACGCAGCCGTCGCTGGCACAGGAGTACATCACAATGCTGCAGGAGAACGGGGACGGCTCCACTCAGCGGTGCTGCCGCTGACACAGACGGGAGGAGGAGCGATGCTACAGGGAGTGAGGTAAGGTGAGTATGAACATTTATTTTTTTTATGTGCCACAGGATGCGGGCCGTATACCAGGATGGGGGTATAATATGAGCAGGATGGGGGTATAATATGAGCAGGATGGGTGTATAATATGACCAGGATGGGGGTATAATATGAGCAGGATGGGGGTATGATATGAGCAGGATGGGGGTATGATATGAGCAGGATGGGGGTATAATATGAGCAGGCTGGGGGTATAACATGAGCAGGATGGAGGTATAATATGAGCAGGATGGGGGTATATTATGAGCAGCATGAGGGTATAATATGAGCAGGATGGGGGTATAATATGAGCAGGATGGGGGTATACTATGAGCAGGATGGGGGTATACTATGAGCAGGATGGGGGTATATGAGCAGAATGGGGGTATATGAGCAGGATTGGGGTATATGAGCAGAATGTGGGTATATGAGCAGGATGGGGGTATATAGCAAAATAGTGGTATATGATCAGGATGGGGGTATGTAGCAGGTTGGGGGTACAGTTAGGTCCAGAAATATTTGGACAGTGACACAATTTTCGCGAGTTGGGCTCTGCATGCCACCACATTGGATTTGAAATGAAACCTCTACAACAGAATTCAAGTGCAGATTGTAACGTTTAATTTGAAGGTTTGAACAAAAATATCTGATAGAAATTGTAGGAATTGTACACATTTCTTTACAAACACTCCACATTTTAGGAGGTCAAAAGTAATTGGACAAATAAACCAAACCCAAACAAAATATTTTTATTTTCAATATTTTGTTGCGAATCCTTTGGAGGCAATCACTGCCTTAAGTCTGGAACCCATGGACATCACCAAACGCTGGGTTTCCTCCTTCTTAATGCTTTGCCAGGCCTTTACAGCTCAGCCTTCAGGTCTTGCTTGTTTGTGGGTCTTTCCGTCTTAAGTCTGGATTTGAGCAAGTGAAATGCATGCTCAATTGGGTTAAGATCTGGTGATTGACTTGGCCGTTGCAGAATGTTCCACTTTTTTGCACTCATGAACTCCTGGGTAGCTTTGGCTGTATGCTTGGGGTCATTGTCCATCTGTACTATGAAGCGCCGTCCGATCAACTTTGCGGCATTTGGCTGAATCTGGGCTGAAAGTATATCCCGGTACACTTCAGAATTCATCCGGCTACTCTTGTCTGCTGTTATGTCATCAATAAACACAAGTGACCCAGTGCCATTAAAAGTCATGCATGCCCATGCCATTACGTTGCCTCCACCATGTTTTACAGAGGATGTGGTGTGCCTTGGATCATGTGCCGTTCCCTTTCTTCTCCAAACTTTTTTCTTCCCATCATTCTGGTACAGGTTGATCTTTGTCTCATCTGTCCATAGAATACTTTTCCAGAACTGAGCTGGCTTCATGAGGTGTTTTTCAGCAAATTTAACTCTGGCCTGTCTATTTTTGGAATTGATGAATGGTTTGCATCTAGATGTGAACCCTTTGTATTTACTTTCATGGAGTCTTCTCTTTACTGTTGACTTAGAGACAGATACACCTACTTCACTGAGAGTGTTCTGGACTTCAGTTGATGTTGTGAACGGGTTCTTCTTCACCAAAGAAAGTATGCGGCGATCATCCACCACTGTTGTCATCCGTGGACGCCCAGGCCTTTTTGAGTTCCCAAGCTCACCAGTCAATTCCTTTTTTTCTCAGAATGTACCCGACTGTTGATTTAGCTACTCCAAGCATGTCTGCTATCTCTCTGATGGATTTTTTCTTTTTTTTCAGCCTCAGGATGTTCTGCTTCACCGCAATTGAGAGCTCCTTAGACCGCATGTTGTCTGGTCACAGCAACAGCTTCCAAATGCAAAACCACACACCTGTAATCAACCCCAGACCTTTTAACTACTTCATTGATTACAGGTTAACGAGGGAGACGCCTTCAGAGTTAATTGCAGCCCTTAGAGTCCCTTGTCCAATTACTTTTGGTCCCTTGAAAAAGAGGAGGCTATGCATTACAGAGCTATGATTCCTAAACCCTTTCTCCGATTTGGATGTGAAAACTCTCATATTGCAGCTGGGAGTGTGCACTTTCAGCCCATATTATAAATATAATTGTATTTCTGAACATGTTTTTGTAAACAGCTAAAATAACAAAACTTGTGTCACTGTCCAAATATTTCTGGACCTAACTGTATATAGCAGGATGGGGCCATATGCCAGGATTGGTTACCGTATATAGCAGGATGGGGCCATATGCCAGGATGGGTTACCGTATATAGCAAGATGGGGCCATATGCCAGGATGGGGTATATAGCAGGATGAGGGACATATACTGTATATACAAGGCAGGAGGATCATTATCAGGATGGGGTACCTTAGTAGAGAATTTGGAGACATTACCCCCATAACAGTGTCAGCAGCAGATCCTCGCCCCATAACAGTGTGTCCTGACTCCCATTTTTTGCTTAAAATTTTATTTTCCTATTTTCCTGCTCTAAAACCAGGGTGCGTCTTATAGTCCGAAAAATACGGTACCTTTTACTCACCTCTGCAGCCACTATTCCTTGAAGTGGCCAGTTTAACATGTTCAAATTGGTGAAAGGTCTTTTTTAGTAATTATAGAATTACCCTAGCTTGAAGTTACTACTAACTACAATAGTTATTCAAAAGATATTGTTTTCATGTCAATTTAAATATTTACAATTAGAAGATGTCTATTGTGTTTGAAATCTTTGTATTTTATGTGTAAACTTACATGTTATTATTTATTTATTTTTAGGGCAGTCCTGGTGGTCCACCGGGTCCTTCAGGAGAAAATGTAAGTGTACTGTAAATGCAAAGTGTAAACGTAATACGAGGGGCTGCTGATAAGTCTTTGGCTTTGTGATCTTTTTTTTGTTTCTATGGTAACAAATGTTGCATCACATGAAAGACTAAAGGGTACTTTACATGCTACGACATCGCTAGCGATCTCATTAGCGATGTGAAATTCTAGATCGCAAGTGCAATCTTTAGAGATCGCACATGCGTAAAATAACTTATGTGCGATCTCTAAAGATCGCACTTGCGATCTAGAATTTCACATCGCTAATGAGATTGCTAGCGATGTCGCAGCGTGTAAAGTAGCCTTTATGTGTCTAATATATGTTTTCAAAATTTTGTGTTTGTTGCTTATGGCAACAGTGTTGTACGCACGCGGGAAAACAAAATGGCGGAGTCAAATGCGATATTCACAGCAACTGAGAGCAGAGGAGTGATAAAATTCTTGTTTCTGCAAGGAAAGTCCGCAAAGGATATTCATGGTGATATGTCGCAGACATTGGGGGATCAATGCCCTTCATAATCCACAGTTAAGAACTGGGTTGCCAAAATTAAAATGGGACACTTCAGCACCAATGATGAGGAACATCCTGGATGACCGAGAGTGGTTGTTGTTCCGGAGATCGTCGATGCTGTTCATAACCTCATACTGGAGAATCGACAAATTTCATCTGAAGCAATAGCAGACATCATGGGGATTTCCCATGAACGTGTTTGTGTCATTATCCATGAACAGTTGGGCATGAGGAAGCTATATGCAAAGTGGGTCCCCAAATGTTTGACAACAGATCAGAGAAGTATGCGAGTGAAAACTTCCCGGTCCATTTGTCAGCGTTTCCGGACTGATAAGAACTTCCTGGATTGTCTGGTCACTATGGATGAGACCTGGATTTATTTGTATGACAAAGAGCAGTCAAAAGAATGGAGGCACAGTGGTTCTCCTCGTCCAAAGAAGTTCAGGGATGCAAAAATCAGCCACTAAGGTGATTGTGTCTGTGTTCTGGGATAAGGAGAACATGCTGCTAGTGGACTACGTTCAAAAGGGTTCCACCATCAATGCAAGATATTACATTAAACTTTTGGAACAATCAAAGGCAGCTCTGAAGGACAAAAGGCACAGCAAGCTATCCAAAGGAATCTTGTTCCCAGAAGACAACGCCTCCGCTCATACTGCACAAGCGACCATGGCAAAACTTCCAGCTGGTTAACCACCCACCTTAATCACCAGATCTAGCCTCCTCCAACTATCATCTGTTTCCAAACCTTAAGAAACACCTCAAGGCCATGGTACCAAATTTCACCCCATTTCTGATGCCATGGCTGCTACGGATGCCTGGTTTGAGGCACAACCAAAATCCTTCTTTTTGCTAGGTTTACAGAATTTGGAATACCAATGTAAGAAGTGTGTTGACATCAATGGAGCGTAAAGGGTACTTTACATGCTGCGTCATCGCTAGCGATCTCGTTAGCGATGTGAAATTCTAGATCGCAAGTGCGATCTTTCGAGATCGCACATGCGTAAAATAACCTATGTGCGACCTCAAAAGATTGCACTTGCGATCTAGAATTTCACATCCCTAACGAGATCGCTATCGATGTCGCAGCATGTAAAGTACCCTTAAGGAATAAATGTAAAGTTTCATCATCCTATCTTGTTTCTTTCTGAGTAAAGCCAAAGACTTATCAGCACGCCCTTGTATTTACTACTACAGGTAGACTGGTGTACCGCGAGTGCAGTGCGATTTTTTTCTCGCCCCTTAGACTTGAATGGGTGTGAGAGAAAACAGGATCGCATTACAGTCGCAGCATGCTGTGATTGTTTTCTCTGTCCGATTAGGGCTGAGAAAATACTCGCTCATGGGTGCTGACACACAGGCTAATATTGAATATTCTTCGTGCTTACCATTCTCTTTTCTAAACCTCAGGGTCAACCAGGAACTCCAGGCAAAGAAGGACCTGGGGGTAAACCGGTTAGTATTCCACCTATAAACATGTTTGCCGAGTCATTTGCACAATTTATGATCTTTGTAAATAATTTTAATCCAGTACATTTAATAAGAAAAATATTTAATTTTGGCTATTTCTTACGAGATAATGATTTGGACATCATTAAAAGCTAGTACAAAAAAAGGAATTTTTCAATAGCAACCATTTTTTCTCTTTAATTTTTTTTTAGCATTCCAGTAAAATATGTCAATTTTTGATGCTGTTCTAGTTTGACATATACTATAATGCATTTGTGTCATACACTTGTTTCTTTAGCAAAATAGAGCTGTGTATTATTTTCTTTACTGCAATGTTCACAATTGTTCTAGGTAGTAAACAATCTCAAAACATACATTCATAATTTAAGGCTATTTTACGATTCACTGGCATTGGGGATTGACTGAGCTATAGGTGGTGTTGATGTAAAAAAGACTGTCACCAATTCTATTAGTTATAGGTAGATATTTCAAATAAAAATGAAGCACATATCTAAAATGATTGAAGGCATTCCGTAGAAAACCATGGGGAAAGAAAACTAAGAGAACAGAGAAGACAGAGGGTAAGATGAAGAAGTTAGGAATGTGGTTATACCCTACTCCATATCAGCTTTAATATAGCCGTGCTGTTGGTCTATAAACCCGGACTAAAGCTGGCCTATTTGGGCTGTAAAATCTGATGTAACCCAAGATGAAACATGGCTGCAAAAATATATGTTGGCTTTGGGGAATCAAATATTGAACTCTAAAGGGGGCTTTACACGCAGCGATATCGCTAGTGAGCGTACCCGCCCCGTCATTTGTGTGTCACAGGCAAATCGCTGCCCGTGGCACACAATATTGTTAGGAGCCGTCACACGGACTTACCTGCCTAGCGATGTCGCTGTGGCTGGCGAACCGCCTCCTCTCTAAGGGGGCAGTTCGTGAGGCGTCACGGCGGATTCACTAAGCAGCAGCCCAATAGAAGCGGAGGGGCGGAGATGAGCAGCAGTAACATCCCACCCACCTCCTTCCTTCCTCATTGTCGGCGGCCGCAGGTAAGCTGTAGTAACAATCAATGATTTTTTGAAAATGAACGACGTGTCAAGGATGGACGATTTGGTGAGTATTTTCCATCGTTAACGGACGCTCGTTGGTGTCACACACAACGACGTCACTAACGATGCCGGATGTGCGTCATGGAATCCTTGCACCCCGGCGATATATCGTTAGATACATCGTTGCATGTAACAGGGCCTTAACTGTTTCCCCTTGGATGATGCAGCAAGATTTTTGGGGTCAGGTCATTCTGCTTTTCTCAGCCACAGTTTGATGCTATCTTCGGAGACATATACACAGCTTCCAGATTAATCTGAAATACAGTCAACTGAATAAAGCATAAAGCAAAATATATATAAGGCTGTAAATAAGCTAGAATGTAATGGAGAGCTATGGTTTAAGGCAGGACACAGTAGACTTCTTCAGATTTATCTAGTAGGTGTTTTACGGCTCTATGTATTATGTTTTTATGTTTAGCTGAGTATAGGTGACAGTTTTTTGGCCACTGTGAATAATAAACCGTCTTGAAGTATGTGTGTAGGAAACTGTATAGGAATTGCATGCAGTATATTGTTTTTATGTGCTGTAAATTTGTATCCATATATCTAGTAGTTCTGTACAGTCTAAAGACTGTCCCTTACACCTATCCTCTCGTTTCATGCACTGAGAAAATGATTGCGGTAGATGTGCCATAAAGTGATGTCTACATGCTGTTGCTGTTATCAACCATTTTTTATTGAACCCACCATCAGTAATCAATCTGTAATGACATTTTTATTTCTACAGGGAAAACCAGGAGTCCCTGGAACAAATGGAGAAAAGGTAAAGTGGCCTTCACTTTATACTTGTGTTGTTTTATTACAGTAAGAACACAGAGTAGAAATGCTTGATTTTGTCTTTTTTTATTGCAGGGTGATCCTTGTGAGGTTTGCCCAACCATCAGCACTGACGGCAGTATCAGTATGCCAGGTGTAAAGGGGCAGAAGGGTAGTTCTGGAATTGGACTGCCAGGAACAGCAGTGAGTAATGAATACAGCATGACAAAAGACGCCAATACACATTAGACTAATGTTGGCCAAACCCACTAATATTGACTGTTTCAGCCAACAGTCTACAGTGTATGGGGGCACCAGAAAACTGATTGTTGTGAGAGATGTCCATCAGGCATGTCCGATTTCGGACTGCCAATCGCTTTATTCTCCTTGAGTTAAAGGGAATCTGTCAACAGGTTTTTGCTACTTCATCTGAGAGCAGCATGATGTAGGCAATGAAATCCTGAATCCAACAATATATCACTTAGATTATTGGGTGCAGTCATTCTGACACAATCAAGAATATTAGCTTTAGTTATGTAGCAGAGTCCAGAGAGTTTTCCCACCCACACCAGCCTCTGTATGGAGATTGTACATTGAGAGTGAGGTGTCAATCACTGAAGGGGGCGTGCTCGACTGCCATGTGCATGACTTTGTAGTCCTGCAATGATCATGGTCCTGCTGCTTAAACAAACATAATAAAAAAATAATAGATCGGGCTGTGACAAGATAGACATGCCTGAATTTTATGTGTTAACCCTTCCAGCATACTATCTTCAGCTTACATAGCAAACCCTGCTGACAGATTCCCTTTAAGCTGTTAAGAAACAGCTTTCTCATAAAGAACATAACAGAGCTCGGTCGAATGAACGCGCATGTGCATGGGACAATCAGCCGAGATGGCTGTCAGCCAAACCACCTGCCAAAGTATTATTCAACCAACAGCCATTTAGCGTATATGGCCGGCTTAATTCAGATGATGGACATCCTTTGCAAAACATTTATTATGCACCGTGCCCTAAATATTCCTACT